>NC_059328.1:23515750-23820000 GCF_018350155.1 Leopardus geoffroyi
TCAGGTCGTGATCTTGAGGTTCATGAGTTCGAGTGCTGTGTCAGGCTCTGTGATGACAGCTTGGAGCCTGGAGCCTGCCTCGGATTCTGTCTCCCTCTCTCTCTGCCCTTCTATAGAGAGCTTATGCTCTGTCTCTGTCTCTCTCTCCAATATAAATGAACATTAAAACATTTTTTAAAAATTAAAAAAAGAGATCACCATCCTAGGCCTCAGATGTCAGGTGGTTTCTATGAACAATTATATATGTATATATATATGTATTATATATGTGATACAAAAATAATCACACATACTGGAAGACAATATAGCATGAACAAAAACCAGCAGCAACAAAGGACAATCGAGAAGGACCCAAAAGAACCCCAGATATTGTAGCCAGCTCATCAAATTATGTAATATGTTCAAGAAGATAAATAGATTGATCACCTTAGTAGAAAAGTAGGAAATATACAAACATCCAAGTGGAAATTCTGTAACTAAAAAATATAATATAGAATTTAATAACCCAATGAACTGGATTCAACAGCAATTTACACACTGCTGAAAAGAATTAGCAAATTTAGAGGTCTCAGAAGCAAATATCCAGAATGAAACATAAAGGGGTAAAAGGATAGAAAAGAGAGAAAGGATAAAAGTCACAGAGGCAAGAATAAGACACTTTCATGTACAAATAATTGGAAAAGCAGGACGAGAAGCGAAGAGTAGGGAAAAGAAATATCTGACATGAAAAGATTAATTTACCAAAACTTATGAAAAAATAAAGGCATAGATTCAAGAAACATGAATTGCAAACAAGAAACCTCAGGAAAATCAAGGCTGGTGTGGAGGTGAGAGTTGAAGGTTGGTGACTGTCCTTTCACCCATCTTTAAGAGACATGGGGTCAAGGGGTGCCTGGATGGTTCATTCGGTTAAGCGAGGGACTTCGGCACAAGTCTTGATCTCATGTGAGTTTGAGCCCTGCATCAGGCTCCGGGCTATCAGCACAGAGCCGGCTTTGGCTCTTCTGTTCCCACCCTCCCCCACCCCCGCCCCTCCCCAGCTCTCTCTCTCTTTCCCTCTCTCTCTCTTTCTCTCTCTCTCTCAAAATAAGGTAAACTTAAAAAAAGAAAAGTAAAGGGGTGCCTGGGTGGCTCAGTTGGTTAAGCTCAGTTGGCTCAGGTCATGATCTTGCAATTCATGAGTTAGAGCCCCACGTCAGGCTCTGTGCCAACAGCTCAGAGCCTGGAGCCTGCTTCGGAGTCTGTGTCTCCCTCTCTCTGCCCCTTCCCTGCTCATGCTCTGTCTCTCTCTGTCTCTCAAAGATACATAAATGTTAAAAAAAAATTATAAACAAAAACAAAAAGAAAATACATACAGATCAAGTAAACAAAAAAAAAAAGTAAAAATATCAAAAATCTGAACACAATAAGCTCAGCCTACTGGTTATATGTAAAATTCTATTCCCAGCCAACAGAAGTCATAGATTTTTAAGCATTTATAGTACATGTTCACAAACAGAATGTGCATAATACTGTAAAGGGAGCCTCAATAAATTCCAAAAAATCAATATCACATAGACCACGTTCTCCAGCTATAAGATGCAAAACTAAAAACTTTGTTTTTTATTGTTAAAAATGACACATCCTGTATACTTGGAAACTAAATTACATTATTAAGCAACAATTGCGCTCCCAATGTGTAAAGGAAATCACTTAGAAATGAATCATAAGAAAAAAAGATGAAATGAATCATAAGAAAAACACTACAGTTCAAAATTTATGGAATAGAGAAAAAAAACCCCACAGTATTTGGAGGAAAATATATCATTTTAAATGCTTTATTTATCATATATTTTTTGGAGATAGAACTGTTCCAAATGAACAGTCCAACCGATCCAATTCTAGAAGTTAGTAAAAGTTACAGGACAAGCCCGAAGGAAAAAGAAAAGAGAACCATGTGTGGATCCTATGAGAGAAAGCTGAGGCTATACTCACACAAAAATCGAACTGCAAAAGAAATGTTGGTTTTTACATTCCGTGGAGGTGCCCATGGTCAATTACATGATCTTGCGGGGCATTTTTTTTAATGATGGAAAATCACCAGAGAAAACTATCTATTCGTGGGCAAATGTGTGGATAAATATAATTAGTCAATAGACACAAGCAGTTGACTATTGTCCAGAATGTATTACAATATTGTGAGATCATGAAACCTGAAAAATTGCCCCAGTACTTGACTTCTTTTTTTTTTTCAACGTTTATTTATTTTTGGGACAGAGAGAGACAGAGCATGAATGGGGGAGGGGCAGAGAGGGAGACACAGAATCGGAAACAGGCTCCAGGCTCTGAGCCATCAGCCCAGAGCCTGACGCGGGACTCGAACTCACGGACCGTGAGATCATGACCTGGCTGAAGTCGGACGCTTAACCGACTGCGCCACCCAGGCGCCCCAGTACTTGACTTCTTAAATGAATGTAATAACATATGGGAATACCACTGTTTAGAAATGCTTTAAGCATGGGGCCCCTAGCTGGCTGAGTTGGTAGAGCATGCAACTTTTTAATTTGGAGTTGTGAGTTCAAGCCCCTCGTTGGGTGTAGAAAGTACTTAAAAAATAAATTAATTAAATTGGAGCACCTGGGTGGCTTAGTGGGTCAAGCTTCCGACTTCGACTCCAGTCTTGGTCTCAGAGTTCTGGAGTTCAAGCCCTGCATCGGGCTCTCTGCTGTCAGCACAGACCCCGCTTCAGATCCTCTGTCTCCTTCTCTCTCTGTTCCTTCCCCTGCCACCCCCCTCTCAAAAATAAATAAGCATTTAAAAATAAAATAAGTTAAACTGGGATGCCTGGGTGGCTCAGTCGGTGAAGCATCCGACTTCAGCTCGGGTCATGATCTCACGGTCCGTGAGTTCGAGCCCCGCATCGGGCTCTGTGCTGACAGCTCGGAGCCTGGAGCCTGCTTCCGATTCTGTGTCTCCCTCTCTCTCTGCCCCTCCCTGCTTGTGCTCTGTCTCTCACAAATAAATAAACATTGAAAAAAATTTTTCTGGGGCGCCTGGGTGGCGCAGTCGGTTGGGCGTCCGACTTCAGCCAGGTCACGATCTCGCGGTCCGGGAGTTCGAGCCCCGCGTCGGGCTCTGGGCTGATGGCTCAGAGCCTGGAGCCTGTTTCCGATTCTGTGTCTCCCTCTCTCTCTGCCCCTCCCCCGTTCATGCTCTGTCTCTCTCTCTGTCCCAAAAATAAATAAACGTTGAAAAAAAAATTTAAAAACAAAAAAAAGAAAAAAAAATTTTTTTCTTTTTAATCTGAAATGTGATACTGTCTTGTACATTAATCTCCCACTTTTTTTCCCCACATAATATTATATCATTGGAATCCATACTGTTCAAAATATGTAAATCTGGGTTACTCTTTTTAATTTTGGTATAACAGTTTGTAGTAAAGATTATTATAATCAATCCAACTATTCTCCTATTAATATTCATTCAAGTTGGGTTTTTTTTTTTTGCCAGTACAAACAACACTAAATAAATATCCTTATTCATATATCCTTAAAAAAATTTAAATATAAAAAAGAAAAAGAAAAAATTAAATTAAATTAAAAAAGAAATAAGTGCTTTGGGAATCTATTTGCTAATGTATAGGCTTTTGTGTCGGTTCAGATGATAAAAAATAAAGTGGACTATTTCTCCATATGTAATCACACATTTTTTTTTTTTTAAGTAATCTCTACACCCAGCGTGGGGCTAGAACTCACAGGCCTGAGATCAAGAATTGCATGTTCTACTGACTGAGCCAGCCAGGCACTCTGACCATGCACTTGATGAGGTATTTCTGAAACATTTAACCTTGACAACAGTCTCACACTTCTTTCCTGCGGTCATCAATTTGGAAGGATACAACTGGTGTTCACCATCAAAATGTGGCTGCCATTCTCAGAATATCTGAATCATGGCAGGAATAAAGTTGCTACCATGAAAGTAAATGAAACTTTCAAATCTGTAATTCGACCCAGCACCCAGCATCATTTTACCTGGCACATCCCCAACAACTTCCTATGGCAGCTCCTGGGAAAACCTCACTTTGTATAACCAATTATATCCGGAGTGTGAATGTATGTGTCACTTTTTAAAGGAATAATCATCGACATGTATTGTGACAAGATCGAACATGTCTGGGAGTTGAAATTCATCACGGACCAAAACTTTCCATAATTACGATAAGCGTTTCGCCAAATTTGAGGCCAAAATTCAATATATCATGTCTGAGATAAATCAATTCCACAGCCTGATGTATTTCAGTTAACCCTTTTCTCCTGGACTGTTTGAAAAGAAAGGGTAACTAACTCCATAATTTTTTTTTTTTTTGCATTTATTTGTAAACTTTAGTTGGCTTGTTAAACTGACAAGATTAAAGAGAAGTTCGAAAATACATTTCAGTGAAACACAATCGAACTTCCGCTGCTATTTTATTTTGTTGGAATGTCTGAGTAACTTAAGTGGAGAACAAAAATATTCCTCTTGCAGCTATGTTGTCAAAACATTTAAAGAAGAGTTCCCTATTTAGGGTGAAATGATGTAATGTCTGGGATCTGATTCAAAATAATCTGGAGTGGGGAAAGTTAGAAGAGAGGATAAATGAAACAAGATAGTACAAGAATCGATCATTGTTGAAATTGAATGACAAGTATATGAGAGTTTTAGTATACTATAGGAAGAATAAAAGACCAAGAACAGACAAGATTCTTTAAAATCGTTATTGTAGAAAATTTTAAATATATATAGTAAGTTTAAAAATAAAATTTAGGGGGTACCTGGATGGCTCAATCCGTTAGGCATCCTACTCTTGATTTCAGCTCAGGTCACGATCTCATGGTTCATGAATTTGAGCCCCACATCAAGCTCCGTGCTGACAATGTGAAGCCTGCTTGGGACTCTCTTTCTCTTCCACTCCCAAGTGCTCTCTCTCTCTCAAAATAAATAAATAAACTCTAGCCCCCCCCCCAAAAAAAATAACAAATAAAATTTAGAAGGCAACTGGGTGGCTCAGCCAGTACAGCGTGCAACTCTTGATCTCAGGGTTGTGAGCCCCACATTGGGTATAGAGATTACTTAAAAACAAAATCTTTTAAAAAATTAAAATTAAAATTGAAAAATAAAATTTAGTCTTCACCATTCTTGGTCTATTCTTACATATACATTTTAGAATTAGCTTGTCAATCCAATACTGGTTTTGAAAAAAAAAAAATGGTTGAATCTGTAGATCAACCTGTAGAAAATTGTCTTTTTCTGAATTCAAGTCTTCCTACTGTTAATATGGCACAGCTCGGGGCGCCTGGGTGGCGCAGTCGGTTAAGCGTCCGACTTCAGCTCAGGTCACGATCTCGTGGTCCGTGAGTTTGAGCCCCGCGTCGGGCTCTGGGCTGATGGCTCAGAGCCTGGAGCCTGTTTCCGATTCTGTGTCTCCCTCTCTCTCTGCCCCTCCCCCCTTCATGCTCTGTCTCTCTCTGTCTCAAAAATAAATAAACGTTAAAAAAAAAATATGGCATAGCTCTTACTTCTTTAGGTTTTCATTAATGTCTTTTAGTACAGTTTTATAATTTTCTATGTGCAGATCTTATGCCTCCTTTGTTAGGTTTATTTCTGAGCATGTCATAGTTTTGTGCTATTTGAATGGTTTCTTTGTATAATTACATGATATGATTGTATAGAATTGCAATCGACTTTTGTACTTGGACCTTATAATCAGCTACCTTACTATATACTCTTAATACTTTAATAACTTGTCTATAGATTATTTTGTGTTTTTTAATGAAAATAATATCATCTGAGTGTAATGATAATTTCATTTCTTATTTTTCAATAGTTGTGCCATGAGTTTCTTCTTATTGTTTTATTGTCCTGGCTAGGACCTCCCTCCTATTATTGAACAGAAATAATGAGAGTTGGCATGCATGTCAGATTTATGATTTTAAAAGGAATGCTTTTAAAGTTTCCACGCTCATGATACCATTTGTTGTAAGCTTTTCATAGATCTCTCTTCGGGTCACCATTTTATTTTTAAGTTATGTTGAATTTTGTCAAATAACTTTCTTGTATTTATTAAAATGTTTATATTACTTTTTTCTCCTTAATCTCTTATAATCTCTTAAGTGACATCTAGAGATATTCCAACTTGGAGATATACTATTCCTGGGACAAGCCCAAGCTGGTCATTGCCTACTGTTTCTTTTATTCATAATTGACTATTATTCACTAATGTTTTGTTTAGGATCTTTGCACCTATATTCACAGGTGAAATGAGTCTATAATATCATTTTCCTGTTCTTCCTTTAGTTGGAGCTGGCATTGAAGTTATATGGGCCTCATAGAATTGGCAGGAGGGGAGTGTTCCCTCTTTCTCCACACTCTGGAAGAGTTTGTATAAAATTAGAATGATCTCTGGGGCACTGGGGTGTCTCAGTCAGTTAAGCATCTGACTCTTGATTTCGGCTGGGCTCAGGTCACGATCCCACGATTCGTGAAATCGAGCCCTGGGTCTGGCATTGGGCTCTGCACTGACAGCGTGAAACCTACTTGGGATTCTCTTTCTCTCCTTCTCTCTCTGCCCCTCCCCCTGCTCGTGGGAGCTCCCCCTCTCTCTAAGTAAATAAGTAAATAAACTTAAAAAAAAAGAATGCTATATAAATGGAATCATATAGGATGTAACCTTTCAAGACTGGCATTTTTCACTCAGCATCCCTTAAGTTTTATTCAAGTTGCTGCCTGTATCAATAGTTTGTTCGTTTTCATTTAGTATTCAGGGCTAGGGATGTAGGGATGAACCACAGATGTAAGCATTGTAGGACATTTGGTTCTTTCCAGTTTTAGGTTATTACAAGTAAAGCTGAGGGGCACCTGGGTGGCTCAGTCAAGCCTCAAATTCTTGATTTCAGCTCAGGCATTGATTTCAGGGTTTGTGAGTTTAAGCTCCAGGAGCCCGCTTGGGATTCTCTCTCTCCCTCACTCTGCCCTCTCCCCCCACCACACACACACACACACACACACACACACACACACACACCGTCTCTCTCTCTCTCAAAATAAATAAATAAACTTAAAAAAAAAAGTGTAGTGCACAAGCTACCAAAAACAAAAACAAAAACAAACAAAAAACAGGCTGCTATGACAAACTGTGTACAGGTGTTTTGTCTTGTGAACATCATTTTCATTTCTCTGTGATAAACGCTAAGACTACAATTTTAATAATGATAAGATGACTTGCCTTTTTGCTTTTCTCTTGAGTCAATTTTAGTTGTTATATTTTCTAGGAAGTTGTCCATTTCATACAAATTTGGAAAATTATTGGCATAAAAATTATGAGAGCTTTCTCTTACTATCTTCTTTTTTTTTTAATTTTTTTTTCAACGTTTATTTATTTTTGGGACAGAGAGAGACAGAGCATGAACGGGGGAGGGGCAGAGAGAGAGGGAGACACAGAATCGGAAACAGGCTCCAGGCTCCGAGCCATCAGCCCAGAGCCCGACGCGGGGCTCGAACTCACGGACCGCGAGATCGTGACCTGGCTGAAGTCGGACGCTTAACCGACTGCGCCACCCAGGCGCCCCAATTTCTTTCTCTTTTCTAGCTGGAACCATGGAGGGTACAGCAGAGAAGAAAAAGAAGGTTCTTACTGTGCCAGAATCTCTTAAGAAAGAGGGAAGGGATTTCATCAACCTGAAAATCAAGCATCTGAGAAAGTTTACCCAAAAGATGCTTTAAAAGACAAGGAGGAAGTTTGTATCTCTCTACCTGCTACAATCTACTGGAAAATATAATTTAAAAAATTAAGAAACATGTCACCACAGGTACTTAGTTGAAGAACTAAGGGGCACTTGGATGCTTCAGTCAGTTAAGCATCCAACTCTTGGTTTCAGCTCAGGTCATGATCCCGTGATGTGAGAGATCAAGCCCCGCATCGGGCTCCACTCTGTGCAGAGCCTGCTTGGGATGTTCTCTCTCTCCCTCTCTCTCTGCCTTTCCCCAGCTTGCCCTCTCCCTCTCAAAATAAATAAATAAACTTAAAAAAAAAGAAGAACTAAGAAACAATATGGAGATATCTATAGAGAGAATTTAAGACCATAGTAATGAATATAGATGGATATAGATGACAACCCAAATAAATGAAGAGACATGTCATAGGAGAAATAACTCAGAATTAGAGTAGATGTCAATCTCCCCAACATTCTAACTCCAGACTTGAGTAAAGTGCTGAGTAAAGAAGGGAGACCGATTGTGCTGATAGTAAGACGCTACCAACCCATCAGGTTACACGATATATTGTAGCATTGTTCAAGAACAAATAGACAAATGGAATAAAATAGGAAGCTTGGAGACAAACCCAGGCAGAAATGAGAACTTAACATACAAGAAAGGTAGCACTACAGCCAATGTGGAAGGACTAGTTGATTTAGTAGGTACATTTGGGAAAATCGACGCATAATAAAAATGATGACTGCTTACCACTGTATACAAAGATAGACTCCAAATGAAATAGAGACCTAACCATGAAAAAAAAAAAAAAGCAAAAATCTTGAGTTAATAAGAGAGCACATTTGTGACCTAGAAGCAGGTAAGTATTCTTTCAATAAAACTTAAATCTGGGGCCTCTGGCTGCCTCAGTTGGTGGAGCATGTGAGCATGAGACTCTTGATTTTGGGGTTTTGAGTTCAAGTCCCACATTTGGTGTAGATCTTACTTTAAAATAAAAACTAAGAGGAAAAGCCATTTAAATCTGAAGCACAAACCATTTTGACAATATTAACATGAAGGATTTTTTTTTCAACGTTTATTTATTTATTTTTGGGACAGAGAGAGACAGAGCATGAACGGGGGAGGGGCAGAGAGAGAGGGAGACACAGAAACAGAAACAGGCTCCAGGCTCCGAGCCATCATCAGCCCAGAACCTGACGCGGGGCTCGAACTCACGGACCGCGAGATCGTGACCTGGCTGAAGTCGGATGCTTAACCGACTGCGCCACCCAGGCGCCCCAAGGATTTTTTTAAATGTTTATTTTTTGAAAGAGAGAGTGCAAGCGGGGGGCGGGGTGGGTAGTGGCAGAGACAGGGGAGGACAGGGGATCTGAAGTGGGTCCTGAGCTGACAGCAGAAAGCCGGATGTGGGGCTCAAACTCACAAGCCACGAGAGCATGACCTGAGCCAAAATCAAGAGTTGGATGCTCAACCGACTGAGCTACCCCGGTGCCCCCAAAATTAAGTATTTCTTTTTTTTTAATTTTTTTTAATGTTTATTTATTTTTGAGAGAGAGAGACAGAGACAGAACACAAGTAGGGAAGGAGCAGAGAGAGAGGGAGACGCAGAATCCAAAGCAGGCTCCAGGCTCCGAGCTGTCCTCACAGAGCCCAACACGGGGCTCGAACCGTGAGCTCAGGACCTGAATTGAAGTCAGATGCTCAACCAACTGAGCCCCCCGGGAGCCCCAAAATTAAGTATTTCTATTCAAAGCATGATACAATGGGCAAAGTTACAAGACAGAAGACAGAGTGGAAGAAGATTTGCAACGATTAAACCCAACAATGACTAAAAACCAAGGAACTCTTGCAAATCAATACTGGCAAAGGGTATATGAGCAGATAACTTGCAGAAAAGGAAAAGCAAAAGACTAAGGATCTTATGAAGAGATGCTCAGACTTATTAGTCATCAGAAAAATGCAAATTAAACCATGGTGAGATATCACTTTACACTATTAGAGTAGCAAAAAGTAAAAAGCCAGATAATCTGAATGTTGTCAAGGAGAGAGAAGTGTAAATTCCCTCAGGCCCTGCAGCCATTTATGGATCAATAGATCTGAACTTAATCAGATTAAGGATGAACACCTCCCAGGACCCAATCATCCGTCTCCTCATTTCCATTCCAAAGAAATGTTTGCAAGCGTCCTAACAACAGCTTATGCAAGGATATCTATCAAGGTCTTGTTTGTGGCAACAGAGACCAGGAGGCACCTGCTGTTCGTCATCCAGGCCTGGGAAGAAGGAAATGGGGTGGATACGCTCAATGGAGTGTCCTGCTTCCATCCACGTAAACCACGAATAGCTCTCTCAAACATATTGTTACAGGGGCACCCGGCTGGCTCAGTCGGTAGAGCATGCAACTCCTGACCCTTGACCTTGGGGTCATGAGTGGGAGCTCCACGTTGGGGGTACAGTTTGTAGACCCTCTGAGCAGTTGGGGTACAGTTGTAGACCCTCTGAGCTGACCCTCTTAGGCCAACAGCCTTGAGCAGTGGAAGGAAGAAGGGCCCACAGTGACCCCCAACTCCTTGGCTGAATATAGACTGGCCTATCAGGCAACAGGCCCTAACTGACCAATGAACTACTCACAACGAGGCACAGTTACCAAAAAAGGGAAAATTCCATATGTCCCCATACCTCCTCACTTTTCCACTTTAAATATGGCCCCCCGCCCAATGCCTTGTTGTAGACAGCCTCTCCTCCGCTGTCCTGCCCACCACTCCCCTGTCGCATATTCAATAAACTTCTACCTCCTTTGCTCTGCTTCAGGTGAACTCTTGTCACTGCCTGCACCACAGTTTCTACCTGATTAGTTGCCCCACCTTTGGGGGCACCCCCATAGGATCCAGAGAAGCACCACACAGTTTACTTAAAAAGGAAACAAACGGGGCGCCTGGGTGGCGCAGTCGGTTAAGCGTCCGACTTCAGCCAGGTCACGATCTCGCGGTCCATGAGTTCAAGCCCCGCGTCAGGCTCTGGGCTGATGGCTCAGAGCCTGGAGCCTGTTTCCGATTCTGTGTCTCCCTCTCTCTCTGCACCTCCCCTGTTCATGCTCTGTCTCTCTCTGTCTCAAAAAAAAAAAAAAAATGTTAAAAAAAATTAAAAAAAAAAAAGGAAACATACTATTACAGGAAAGAAAAAAATTTTAAGGAAGAAACACAGTCCCATGCTCATAAATTAAACTCAAACCCACACAAATACTAGTACTAAAATGTAATTTACAAGTTTACCTAATTATAATTCTAAGGATATACATTAAATGATTGTCTTTAGGGGCGCCTGGGTGGCGCAGTCGGTTGGGCGTCCGACTTCAGCCAGGTCACGATCTCGCGGTCCGTGAGTTCGAGCCCCGCGTCAGGCTCTGGGCTGATGGCTCAGAGCCTGGAGCCTGTTTCCGATTCTGTGTCTCCCTCTCTCTCTGCCCCTCCCCCGTTCATGCTCTGTCTCTCTCTGTCCCAAAAATAAATAAACGTTGAAAAAAAAAATTAAAAAAAAAATGATTGTCTTTAAGGGGAGAGGAGGGCTGGGGAGGACGGAAATGGGGAAGGAGATGTCTTCTGGCAGCAGTAGGGAGACTGTATGATAAAGGGTTCAGAATGAAAACAAAGAGGTAAGAAGTATGATGGAAAATTCTGGATGGGGACAGCTGTGCTGTCAACTATATATTTGGATACCTTTGATGCAGAGAAGCTGAAGGGACTCCATTATATACATTTAAAAAATTTTTTAATGTTTTTTTTAAAATTTACTTTTGAAGCAGAGAGAGAGACAGAGCATGAGCAGGGGAGGAGCAGAGAGAGAGGGAGATACAGAATTCGAAGCAGGCTCCAGGCTCCATGCTGTCGGCACAGAGCCCGACGCGGGGCTCGAACTCACGAACCATGACGTGAGATCATGACCGGAGTCAAAGCTGGATGCTTAACCGACTGAGCCACCCAGGCGCCCCTTTATTTTTTTTTTATCTATTTATTTATTTTTAAGTAACCCCTACACCCAGCATGGGACTGGAACTCACAACCTGAGACCAAGAGTCACCTGCTCCACTGGCCGAGCCACCCAGGAGCCCCGGGACTCCATTTTAGAAAGACTCCATCTGCGAGGCCCCCCTTACTCATGTTCCATACATAATTTGCCTCTGAATAAGCCAAAGAAACTATGTTCCCACTCCAAGCAGGAGACAAGAAAGTTAATCATTCTCTGAGTTTTGTCCTGGGCTCCAAACACCTGATAACATCTAAGAAGAGTTGGAACCAAACAAGTTCCAAGACATTAGCTTCAAACAAACCTCAGCCAACACTGACATCCATATCCCCCACCTTCGGTGATTTATAAAATAACACCCATTATGCACCTGGCACCCCCTCCCCCTTTGATTGGACCCCGCCCTGGATTCCTCCAGGAACACGTATCCTCGACCCCTTTCCAGTATAAACCCCTAACCCAAAGCGACAAGGACACTCATTCTTTCTTTTGAGTCTCCCAGACAGTCTGCCATTCTCTCCCTGTCACTTACCCTGTCCAACACACTCTGCCTTCACTTTCTCCTGCTCCCATTTGATTTCTATCCTGCAGGGAGGCCAGGACCCTCTGAGCTGGTCCTACAGGACCCTCCTCTGGGTCCCTGGACCCAGCCTGCTTGCAGCAACTTCAAAGTTTTCCAGATGAGCAAGTGAAGACATTGGACCCTGTCTGTGTTTGTTGGCTGGGGAACCGTTGTGGGGGACACCCAAGAAGCCACAGAAAACAGCACCTTCTTTCACCCCTGGTTGGGACGATAGGGGTCATTTTCACCAAAGCTTTGGGATCCATCAGTAAATAAATAAACAAAAAGCTTCCGCCCTCAGGGAGCTTACGGTCCAGTCCCGGAGAGAAAGATAAGAAACAATACACATCATAAGTAGATTAGGTAATACCTTGGGGAGGGAAAGTGCTAAGAAAAAGGAAAAACAAATCAGAGATTAAGGCAAGAGGACTCACACGGCCCCTCTCCCCTCCAGAAAGGTAGTCTCAACCAGTCAGCCAGGATTTTTCCACTGAGCGCCAGTCTGTCACGCAGCCCTCTCCATTCCCCAAAGGAAGAGGTGATCTGCGCGATAAGGCCCCTCCCCCCAAGGGAAAGTGACCTGGTCTGGAATAATCCTTTTTTTCTTTTCTTTTCTTAAAGTAAACTCTAGGCCCAACATGGGGCTTGAACTTATGAGCCCGAGATCAAGAGTCCAGTACCCTACAGACTGAGCCAGCCAGGTGCTCTAATCCTTGCTTTTCCTTATAGCTTTCTCGCGCCACCCTCCTTCCTATAAAAACCTTCCATTTTGAAGGCCCCTGACTGGCTCCGTCCCCGCAGAGCGTGCGACTCTTGACCTCAGGGTCTTGAGTTAAAGCCCCACGTTGGATGTGGAGCCTGCTTAAAAACAAACAAACACCTACCATTGTGTATACCTCCTCAGAGCTCCCCTCTGCTTGCCAGATAGGATGCGGCCTGATTCGTGAATCATTTAGTAAAGCCAATTATACCTTCAAAACAGAAGATGGGGGGCGCCTGGGTGGCTCAGTCAGTTAAGCGCCCGACTTCAGCTCAGGTCACGATCTTGCGGTCCGTGAGTTCGAGCCCCGCGTCGGGCTCTGAGCTGATGGCTCAGAGCCTGGAGCCTGCTTCCCATTCTGTGTCTCCCTCTCTCTCTGCCCCTCCCCCGTTCATGCTCTGTCTCTCTCTGTCTCAAAAATTAATAAACGTTAAAAAAAAGTTTTTTTTTTTAAAGAAAAAAACAGAAGATGAGAGGACAGCACAGAACCTGCTTGGGATGCTCTCTCTCCCCCTCTCTCTCTCTGCCCCTGCCCTGCCGGCACCCTGTCTCCCTCAAAATAAACAAACTTAAAAAAGAAGTCACTCTGGCTGTGGCATCAGGAGTGACCGAGGGGCAAGGGTAAAGGCACAGAGACCCAGCTAGCGGCTACTTACAATCGATGCGAAGAAGGGACGGTGGTGGCTCAAAGTGACATCAGTGGAGGCGGCAGAAGAAGCTGGATTCTGGATTTTTTTTAAGTTTATTCTTTTTATTTTGAGAAAGAGAGAGTGGGGGGAGGGGAGCGGAGGGAGAATCCACACTTGCCAGCCCAGAGCCCTACTGGGGGCTTGATCCCACAAACCCTGAGATCATGACCTGAGCCGAAACCAAGAGTTAGACGCTCAACCAACTGAGCCACCCAGGCGCCCAGGGATATTTTCGAAGGTCGAGTTACTAGAACTTCTTACGTGAAAGAACGAAGAAGGTGAAAGAAAAGAGGGGACACAGACAGTAGCCTCCCCAAGGGAGGGATGGGAAGCATGGTAACCAGATGGTTCTCCCTGGATTTAGGCAATAAGGATGAAGGGGTATCTTGTCTGTAGAGAATTTTAAAATCATAATAAAATGGAGATGTTAATCTGCTGTGTAGTATCATCATGCATTGCCAGTTCTAAACATTGTCTAAAAAGTCATAAAGTACTCCCTGCCCCACTGTGGCAGGCCACTGCCCGTGGCCGTCTCACCCCCCTACGGCCAACCTTGGCATGTCACTTAGATAACTCGAGGATTTGGAAGCCCGAGTGATAGACAGTTGTCCTCTATTTGGTTGGGGAAGGCTACGGAATGAGGAAGTGGGGAGGGGAGAGATTTGGGGTTCACTTTTGAACACTTGATTTTATTATTTTTTAACGTTTCTTGATTTTGGAGAGGGGGAAGGGGCGGAGAGAGAGGGAGACCGAGGATCCCAAGCGGGTTCCCAAGCGGGCTCTGTGCTGACAGCAGAGTCCGATGCGGGGCCAGAAGTCACGAACCACGAGATCGTGACCTGAGATGAAGTTGGACGCTTAACCGACTGAGCCACCCAGGCGCTCCAAGTTTTAAACATTTAAAATTGTTCTTAGTGCTTATTCATTTTTGAGAGAGAGACAGGGACAGAGACAGAGCACAAGCGGGGGAGGGGCAGAGCAAGAGGGGCACACAGAAAACGAAGCAGGATCCAGGCTCTGAGCTGTCAGCACAGAGCCCGAGGCGGGGCTCGAACCCATGGACCGCGAGATCGTGACGTGAGCTGAAGTCGGACGCTTAACCGACTGAGCCACCCAGGCGCCCCCAAGTTTTAAACATTTTAAATCTAGGCGCCTAGGTGGCTGAGTTGGTTAAGCGTCTGACTTCGGCTCAGGTCACGATCTCACGGTCCATGAGTTCGAGCCCCGCGTCGGGCTCTGTGGTGACAGCTCAGAGCCTGGAGCCTGCTTCAGATTCTGTGTCTCCCTCTCTCTTTGACCCTCCCCTGTTCATGCTCTGTCTCTCTATCTCAAAAATAAATAAACGTTAAAAAAAAATTTTTTTTAAATATTTTTAAATCGGAGACAACTATTCAACATTCAAGCAGATCTGAGCAGTGTTGGTATGTAGGCAGATAAGTAAGTCTGGGGTTCGGGAAAGGGGTCTGGGCTAGAAATACACGCTTGGAACTTGCTGGCACACAACCGGTAATCAAATCATGAGGCTGGATGAGATGGGGGGGGGGGTGACAAGAGGTGGAGAAGGGAATCAGCTCAACCTTGGGGCCCTGGGGCACTCCTACACCGAGGTCTGGGAGAAGGACAGGAGTCCACCGAGAAACAGAGGAGGACTGGAGGTGAATGATTTGGTGTCCTGGAACCAGAAAAGAAAGTATGTTGAGGAGTGAGCAGATCGGTCAAACCAGAGAAAGAAAGAGAATTAACCACTGAACTTAACAAAGTGGAAGTGGCTGGTGACCTTGGCCAGGGCAGTTTCGGTGGAATGCTGGAGGAAAAACCAGACTGGAGAAAAAGGTTAAAGGGGAATGAGGAGAGAGATCGGAGACAGTGAGTAGGTTGACTCTTTGGAGGAGACTGGCTTTGAAGAAGTTTGTTCTTTTCTTTTTTTTTTTTTTTAAGGTTTTTGTTTGTTTTTGTTTTTGTTTTTTTGTTTTTTTGTTTTTTTGTTTTTTTTTTTTTGAGAGAGAGCAGGGGAGGCACAGAGAGAGAGGGAGAAACAGAAAGAATCCCAAGCAGGCTCTGCCCTGACAGTGGAGAGCCTGATGCGGGGCTTGACCACGAACTGAACCGTGAGATCATGACCTGAGCCCAAATCAAGAATCAGGTGATGAACTGACCGAGCCACCCAGGTGCCCCTCAAAGAAGCTGTGACCGGTGGGGGGGGGGGGGGGAAGGGTAGAATGAGGAGGAGTTTCTTTTTAAGATGGGAGAAATAATAGAATGTCTGTAAACTGGTGGCAATGAGCCAGCAGAGAGCAAATGTTGATGACATTGGGGAGAGGGGAAGATCACTGTCACTGAGTCTGGTGGCTCAGAGGAGAGACTGGCTTTAGAGAGGAGCGAAGACCGTTCATCTACAATGGCTAGAGGGAAGGCATGTTCGTGGGTGCAGACTCTGAAATTCCCATTGTTTGCTAGACCATTTCTTTAACCAATTCTCCCCTCGGAGGTCAAAACACATGGGCCAGGGGCGCCTCGGTGGCCCAGTTGGTTAAGCGTCCGGCTTCGGCTCTGGTCATGATCTCACGGTCCGTGGGTTCGAGCCCCGCGTCGGGCTCTGGGCTGACGGCTCAGAGCCTGGAGCCTGCTTCCGATTCTGTGTCTCCCTCGCTCTCTGCCCCTCCCCCGCTCATAAGGGGCCTGCCCGAGAAGAAAGCTTAGCCCAGAGGAAAACAAAGCCAAGAGACGCTGACCTGATGACACTGAGGCCACGGATCCAGCCACATCCAGAAGCCAGTCCTCTCTCCTGAGTGGAAAAAGCTCTCTTTTTTGCTTTGCTTTTGCTGAAGTCAGTTACGTTTGGGTTTCTATTATTTACGACTGACAAAATCTTGGAAGACAGAGCCTGTACGTTTTATGCTGCTGCGATCCACGTTCTTAGCCCTGGATTCTCTTTTCTGTATCAGTCTTTCCTTCACTGATTCCATCCACGCAGTGCAGCTACGATGACTATGTCCAGTAGGCTCAACGTGAGAGTTTAGCACAGGCTTTTCTGATAGTCACCACGAGTCTATTAGACTCTTCTGCACGGATAGCCCACAAACACCGAAAACCCAACTTGTCGGGCCCTTCGCCCATCATCTAACTCCCCCTCTCCAACCTGCTGTTCACCCCCATGTCTGTAAGTGACATCACTCCTCACCCAGGTGGCCCCCCAAATGATACTCGAGTTCTTTGTTTCATCCGAGCAGCCGCGAAACCTCAGGTCGACGCGCCTCCATTTCCCACACGGTTTCCTCCAACCCGCCGCTGAGTGTGTGACAAGGATTAAATCCCGAGCAGGCTCTGCAATGCCTTCATGTGAGATAATTCACATAAAGGATTTAGAACAGGGCCTGACACGTGGTAAGTCTACCTGTCTGGGTCCTCCATTAGGCGCGGAGGCCAGGGACTATGACTGGTCCATCTTCAAACCTCCAGAGACTAGCATGAAGCCTGATATGCTGAGTGAATGAATGAATGAATGAATGAAGTGAGCATTGCATCTCAGCTAGTCAAGGCACGAGAAAGCCTGAGTAAGGACCAGGTTGCTGATAAGGCTCAGTTCTTCAGGTCAGAAAAAAAAAAGAGGAGCGAGGCCACTCAGTAGGATAACTGGGGTAACCTTCATGAGGAGTCATTTCAGGCTATCTCTGTAGCCCTCCTCTTATCTCCTCTTCCATCCTGTCCTGGCAGTGACTGTCATGGGGTTAGGATCAAATAATGCCCCTCATCTGAGATGAATGGTCCTTCCCAGGGCGTTAATCACCATTCTCATTGATCACTCACATAGCAGAGCCTCTGGGTATTGCTGTTAAGGTTGTACACTGCACAACACCACCATATCTAAGGGAGTGCCGTTAAAGTGGTAGAAAGTTTTGCTATTTAGAATTTTAAAAAACATTCCATTATAGGGGCGCCTGGCTGGCTTAGTTGGTAGAGCATGTGACTCCTGATCTCAGGGTCATAAGTTTGAGCCCTGTGTTGAGTATAGAGATTACTTAATCTTTTTTTTTTTTTTTAATGATTATTTATTTTGAGAGAGACAGACAGAGCTTGAGCGGGGAAGGGGCAGAGAGAGACGGAGAGAGAGAATCCCAAGCAGGCTCTGCAATGCCAGCACAGAGCCCATCGTGGGGCTCGAACCCATGAACCATGAGATCATGATCTGAGCGGAAATCAAAAGGCAGACGCTCAACTGACTGAGCCACCCAGGCGCCCCTTAAAATAATTTTTTTTTCATTATAATTTTGCTGATTCCAAAGACGAGTGATCTGCATACGTAATGCAACAATATTCAAGCATACACTGAGGTGTCTTTTTGTAACCACGTCATCAGATATCATTCCGTTTTGACAATAGTCAAAAAACTTTGTTGCTCAGAAAAGAAAAACAAGACGAAAAGCTTGTGGCTCTAACGTCATCGAATAAAAACAAGAGGCCCTCCACCCCTCCACGCATTGGAAAATCCACGTGTAACTATTGATTCTCCAAAAACTTAACTATGAATACCTTACTGTTGACCAGAAGCCTTACCGATGGCACAAACTGTTAATGATGTGCATTACATATTGTATGTTAATAACCTGCTAATTGTATTCCATTCCTGCCCATCCACCACCTGTCAATCCTGCCTGTCCTCCGGGCCCCTTTCCAACCCCCCCAGCAGCTCCCCAGGGAGATTCAGCTCTCCCCCACCTCATCCTGTGCACGACCGGGGGTATCTAGGACCCCAATCCCTAGGCCCCTACCCCCCTCCCTACCCACCACCTGCTCCTGGCATGCCTCCTGTGAATCCCTTGGCACCCTGCATGGTAGGACCAGGAATGAGGATGGACAAGAAGATGCGGAAGAAAATGAGGAAAGCTCAGAAAAAGATGCGCCAACACCACAAGGTAGGAAAACATTTCTTCTCCTCCTTTTCCAGCAGTGACTCTGAATACAGGGCCTGGATGCTTCCCTCAAGCCTCTCCAGCTCCATTCTCCCATCAAGCTCCAGAAGCCATCTTGTACGGGGGAAAATTAGCCCTTGAGCCCTTCCTCCCTCACCCCCCAATCTGAGCCTGACTCTGCCGTTCAGCCCTGAATGGCTAGGGAAAACGGGAAAAGAATTACCGTGGGCCAGCAAAGACCGACTTCTCACTACTTGGATACAACTTTTCGCTGATGAGGTTGGCGGGAGAATCATTTTTGGGGGATGGTGAGACCTTTGAGCTAAATGCCGAAGATAAGCTCAAGATCTGTCAAAGGTGATGTTTTTAAACTTTCTTTTGCGATACTTGTGGCTGGGAGGTGTTGTGGAAACTTAAAAAGAAACTGTACCTTTTTTTTTTTTTTTTTTTTTTTTTTTGTAACAGGGGCTGGCACACTTTGGTGATTTAATGGCAAATACATTTCCCAGCAGGCCTTTGTTGATTGCACTGAAGGTGGCTAGGAAGTGGAGTTCATTTGATGAGCTCTGTCTGCCGTTTTGTTACCTAATCTTACTCCTTAGCTCAGTAGGCTGCTCAGTTCTTTCTCATTCTCCAACTCTCAGTCCAAATAACACTGTTTTTCCTGGGACGGGGGGGACATGTGGCTCGAACTCATGACCCCGAGATCAAGAGTTGCATGCTCTACCAACTGAGCCAGGCAGGTGTACCATAAAAATTTTTTTTTAATTAAAAAAAATATATAGGGGCGCCTGGGTGGCGCAGTCGATTAAGCGTCCGACTTCAGCCAGGTCACGATCTCGCGGTCCGTGAGTTTGAGCCCCGCGTCGGGCTCTGGGCTGATGGCTCAGAGCCTGGAGCCTGTTTCCGATTCTGTGTCTCCCTCTCTCTCTGCCCCTCCCCCGTTCATGCTCTGTCTCTCTCTGTCCCAAAAATAAATAAACGTTGAAAAAAAAATTAAAAAAAAAATATATATCTAGTTGCTTACAATGATCTGAGCACCCTCTTACACGTTTAGGTTCCAGTGGCCAAACTTAATGACTCCTCTAGATGACTGGATTTCTGGAAAAATGAGAAGGATTGCCAGAACACAAGGAGGTACCAGTTTTAGCAAAATGTAGCTCTCACACAACTCACAGGTTGTGAGTTTACCTTGGACTTCAACACCCCATCACGGATGGCATTTGAGAAAAACTGGAAGAGAGACCAAAACAAAAGCAAACAAAACCCTCAAAGAATCCATTAACCCAGGGGTGCCTGGGGTGGCTCAGTTGGTTAAGTGTCCAACTTCGGCTCCAGTCACGATCTCACAGTTTGTGAGTTCGAGCCCTGCGTCGGGCTCTGTGCTGACAGCCTGGAGCCTGCTTCGGATTCTGTGTCTCCCTCTCGCTCTGACCCTCCCCCGCTCATACTCTGTCTCTCTCTCTCTCTGTCTCTCTCAAAAATAAACATTAAAAAAAAAAAAAAAAGAATCCATTAAACCAAATGCACTTTCTGCCTGTCAGGTACTGACCACATAACTCTGCATATTAAACAGGCAACTCTCTCCCACTTCAGCTCAGGTCATGATCTTGAGGTCCATGAGTTCGAGCCCCATGTCCGGTTCTGTGCTGACAGCTCAGAGCCTGGAGCCTGCTTCACATTCTGTGTCTCCCTCTCTCTTTGCCCCTCCCCCACTCTCTCTCTCTCTCTCTCTCTATCTCTCTCAAAAATAAATAAACATTAAAAAATTTAAACAGGGAATTCTAGTTGTAATGATATATCTCAGGTGAGATATGTTAAGTTTCCAGATAACATCATAGGTAGAAAGTTTTAGAAACTTAATACGCACAGTTCTAGGGCACCTGGCTGGCTCAGTCAGGAGAGCACGTGACTCTTGTTCTTGGGGTTGTGAGTTTGAGCCCCAGCTTGGATGTAGAGATTACTTAAAAATACTTTAAAAAAAAAAAAAAAAGAGGGGCGCCTGGGTGGCGCAGTCGGTTAAGCGTCCGACTTCAGCTCGGGTCATGATCTCACGGTCTGTGAGTTCGAGCCCCGAGTCAGGCTCTGTGCTGACCGCTCAGAGCCTGGAGCCTGTTTCAGATTCTGTGTCTCCCTCTCTCTCTGCCCCTCCCCTGTTCATGCTCTGTCTCTCTCTGTCTCAAAAATAAATAAATGTTAAAAAAAAAAGAAAGAAAATACAGTTCTTCTAGGAAAAAAAAAAATCACTAAATCCTCCTTACTTTATTTCTCCTCCAGGAATTCTATATTTTGTCTACATTGTAAAGTCTTTGGAGATGGAAAAAATCAAATCAACACGAGAATGGGAACACAGAGATTGGCAGCGTCTCCTGCATATTCCTAATAAACACGAAGGGAGTGAAATGCACACCAACCAAATTGAAATCTGATTCCAAAAATATATGATATCCATGTGAAAATGAGAAAACAAAATTGGGTGCTGTTTTTGAGCATATGATACTTATGATTCACTTTTTGGTGAGGGAATATCTAAGCTCATCCAAAAAAAGTTAATGAGTGTGATAATGAGAAACGTTCTTGACTTGGCAGGAATCATAGCCAAGTTTGAAACAATCATGTCAGAACATTTTATGCGAAATGTAAACATTGACACAAAATAATATTACACATTGTTTAGGGAATAAAAGGCAAAACGAAATAATTAAAAGGAGAGATGCAACGAATAAGACCATGTTGAATAAAGAGATGTTAGACATTACTCCATTATTTTAAGTACGACTCCAGAAACAAGCTATGCAGAATACATAACAATTATTTTAGATTTGCTGATTTCCAAAATGCAAATATATCTATGTGTGAACATCTTGGGGGATTTTGTTTAGCAGATGACTCAACTAGGGAAAGATTTTACATTCTCAGGAGACTACTTACAAAAACTGAATCAAGGGGAAGACAGAAATAACCCCAGGGGCCGGGAATATGACTGTGTAGCAGAAATGCATGGAAAACTATGATGGATTAGAAGAGCCTTGAGAAATAGTTCCAGGGAAATCCATTTTATTTTGTCTTGTGTATCCTTTAAACTTGATAGCGAATGATGTGGTAAAAGCTTCCTTTGACATCACTGAATTTTTAAATAGCGTCTAGGAACGACACAGCAAGAGTTTTTCAGTTTTGATGAAACGTTGGAGGGTTCTGAATAAGTATTTTCAAACAGAAATGTCCCAAAGTTGAATGTCAATGTTGAACCTACAATGAGAAAGTCAAGTGCATGCCATTGTGTCACTAAAAACTTAAAAGTCAAGATACCTTCGGGGCACTTGGGTGGCTCAGTCGGTTGAGCGTCCAACTTCAGCGATATCATGATCAACTTGGTCAGACCACGACCTCGCGGTTCATGGGTTTGAGCCCCACATCGGACTTTGTGCTGACAGTTCAGAGCCTGGAACCTGCCCCTCCCCTGCTGACGCTCTGTCTCGCTCTCTCAAAAATAAATAAACCTCAAAAAATTTTTTTAAATATATTTTTTATATATTTTAAATAAATTTTATATAAATATTAAAATATTTTATATTTTAATATATTCAATGTATTTTTTTAAAAGCAAGTCATGGGGCGCCTGGGTGGCGCAGTCGGTTAAGCGTCCGACTTCAGCCAGGTCACGATCTCGCGGTCCGTGAGTTCGAACCCCGCGTCAGGCTCTGGGCTGATGGCTCAGAGCCTGGAGCCTGTTTCCGATTCTGTGTCTCCCTCTCTCTCTGCCCCTCCCCCGTTCATGCTCTGTCTCTCTCTGTCCCAAAGATAAAATAAACGTTGAAAAAAAAAATTAAAAAAAAAAAAAAAGCAAGTCACATAACTGTCCTTACCTGTGCAGTGAGGATTGGGGCAACAGGTTATACTTGCCGAGGCCTCATCCCTTGAGGATTAAATAGGTTCATGCACGTGAAGGGCTGAGCAAGGTTTGGCATACGGTGCAAACCTGGTAAAAGGAGTTGTTCTTACCACCCAGAGCCAGCACACAAACTGCTGCAGCTGGGACACCCCTTTCCTCTTTCCGGGGCCTGGTTGTTAACTCTCTTTAAGAGATCCCTTTGTTGGGGCACCTGTGTGGCTCAGTTGATGGAGCATTGAGCCTACAACCTCAGCTCAGGTTTGTGAGTTTGTGAGTTCGAGCCCTGCATCGGGCTCACTGCTGTCAGCCCAGAGCCCTCTTGGGATGTCCCCCTCTCTCTCTGCCCCTCCCCTGCTCTCACTCTCTCTCAAAATTGAATAAGCAGTGCAAAAAAAAAAAAAAAAAAGAGAGAGAGAGAAAGAGAGAGAGATCGCTTTGTCTTTCCTAACAGAGTTTCTTAACGTAGTTCCAGTGGAATTCTGTCCCTTTTAACCGAAGAACTCTAACTTAAACACCCGCTGTGGCTTCCCATTGCCCTGGGGACACTGGGCAGAAACTTTGCTCTAAGGGTCAGCTCCTGCCAAGGCCCCTCAGAGCACCTCCCCCCCTCCAGCTCCCTCCGGGTCCTGGAATTTGCCGAGCTCTCCCTTTGACCCCAGGGCCCAGATCTCTGCTTTCTAATCTGTACAGTCCTCTCCGCTCCAGGCCCTCCCCCATCAGCCTGGAATCCACCTTTTTAAGTCTGGTAAATAAAACCAGCTCACACCCACCCATTCCTGATACGCCTCTGGAAAAGGGCAGGGCCCTGCCCCTCCTCCACTCCCCCAGGTTTGGGATCGCTGATAACAAGAGGCTTGCGATAACCCCAAGATCAGGCGTTTGTGGGGTTTTTTTTAGTTTATTTATTCGTTTCAGGGAGTGCAGGCAAGGGGTGGGGGGAGAGAAAAAAAAATCCCAAGCAGGCTTTGCACCATCAGCTCCAGATGCACAGCCTGAGCTCACGAGACGAACCCGTGAGATCATGACAGGAGCCGAAATCGAGTCAAGACACGACCAACTGAGCCACCCAGACGCCCCCCAAGATCAGATTTCTTGACCAGATTTCCTCTCAGCTGACTTTCCATAGTCGGTATTAAGAAAAAAGTTTTGTTTTTGCATTTTCCAATTGAAAAGGCTGTTGTAATAATTAGTATTGTTATTTTTTAAAGTTTATTTTTTTTGAGAGAGAGAGAGAGAGAGAGAGCATGTGCACGCTAGCCAGGAAGGGGCAGAGAGGGAGGGAGAGAGAATCCCAAGCAGGCTCCACGCTGTCTGCAGAGTCGATCCCATGATCCCGGGAACCGTGAGATCATGACCTGAGCCCAAATCAAGAGTCAGACGCTGGGACGCCTGGGTGGCTTAGTCGGTAGGGCGTCCGACTCGGCGCTCGGGTCAGGATCTCACGGTTCGTGGGTTCGAGCCCCATGTCGGGCTCTGTGCTGGCAGCTCGGGGGCTGGAGCCTGCTTCGGATCCTGTGTCTCCCCCTCTCTCTACCCCTCCCCCACTCATGCTCGCTCTCTCTGAAAAAAATGAACATAAAAAAAAAAAAGAAAGATGCTTAACCCACTGAGCCACCCAGATGGCTTTATTCGTTATTTTTATTTATTAATTTATTTTTATTTTTAATTGTTTACAAACGTGTATGGGACAGAGGATCCACAGCGGGCTCTGCGCTGACAGTTGCAACCCCGATGCAGGGCTGAGCTGAGCCATCGACTCTGCCCTCTTCATGCTGGAGGGGGTGGGGGGGGTGGAGGGAGGGCGCGCAGGGACAGGTGGCTGTCTCTTCCGCCACCCGCGGGCTAAATAAACACCACAGGTGTCCTGTAACCCAAAGAGCAGAAACAAACTGTTAACAAAAAGGTTGGCTGGCTCTCGGTGCCGGGAGTAGCTGTTTTCATTTTGTGTTTTCCGTCCTGGGCAAGGAGCAAAAACCGGAATAAACATTGCCCTCCACGTTGACTTCTTGTGTATGTGTTTTGATTTTGGGGCTTATTATTCTTTATTTTCAGTTGACTAGAAACCAGCCTCCTTGCCACAAGGCAGGCGCAGGCTCCGCACACAGGCCACCCCCCAGGAATTAAATCATTACACGGAATTATAAGTAGGAAGAAGGGGTGGGGGAGGAGCCCAGGTCTGCGGAGGGGGCAGGGTGTGGAAAGACCTTTGGGTGCGACGAGACCCGGTCACCAAGTGCCAGAGGCATACCCCACTGCAGATTGTAACCCCCTAGTCGCACACACCTAGTGAGGGAGGGAGGGAGGGGCAGAGGGGAGCCTCGGATTTTGCCACATTCCCTCTGTGACCTCACTTTTCTTAAAAAGAAATGATTTCACATCTGCTCTATTTCTTTCTTTTTTTTTCCTTTCCTTTCTCCTTTCCTTTCTTTTTTCTTTTCTTTCTTTCTTTCTTTCTTTCTTTCTTTCTTTCTTTCTTTCTTTCTTCTCTTTCACTTTTATTTTTAATTAACATCTACACCCAGTGTGGGGCTCCAACTTACGACCCCAAGATTGAGTCCGCTCACATGCTCCACTGTTTGAGCCCATCGGGCGCCCTGTCATCTGCTTTTTTTCCTCAAACATCTTAAAAAAAAAATTTTTTTTTTAAAGTATGTTATTTCATTTCAGATGGGGAGAGGCCGCACCTGACTGGGGGGAGAAGGGCAGAGTGAGAGAGACTGAGAATGTTCAGCGGGCTCCATGCCCAACCCTGAGCCTGACACGGGGCTCAATCCCCGACCCTGGGATCATGACCTGAGTGAATTCAAGAGTCAGACGCTCAACCAACTGAGTCACCCAGGCACCCCACTCCTAAACATTTCTGAAGCAAAATGGTTAAAATATGTATTATTTTTTTTTAATATTTTTGTTTATTTATTTAAATTTTTTTGCAGTGTTTATTTATTTTTGAGAGGCAGGGCAGGGGAGGGGCAGAGAGAGAGGGAGACACAGAATGGGAAGCAGGCCCCAGGCTCTGAGCTGTCAGCACGGAGCCTGACGCGGGGCTCAAACTCATGAACTGCGAGATCATGACCTGAGCTGAAGTCAGATGCTTAACCGACTGAGCCACCCAGGCGCCCTCATTTTTATTTATTTTTGAGAGAGAGACAGAGAGAGACAGAGAACAACTGGGGGAGGGGCAGAGAGAGAGGGAGACACAGAATCCAAAGCAGGCCCCAGGCTCTGAGTTGTCATCACAGAGCCAAACGCGGGGCCCAAACCCACGAGCCATGCGATCATGACCTGAGCAAAGTTGGACACTTAACCAACTGAGCCACCCGGGAAGTCCCAATTATTTTCATTATTTTTAAAGTTTTGTTTTGGTTTGTTTTTGTTTTTATTTGTGAGAGAGAGAAAATGTGAGCAGGGGAGGGGCATGGACAGAGGGGGAGAGAGAGAGAATGCCAACCAGACAGGTACTGACAGTGCTGAGCCTGTCTCTGGGCTCAGTCTCACCAACCGTGAGGTCATGACCGGAACCGAAATCAAGAGTCAGATGCTCAATCGACCGAGCCACTCACGTGCCTCTCAAAGAATCCTCTGAATGGAGCTCTCTCTCACTGATATCTCTGTGTGGCCATCACACGGGGTCACTGGCGTGAGGTAGGGGGCAGGCCAGGGCCTGAACTGTGAGGGTCTCGCCAGACCTGCCTCCACAGGCTGCCATCTTGGCGGGGAAGAGAAGCAGTCCCCTCAGGCCAACAAGGAACCGATCCCCCCACAAAAACGCGCGACCCTCCCAGGGACTTGCACAAATTGACTTTACAACCAGCAGAAAAATTCTGAGGATTGTGGAGAGCGGAGGAACTTGCTTCTGGTTTCCCTCAGGCTGCCTCCTGCTTAATTAAGGAAACCACTGCTGTGCTCAACAGCTGAAGAAACACAGGAAGGACCAAGAAGGGAACTTCTCCCAACTCCACCTCCCCATTCTGCCTCGGAGTCCAAGTGAAAGGTTGGCTCCCAAAATAGGGCTGACTGGACAGTGTCTGGATCCAGGCCAAGGGATGTGGGCACGAATCCCTGCTGACTTGCCTCAGTTTCTTCATCTGTAAAACGGTGTCAGGCACCGTTCTAGGAGTCTGACGCACATCAATTCCCTCCATCTTGACCATGACCCTAGGTGGGAAGTGTCATTATCATCTTCATTTTTTTTTTTTTTTTAATTTTGGGTTTCATGGGTTTTTTTATTTTTGAGACAAAAAAAGATACTGAATCTAAAAGAAGAAGGAAGGGGCACCTGGCTGGCTCAGTAGGAAGGGCATGTGACTCTTGATCTTAGGGTCATGAGTTTGAGCCCCACATTGGGTGTAGGGATTCCTTAAAAATAAATATCTTGGGGCGCCTGGGTGGCGCAGTCGGTTAAGCGTCCGACTTCAGCCAGGTCACGATCTCGCGGTCCGTGAGTTCAAGCCCCGCGTCAGGCTCTGGGCTGATGGCTCAGAGCCTGGAGCCTGTTTCCGATTCTGTGTCTCCCTCTCTCTCTGCCCTTCCCCCGTTCATGCTCTGTCTCTCTCTGTCCCAAAAATAAATAAATGTTGAAAAAAAAAATTAAAAAAAAAAATAAATATCTTAAAAAATTATAATAATAAAAGAGGAGTGAGAAGGAGGAGAACTGGTAAAGGAGGGAAGGGAGAAGAGAAAAAAAAAACAAAACAAAACAAAACCCCGAATCCAGACCCCAGTGATTTAGGCAGACTGCTGAATTTTTCTCTTTAGTGCTTTTGTGCTAAAATAACATTTATGTTTCATTAACTTTTCTTTTTTTCCTTTGAAAGTTATAATTCTAATATGTGCTCGTGAGTAACATTTCAAACTAAACCAACAGAGTTACAGCCATTATGGAAAACAGTATGGAGATTCCTCAAAAAATTAAAATAGAAGTACCATATGATCTAGCAATCCCACTTCTGGGTATAAATCCAAAGGAAATGAAATCAGGATTTCGAAGAGACATTCCACACTCACTGCATAGTATTCCATGGTGAAAACTTTCTTTCATGCACCCTGCTTATTGGGGAACATTTATTTTGTTTGTAATTTTCTTTTCATCGTGTCCTATAATGCTTCAACAGATATTTTTTTTTCTAAAGATTTTATTTTTTTTAGGAATCTCTACACCCAATGTGGGGATTGAACTCACAACCCCAAGATCGAGTCATCACACGCTCTACTGACTGAGCCCCTTCAATAAATATTTTTAGAGGAATATCTTTGTCCCCTCATGAAAGAAGTTTTCAACAGATTCTCTGGACTAGAGTTTCCACACTTAGAGAGGGACGCCTATGTGGCTCAGTCGGTTAATCGTTTGACTCTTGATTTCGGCTCAGGTCATGATCTCACAGTTCGTGGGTTCCAGTCCCACGCGGTCAGCGCGGAGCCTGCTTGGGATCTTCTCTCTCCCTCTCTCTCTGCTCCTCCTCTGCTCACACTCGCTGTCTCTTTCTCAAAATAACTAAATAAGTAAACTTAAAAAAAAAAAAGAATTTCCACACTTAGAGAAACGTGAGTGTAAAATTCATGCCTCCATTAAGTTAAGTATTTACTCAAGGCCTATTATGCCATACCTATACTCTTCCAAGTTCTAGGAATACAACAGCAGGGATGGCCACTGAGGTCCTCAGATCCCTCTTGGATCTTACGTTCCTGGGGAGTGAGGGGAGAGAGAGAGCGCAAATCATTCAAATATTAATATATACGGTCGAATTATTCCCCAAAGTAGTTGTCCAATTTCAAACCCACTTAAAAAGGGTACACAGGGCGCGCCTGGGCGGCTCAGTGGGTTAAGCATTCAACTTCAGCTCAGGTCATGATCTCGCAGTTAATGGGTTCGAGCCCCGCGTCGGGCTCTGTGCTGGCAGCTCGGAGCCTGGAGCCTGCTTCAGGTTCTGTGTCTACCTCTCTCTCTTGCACTCTACCCCTCCCCTGCTTGCACTTTCTCTCTCTTTCTCTCTCTCTCTCAAAAATAAAAAAACATTTTGGGGCGCCTGGGTGGCGCAGTCGGTTAAGCGTCCGACTTCAGCCAGGTCACGATCTCGCGGTCCGGGAGTTCGAGCCCCGCGTCGGGCTCTGGGCTGATGGCTCAGAGCCTGGAGCCTGTTTCCGATTCTGTGTCTCCCTCTCTCTCTCTGCCCCTCCCCCGTTCATGCTCTGTCTCTCTCTGTCCCAAAAATAAATAAACGTTGAAAAAAAAATTAAAAAAAAAATAAATAAAAAACATTTCAAAAATTAAAAAAATAAAATAAAAAGGGTACACGGGAGCCCTGGCTAGCTCAGTCAGTGGAGCACATGACTCTTGACCTCTCGGTGGTGAGTTCGAGCCCCACATTGGGGATAGAGTTTACCAAACAAAAAAAAAAAGTATACAAATACAGACACACAGATGCACCATTACCAACACAGGCTATCATTAACCTTCATGAAGTTTGTCAATCTGATAGATAAAAAAGATCGTATTTTTTTGTTGGATTTTTTGTAGCTTCGCATAGTAAGAATGATAAACATCTTCTTGCGTTCCCCAGCCATTTCTTCTGTGAGTTGCCTATTTGCCCTCTTTGTCTTTCTGTTGCTATTTGCAGGTGCTCTGTGTTTACACTACACACATGTTACATTTATTATAAATATTTACCCCCAATCTGTCATTTGCTTTTGGTTTTGGACTCTTGTGCAGTACCTGTGTTTAGACTCCACCCCCCCCCCCCCCATCAAATTAATCAATCTTTTACAACATGGCTTCTGGCTTGGTGTTTAGAAGGAACCCCTTCTTCAACTCTACACTGTAAACTTATTCACATATTTCTTCCTGAGCTTTTTAAAAAAATTTTTTTAATGTTTATTTATTTTTGAGAGAGAGAGAGAATGTGATCAGGGGAGGGGCAGAGAGAGAGACACACACAGAATCCCAAGCAGGCTGTCAGCACAGAGCCCAACGGGGGGCTCGAACCCACGGACAGCGAGATCATGACCTGAGCTGAAGTCCTCTGCTCAACCGACTGAGCCACTCAGGCACCCCTCTTCCTGAGCTTTGATGGTTGTAGGGATAACATTTAAATCTGTAAGGGAGCTGGGCTCCATCCGGATGACCATCCAGCCTCTCTCAGAGAATTGTCCCTCCCCCACCGTGAGTGACCTGGTGAGTCCTAAAATCTTACGGCCGTGCCTTCCCCGCTACAGAGGTTGACACATACTGAGCCACCCTCAAACAAAGAACTCTTTTCCTTATAATCCTGCGAAAAATCGTCGCTGGCTGTGGGAAAGTACCTTCCCAGTCTGCCCTCCGGCAAGCTCTACTAATCCAGAAAACCTACCCTTTGTTCTGGGTGCCCGCCTCTCCCAGTGTCTCCATCACCCCTAACTGGCAATTAGAGGCCCCCGCTCCCGCCTGGCCTTGTCACTTACACACAGCGCTCTGTTCACACCACAGCAGATGCCTCCCACCCTCACCCAGTGTGAATCATACTGGGAACTTCTTCAGGGCTCAAATCCCACAGACACGTTGTTGTAGCCAACAGTAGACAGCAGATGCTCCCTGTTTGTTGAACAACTACGTATACAGGCAAGTGAACTGAGTGCTTACTGTATGCACTTAGCTTGCGTGTATGTGTGTGTGTATATATATGCTCATCTATACGCATTTTTCTACTGACAAAATAATACACTATTTTTGAAGATACTTCCCTCAGAAGTAACTTTTTTTTAGTTTATATTTATGTATTTTGAGAGAGAGAGAGAGAGCGCGCTGAAAGTGGGGGAGGAGCAGAGAGGGAGGGGCAGAAATAGAAGGAGAGAGAGAATCCCAAGCAGGCTCAGCAGTCAGCAGCACGGGGGCCCCACACGGGGCTCAGGCTCACAAACCGGGAGATCATGACCTGAGCCGAAAACAAGAGTCGGACGCTTAACCGACAGAGCCACCCAGGTGCTCCCAAATAATACACAATTATTGTAAAATATTTACAGTTATAAAAGTTTGTGAAATATGTCTCCCCTAATCCTGCCCCTTAGTGATCACCACTGAGAAGAATCTGACACGCAAATATTAATCTGAATTCTTACAACAGCTGTGCGAGATAAGTTCTATTGTCCCCATTTTCCCGCCGAGGAAACTGAGGCCCAGAGAGGTAAAGCAACCTAACTGGGGTTGCAGACCTGGTGAGTGGTTGAGCCAGGATTGCCACGGGCAGCGGTCTGACCCCCAGGGCCTTGACTCCCTTCGCTGAGACCTGCTGTTGGGGCCACAGGTTCGCAAATGCAAGATTCTGGAGACTTCTGCGGGATTGAATGGAATAACGAGTGCCAAGCAGCCAGCGAGGCCTGGTACACAGACACGACAGAAGTAGGAGGGTCCCCTGATGGTCTTTCACGGACTTGCCACTTCTGAGCTTCCAAGGGTTCTAACGTTGTGGGATTTGGTGCACAACCGAAGATCATACGCGGTGTTCTCGGGAAAAAACCGGGTCTTGGGGAACCCATCCAACAGAGGAGGCTGCAGGCTTGGACAGAGTCTGAGAGCCAGTGTGCTCGTAAGATGCACCCGGACAAGCTCCCGGAGTCCGGAGCCCCGATCCTGACTCTGCCACACCCTCGCCGTGTGACCTTGGGCAAGTCACTTTCCCTCTCTGAGTATCTGCTTTGGGTTCGTAAAAGGTAATCACATCTGCCCTCACTGAGTCCCAGGGTTATCGGGGGCATGTCTGGACGTGTTGGGAGATCTTTTGCTCCTCAAGGCTTCTGCCCTTCTTTCTTTCTTTGTGCTTCTCATTCTCCCTTGGAGATACCTTTCTCCAATCTGGCACCCGTGAGATGAAAAAGGGAAGCAATCATATATAAATAAATACGTACGTGACAAGTCCTGCGTATGCCTTAGGTGTGTGGCCCACCTGTTAAGCTGGCAAACCCTGGAAGGGGACAGCCTCGGTTCAAATTCCAGCTCCGGTACTTAAGAATTTTGTGAATTTGGGAGAGGGGCTTGCAAAAAGAGAGAGAGAGAGGGAGAGAGAGATTGAGAACTATGTGAATTTGGGGGATGCTTGGCTGGCTCCGTCAACGGAGCATGTGGCTCTTGATCTGACAGTTGTGAGTTCGAGACCCATGTTGGGTCTAGAGATTACCTAAAAAAAAAAAAAAAAAAAAAAAAATCTAAAATGTGTATTTATATCTGAGAGAGAGAGAGAGAGAGCATGAACAGGGGAGGGGCAGAGAGACAGGGACACAGCCTGAAACGGGCTTCAGGCTCCAAGCTGCGAGCTGGCGGCACAGAGTCTGATGCGGGGCTTCAACTCACGAACTGTGAGATCATGACCTGAGGAGTCAGATGCTCAACCGACTGACCCACCCAGGTGCCCCCCCCCCCCAAAAAAAACCAAAATCTTAAAAAAAAAAAAAAAAAAAAAAGAATTATGTGAATTTGGGCAAGTTATTTCACTTCTTGGGGGTTCTCTCAGTTTCCTTGTCTGTAAAACGAGGATAAGGATAACACACACCTCATCTCATCGATGTGAAGATTAATTGGACGCTTATACCGAATGTGATGAATAGGGATCAGCAAACTACAGCCCACAGACCAAATCCGGCCTGCTGCCCATTTTTATACAACTCGTGAGCCGAAAGTGGTTTTTACATTTAAAAAAAAAATTTTTTTAATGTTTATTTATTTTTGAGACAGAGAGAGACAGAGCATGAACGGGGGAGGGGCAGAGAGAGAGGGAGACACAGAATCAGAAACAGGCTCCAGGCTCTGAGCCATCAGCCCAGAGCCCGACGCGGGGCTCGAACTCACGGACCGCGAGATCGTGACCTGAGCTGAAGTCGGACGCTTAACCGACTGAGCCACCCAGGCACCCCAATAATAATATTAATCTTTTAAAAAATTTTTTTAAAGTAATCTCGGGGCGCCTGGGTGGCTCAGGTCATGATCTCCCAGTCCGTGAGTTCAAGCCCCGCGTCGGGCTCTGTGCTGACGGCTCAGAGCCTGGAGCCTGCTTCGGATTCTGTGTCTCCCTCTCTCTCTGCCCCTCCCCTGCTTGCACTCTGTGTCTCTCTGTCTCTCAAAAATAAATAAATGTTTAAAAAAAAATTTTTTTTTTAAAAAGAGTCTTAAGTGTCTCAAATATGAACTCTTCTTAAGAAATCATGTGTGGGGGTGCCTGGCTGTGCTACTCTTGATCTCAAGAATTGTGAGTTCAAGCCCCATGTCGGGTGTGGAGATTACTTAAAACAAAATCTTTAAAAAAATAAAAATAAAAATAAATTTAAAAATTTTTTTAAAATAAAAAAATAAAAATAAATTTAAAAAAAAATTTTAAAGAGATGGGGCACTTGGGTGGCTCAGTCAGTTAAGCATCTGACTTCAGCTCGGGTCACGATCTCGCGGTCTATGGGTTCGAGCCCCGCGTCCGGCTCTGTGCTGACAGCTCAGAGCCTGTTTTAGATTTTGTGTCTCCCTCACTCTCTGCCCCTCCCCTGCTCACGCCCTGTCTCTCTCTCAAAAATAAATAAACATTATAATAAAATGTTTAAAATATTTTTTTTTATTTTTTTTTTTCAACTTTTATTTATTTTTGGGACAGAGAGAAACAGAGCATGAACGGGGGAGGGGCAGAGAGAGAGGGAGACACAGAATCAGAAACAGGCTCCAGGCTCTGAGCCATCAGCCCAGAGCCTGACGCAGGGCTCGAACTCACGGACCGCGAGATCGTGACCTGGCTGAAGTCGGACGCTTAACAGACTGCGCCACCCAGGCGCCCCTAAAATATTTTTTTAAACACAGAGAGAGAGAGAGAGACTATGTGTGATGAGTAATGCCCTTTTTACTTCTTTATCCATTTCTGAAATGTAGTTCTGTTTTTCTGCATCATAAAATTAAGACCAAGCATGGCAGAGCCACAAAACTGGAGGAAACCTATTTCCTGACAACAGAACGACACAGAAACCCTGGACCACCACCAGACACAGTTGATTGGGGCTTCATTGCATTTGCAGCTAAATCTAATAAATATAGCTTTTTTTTTTAAGTTTATTTATTTATTTTGAGAGAGAGAAAGCAAGCAAACAGTGGGGAGGGACAGAGAGAGAGGGAAAGAGAGAGAATCTCCTCCAGGTTCCACACTATGTCCGCAAGGAGGCCGACCCGGGGCTCGAACTCATCAACTGTGAGATCATGATATCAGCCAAAACCAAGAGTCGGATGCTTAACTGACTGAGCCACCCAGGCACCCCAAATATAGCTTGTTTTAGAGTCTGTCTCTCCCAACAGACTTTAAGTTCCATCAAGGGAAGCACCCATCAGCCCTGACTGCCCTGTTCACCCTTGTATTATGAATATTTAGCACCGTGCCCAGCGCAGCATCAGTGTTTAATAGTCAGTTGAACAAATAAATGAGGTAATTGAGCACCAGAGCAGTTGATTACCTTGCCTAAGGTCACACTGTACACCTGATAGGAGGCAATTTGAATCCAGGTCTATCTGCCTCAAGAGTCTGTGCCCCGAGTCCCCTGGTGGCTCAGCTGGTTAAGCGTCGGACTCTTGGTTTCGGCTCAGGTCACAATCTCACAGTTTCGTGAATCTGAGCCCCGCGTCAGGCTCTGCACTGACAATGCAGAGCCTGCTTGGGATTCTCTCTCTCCCCCTCTCTCTTTGCTCCCTGCCCCCCGCTCATGCTCTGTCTCTCTCAAAAATAAATAAATAAAGTTAAAAAAAAAAAAAAAAGTCTGTGCCCCTAAAACTCTGCTCCACTGACCAGGCTCATTCTCAAGGATAGCCTTACTTCCATTTCTCTACATTTTTTTTTTTTAAGATTTTATTTTCTTATTAAAAAAATTTTTTTTTAATGTTTATTTTTGAGAGAGAGACAGAGCATGAGTGGGGGAGGGGCAGAGAGAGGGGGAGACACAGAATCCGAAGCAGGTTCCATCCAGGCTCTGAACTGTCAGCACAGAGCCTGACGTGGGGCTCGAACTTGTGAACTGTGAGATCATGACTTAGCTGAAGTCAGATGCTTAACACACTGAGCCACCCAGGCGCCCCTAAGATTTTATTTTTAAGCAATCTCTACACCCAACGTGGGTCTCAAAGTCACAACCCCGCGGTCAAGAGTCACATGCTCTACCGACTGAGCCAGCCAGATGCCCCAATTTCTCTCCTTTTTTAAAGGATTGACAGTGTTGAAAGGCTTACGGTTTCCCAGACGTATCTTGCTGTTTCCCATCTTTGGATGTTTGCCAAGTTGTTCCTTCTGCCTAGAATGCCTCACTCACCCCTTCCCACCTTGCCTTGTCAGCCTGATGAACACCAACCTATCTCTCAATACCCAGCTCATGTATCACCAAGTACCTCCCTGGAGGGAGTGACCTTTCCTCCCTCTTTGCTCCCGCTGTAGTCTGAACAGATTTCTGTCAACCTACTGATAACCTTTCACGGTGCGATCAATTGCATCAAGTTCACACCGTTGTGCCCCATATTCTCTCTCTCAAGCCTTCCTCTTTTTTTTCTTTCTTTCTTTCTTAACAGCTTTATTGAGGTATAATTCACATACTGTACAATTCATCCACCTGACATATACAATTCTTGGTTATCATTATACTCAGAATTGTGTGACCATCACCACGATCCATTTTTTTTTTTACGATCAGTTTTTTCAGTTTATTTATTTATTTGTTTTAAGAGAGAGAGAGGACACAGGAGGGGCAGAAAGAGAGGGGGGGAGAGAGGGAGAATCCCAAGCAGGCTTCTTGCTGTCAGCACAGAGCCTGATGCGGGGCTCAAACTCATGATCTGTGAGATCGTGACCCGAAATCAAGAGTCAGAAGCTTAACCAACTGAGTCACCCAGGAGCCCCAACTTCATTCCTTTTTATTGCAGAACACTATTCCGTTGTACAGTAAAACTTTATTTACTTGAATAAGTGTTAAAAAAAAAACAACTTTAGTTACGAAAACAGTCCAGAGGATTTGGCCCAGAGGCCCCAGTTTGCTGATCCCTGCTGCAGACTATTGTAACACGTCAAACTGGATACAAATTGAATATCTGAAAGTGAGTGAGAACTTATGGAATCTGACCTAGATGTCCCATCATTAAGGGCTCTCTTACTCAAGGGGGATAAGGAGGGAAGAAATATTTAATTAACACGTTTGTTACACCAGCAGCGGCAATGAAATGGCATGAGTGCTGTGGAAACTCATGGTGTAAGTACCTAACTTAATTCAGGATGAGGAGAGAGCATGGGGGGTGGGGGAGAAGGGAAGCGGGGTGGAGGCTGAAGGGTGAATGAAGTGTAGGAAGAGTGTCCAGGTAGAGAAAACCCAGTAGCAAGGGCAGAATTACTATGTTTGAAGGAACTGAGAAAACTTCAGTGCTGCTGAAGCTGAGTGTGCAAGGCAGGGTGAGGGATACGTAGGGGCTGGGCGTTAAGTGCCTTGTAACCCAAGCTAAGGGATCTTTTCTTTTTTTTTTAAATATTTTATTTTTTTTTAAATTTTTTTTAACGTTTATTTATTTTTGAGACAGAGAGAGACAGAGCATGAACGGGGGAGGGGCAGAGAGAGAGGGAGACACAGAATCGGAAACAGGCTCCAGGCTCTGAGCCATCAGCACAGAGCCCGACGTGGGGCTCGAACCCACGGATCGCGAGATCGTGACCTGAGCCGAAGTCGGCCGCTTAACCGACTGAGCCACCCAGGCGCCCCCCAAAAATATTTTATTCTTCAACATTTATTTATTTTTTTTGGGACAGAGAGAGACAGAGCATGAACGGGGGAGGGGAAGAGAGAGAGGGAGACACAGAATCGGAAACAGGCTCCAGGCTCTGAGCCATCAGCCCAGAGCCTGACGCAGGGCTCGAACTCACGGACCGCGAGATCGTGACCTGGCTGAAGTCGGACGCTTAACCGACTGCACCACCCAGGCGCCCCAAAAAATTTTATTCTTAAGTCATCTCCATACCCAGCATGGTGCTTGAACTCACAACCCTGAGATGAAGAGTCGCATGCCCCACCAACTGAACGAGCCAGGCGCCCTACGCTAAGGGATCTTGAGTTTCGGGCCACCTGGGTGGCTCAGCTGGTTAAGTGTCTCTTAATTTCGGCTCAGGTCATGATCTCACGGTTGGTGGGATTGAGCCCCTCGTCAGACACTGTGCTGGTAGAATGGAGCCTGCTTGGGAGTCTCTCTCTCCCTCTCTCTCTGCCCCTCTCCTGCTCGCTCTCTCTCTCTCTCTCAAAATAGATGAACAGACTTTATTTTTTTTTAATGTTTTTTATTTATTTTTGAGACAGAGAGAGACAGAGCATGAGCAGGGGAGGGGCAGAGAGAGAGGGAGACACAGAATCAGAAGCAGGCTCCGGGCTCTGAGCTGTCAGCACAGAGCCCGACGCGGGGCTTGAACCCACAAACTGTGAGATCATGACCTGAGCCAAAGTCGGACGCTTAACCAACTGAGCCACCCAGGCACCCCAGATGAACAGACTTTAAAAAGAGAAAAATAGGATCTTGAGTTTGACTTTTATTCTAAGGGTAACAGGAAGCCTCGAACAGATTTAAGGATTTAAGAGCTGTATTTCAAAAGGATCACTCTTACTACCCAGACACCCTCATCTATAAAACGGAAAAGTAATATCAATGAAATACAATTATGTTCATAAATTACTTAGCACAATGCCTAATAGTAAATATGCAGTAAAATTGTCACCAGCAGTAGCAGTGATAAAAGTGTCCCATAAATCAGTTGTGATTAAACACCTATGGGATTAAATTAGAAGTAACAAATGTGGCCTTAAAGCACGTTTTCTTCAGTCAGAACAGGGTTTTAAATTAAAAAAAAAAAAAAATCCGTTGCCAACATTTAAAAATCTGGAATTTTTACATCAATTTTAGATTCCCAGTTTCTCTTAAAACTCAAAAGATCTGCCCCCCCACCCCCTCCCACCCCCCAAAATCAGAAGACCTGGCAACTTTGGTCACATGTCCACATGGCAGAGATCTTGTGTTGTCTGGTGTCAGCTGTTCCTCTACGATGTATAAACCCTCTGTTTGCCCCCGTCCCCACTTTGCCCACTTCATTCGTTGGTGACATATGCCTGGCTCCCCCAGATATTTGGATTTGAGAATCAGAAAGGAATCTTTTTTTTAATTTTTTAACGTTTATTTTTGAGACAGAGAGAGGGCATGAGTGGGGGAGGGTCAGAGAGGGAGTCTGGAGACACAGAATCCGAAGCAGACTCCAGGCTCTGAGCCATCAGCACAGAGCCCGAAGCGGGGCTTGAACTCATCAACCGCGAGATCATGACCTGAGCCCAAGTCGGACGCTCAACCGACTGAGCCACCCGGGCGCCCCGAGAACCAGAAAGGAAATTAACTGTGATGGAGGATTTCAGGAGCAACCAAAACTCTGATCCGAGGTGACCGGGCAGTGATCTCACGCAACAAGCCAGGACGCTAGTCAATTGCATTGTAGTGCATTTGCAGAAAGGCGAAGGGAATGAGAAGGGATCCTATGCCTACAGCAGAGAGCTACAGATTGACCATGCCTTTCTATCTTCAACATATTTTGGTTACAAGTAACAGATGCAAATTGTGGTTAGTTTAGTACAGGACATTTTTATTAAAATGTAACTGGAGAGGCTGGCCGAAGATGACAGCCTGGCCCTTGTATTATGTTCTGTCTGGGGATGCAACCGAAAGGATAGCAACATTTTTTTTACATTGTATATATCTGCACCTAAAAAAGGAGATTGATCCCTGGGGGAACTAGAAGTTTCAATAAATTTCACGTGGTGGAAAATGGGCTGCAAAGCAGAATGGTGAAAGCAGCGAGTGAGAAAATGCCGAGAAGGGGCTGCAGGAAGAGAGGGAATCTATTTTTTCGGCAGAATTCTAGAGAGGTTCCTGACTGGCAAATGAGAACTGGGATAACGTGGTAGAGTCAGAGATGGGCTGTAAACGGAGGCACTCACTGCACGTCTCACCCAGACGCCCTTCCGCCACACGAAATGGCAGGCTGTAACGTGGGGGCTCTTGTCTACACAATTAAGCAATTGAACTCTCTGGTGATGGTGAAGACGGATGGGGAAGACGGCGGCTACTGTCTGAATAAATCTCCCCTTGAGATCCTCCAGCACCGTGAGGGCCCCTCCCACGGCTCCAAAAATGAAGCTTTCAGCCAGAAAGCCTCTAGCAAGTTCGTGCAAGGCCCCTGAGAGCTTTTACACTGCATCCTTCTTAGAACTGCACACACCGAACAAGACTTGCCAGGCATTTGAAGAAAGCTTCCATGGGAAAGAGGGAAAGAGGAAGACCAAGATAAATGAGGAGGGGTGCCTAGGAGGCTCACTTGTTAAGCAACTGACTCTTGATTTTGGTTCAGGTCATAATCTCACGGTTTGGGAGTTCGAGCCCCGCATGAGGCTCTGTGCTGACAGCTCAGAGCCTGGAGCCTGCTTCGGATTCTGTGTCTCCCTCTCTCTCTGCCCCTCCCCCGCTCATGCTCTGTCTCTCTCTGTCTCTCAAAAATAAATAAACATTAAAAAAAAATTTTTTTAATAAATAAAAAAATATATATATAAACAAGGAGGGAAAAAGATCTTGGAGGCAGCAAAGGTACTTTAGGGGACCCTCGATTATTGTCATCTCTTCAACAGTAACAGCACATTTTAAAACATGAACAGAGGACAAGAAAGTCTTCTTGGAATTAATTACACGATTGCTTGAGTTGTTTGTTGTTGGTTTTTTTTAACGCAGATCAAAGATTTTAAATGAAAAGTGACAAAATTCCACAAAATGGAGAGCTAAGAAGACAGGCAGAACATTTTAAGAGCTGACTCAAGGACAGAAAAGTTGGAACACCGATCATCGAGAAGGGGCTGGAAGGTAATGAAAGTTCTATTATTTTTCTAAAAGGGGTGAGGCCAGATGTTCGAGGAGGAACAGGGTAGTTAAGTGGACTCAAAGTAATGTCCCATAAATATTTATTAATTATAAGGAGAAAAAACAGTGACCCTGCAGTGAAGAAACAGAGGACACCAACTTAAGCAAATGGTCAGAGTTAACACCCCAAGACTGGGACAAGCAGACAGTTTCCTGGGGTCCTGGGCCCTGAGAAGGACACAGCTCGCTTGCGTGATGCTCTAGCTAAATGCATAACTTGGATCTAATCACAAGGAACCATCAGACAAACCCACGCGAAGATAATTGGCCCGGGCACTTCCCAAATGCCAAGTCAGAAAAACAGAGAAAGTCTGAGAAACTGTTCCCTAGATTATAGGAGACTGAAGACAGGACAGCCAAAGGCAGTGTGTGACCTTGGACTAGAGCCTGGACCTGGAAAAAAATAGCCCCAAGGAGCATTACTGCAACAAGCCATAAAATGTGAGTATGGACTGTATATTAAGTAATAGTAATACACTAATATTAAATTTTCTGATTTTTGATAATTGTACTGTGGTTATATAAGAGAATGGTCTTGTTTCACATACATAGAAAGAGGGAGAGAGAGAGAGAGAAGGAGAGAGAGAGGAAGAGAAGAATGGGAGAATTATATAGGGCAGAATGTAAATGTTTATTGAATCTGAAATCCTTGCACAGTTTTTATGACTTTTCTGTAAGCCTAAGGTTATATCAAAATGATTAAAAAATAATTTAAAAAAGGATATCAGATCAGATGCTTTCATAGCTGAATTTTCTCTAACCATTAAAACTCAAGTATATCTAATGCTATTTTTTGTATTTTTTTGATGTTTATTTATTTTGGAGCGAGAGAGAGAGAGACAGAGCACAAGCAGGGGAGGGGCAGGGAGAGAGGGCGACAGAGAATCTGAAGCAGGCTCCAGGCTCCGAGCTGTCAGCACAGAGCCCGATGCAGGGCTCAAACCTATGAACCTTAAGATCATGACCTGAGCCAAAGCGGGAGGCTTAACTGACTGAGCCACCCAGGCGCCCCTAATGCTATTTTATTTTATTTTATTTTATTTTATTTTATTTTATTTTATTTTTAAGACATAAGAGACTCTTTTTTTTTTTAATTTTTTTTCAATGTTTATTTATTTTTGGGACAGAGAGAGACAGAGCATGAACGAGGGAGGGGCAGAGAGAGAGGGAGACACAGAATCGGAAACAGGCTCCAGGCTCTGAGCCATCAGCCCAGAGCCCGACGCGGGGCTCGAACTCACGGACCGCGAGATCGTGACCTGGCTGAAGTCGGACGCTTAACCGACTGCGCCACCCAGGCGCCCCCTAATGCTATTTTAGATCACAAAATTGAAAGCCTCACAATTTATTTGTATGAAACCGGCATAACCTTAATATGTAAATTAATAAACTTGATACATGCCGAATTCACATTACATAGTTGTAAAAGTTCTTAATAAAACCTTGACAATTCAAATCTAGCAATATAATGAGAACATGATACACTACGGCCTCCTTCACAGGGTATGTGACTATAATACAAACAGGCTTCATTGTGAGTATGTGAATGCATTTGCTGTGAAAGAATACACTGATATTAATTAAGGAAGAAAACCCGTAAGATTACATGAATTGAGCCTGAAAAGCATGATCAGTTGTTCCTAATAACAACTCTTAAGTAAAATATGACATATTTGTAGCTGTTTTATGATAACAGCTCCAAAATAGAAACTATCCAAATATCCATCAACAGGAAAACTCGAAAATAAATGTTTTATATTTATTTATTTTTAAAGATTTCATTTAAAAAAATGTTTATTCTGGGGCGCCTGGGTGGCGCAGTCGGTTGAGCGTCCGACTTCAGCCAGGTCACGATCTCGCGGTCCGTGAGTTCGAGCCCCGCGTCGGGCTCTGGGCTGATGGCTCAGAGCCTGGAGCCTGTTTCCGATTCTGTGTCTCCCTCTCTCTCTGCCCCTCCCCCGTTCATGCTCTGTCTCTCTCTGTCCCAAAAATAAATAAACGTTGAAAAAAAAATTAAAAAAAAAATGTTTATTCTGAGACCGAAAAAAAAAAAAAAAAGAGAGAGTGCACTCGTGGGGGAGCAGCAGTGAGAGACAGAGAGAGAATCCCAAGCAGGCTCCCTGTGGTCAGCACAGAGCCCCATTTGGGCCTTGATCTTATGAACCGGGAGATCATGACCTGAGCCGAAACCAAGAGCCGGCCCCTAACTGACTGAGCCACCCAGGCGACCCAAGACTTCTTTTTTATTTAAGTGTATTTTTATTTATTTTTCAGAGAGAGAGAGAGAGAGCACAAGCAGGGGAGGGGCAGAGAGGGAGGAAGAGAGCGAATCCCAAGCAGGCTCCCCCACTCTGGCAGTGCGGAGCCCAACACGGGACTCGAACTCACAAACCTTGAGATCATGACCTGGTCCGAAATCAAGAGTCAGCGCTTAACTGACCGAGCTACCCAGGTGCGCCAGATTTTACTTTTAAGTAACCTCTACCCTCGACCCGGGGCTCAAACTCACAACCCTGAGATCAAGACCGGCATGCTCTACTGACTGAGCCAGCCAGGCGCCCCAGCATGTTTTATATTTCTGTGGTAGAATGTCACAGAGCAATGTAAAAAGAATCTACTCTGGCCTACACAGTAACACAGGGGAATCTCATGGATACAATACAGAGTGAAAAAAAAAAATGGATGTCAAAGGGGACATCCTGCATGGTTACATTTGTACGAAATTTTACAACAGACAAGACTACTCTATCACAATACAAAGTGGTTGCTTTTGGAGAGGTCTTACTGCAAGGGGCAAGAGGAAGAAATCCGGGGTGCTGGAAACGTTCTCCCTTTTGATCTGAGAGATGATTCCATGGGTATGTTCATTTTTGTTTTAAATGAAGTTTATTTAAGTAATCTCTCCACCCAACATGGGGCTCAGACTCAGAATTGTGACATCAAGAGTCACATGCTCCGCCTGAGCCAGCCAGGCGTGTCAGGTATGTTTATTTCTAAAATTTAACGAGTATATGTTTCAGATTTATGCACTATAGAGGTGTTATAAGTTCAAGCCCCCTGTTGGGTGTAAAGATTACTTTAAAATTTTTGTGTTTATTTATTTCTGAGAGAGAGAGAGAGAGAGAGAATATGAGCAGGGAGGGGCAGAGAGAGAAGAAGACACAGAATCCGAAGCAGGCTCCAGGCTCCGAGCTGTCAGCACAGAGCCCAATGTGGGGCTCGAACTCACAAACTGCGAGATCATGACCTGAGCTGAGGTCGGACCCTCAACCGACTAAGCCACCCAGGCGCCCCTCCAATTTTTCTAAATCGACTTCACACTTGGGAAAAGAGAGAGAGAAGTGAGTTCAGAAGGAAGAACATCTAACTACGAGGAGTTCCAGAAAGAGAATAGAAAGAGAGAAGACATGTTAGTCCTCCAGAAATGGTCAAAGATCACTGACGCTCATGGGGAAGGGGACAGGTCTCAATCTGGTCATTCCTAGAATGCAAATTTCCTTACTTCTGTCTCCTTCAGGACTCCAGTTGGAGAGGAAGCCCCTGTCAGGTTACAAAGGGTACCTACACACACACACACACACACACACACACACACACACACACACACACAGATAAGGAGCAAACCAGTCTTACAATTACATATGTAACAGGGGTCACTCCAGGAATCCTTGCCTAGACTGCTCCTCACCTAGGTGACTTTCTATGTCCTTCTAGGGTGGGAAGCAGGCAGTAATTTTAAAATAGCAGCTTCTCTTGCCAAACTAAAAATTAAGGCCTGTCTCACTAGGCAGCCTTCTACATTATTAATGGCTAAGAGACCATTAAAATCTGTCTGGTCCGGCCTTTCTCTGCCTGGGTCCTTCGGTCTGGAAGAATCAGAAAGCCCCAGGTAGATGTGCTATCTGGACCCTAACTCCATGTGCCCTGGCTTGCTCCTCCCTTCATTTTTCAGAGGACCAACCTGAGACTCAAGTGTGAACGATGAGCTCACGGTCACTCACCTAGCGAGCTGCCAAAGTCAGATCGGACGCTGGTCTCCTGTGCCTATTCCATTGGGCTATTCAGGAGGGCTGATCTGGCAGCGGACGATTCTGCACAGGAAAGGGCAGTCGGCACGACGGGTGTCACCAGCAGCGTGCCATTAAGTGTTCACCAAGCGGCTGTCAGGAGTGAAGAGACAGCTCCGGTCTGTAGCGTTGGCTGATTTCCTCGCTGTGAACGCTCTCACGGTGGCGGATTTCAAGCTGATTTTCTGCCCTGCATCAGCCTGAAAATGGAACGGTCGGCTCCCAGGTGAGCAGACTCCAGCATACCTTCCCGAAAGCCTGCAGACCCAGGGTTCTGGCACCTTCTAGGTCAACTCTTGCCTCTGCCCCACCCCAGCAGGGCCCTGTTACTTCGAAAAACACGTTGCTCGTAAGGCTTTATGTTGAGGCAATGTGAGAAGAATGGGACAGAAACTTGGGGGTCTCCTAGCCTGGGTCCCTCCAACAGCGCCCCCCCCCCTTACAACCTGTGCTACCAATTACGCTTCACCAACCTGGGCCTCAGTTGCCTCACCTGGAAAATTGGGATATTGATACCTGACGAGGTTGTTGTGAGAAATAAATGAGGTAATACTTGTGAAGCACTTGACATTGGGACGATATGTATGTTCATACGTTACCACGAACGGCTGCTGCTGCTCTAATACTATTTGCAAATATCAGAACGCCAAACTCCTCCTATGTGTTATTATCAGGGACGTACAGGTCGTCTGGGACGGAGGTGGGGGAGATTAATAGGAAAGCGCTGAGGCACCTTTCTAGGGTGATGAAAATATTCTTTTTTTTTTTTTTAAGTTTTATTTATTTTCAGTGATCTCTATACCCAACGTGGGGCTCGAACTCGCAACCCTGAGATCAAGAGTGTCATCTTCCAACTGAGCCAGCCAGGCGCCCCGAAAATATTCTTTATCTGGAGAAGGGTGTGGGTTACAGGGCTGTATGCCTTTGTCGGACACATCCGACGGCATACTTACAATCTGAGGACATCATTCTGCAGACATTTAAGTCTGTTAAGAAATGAGGGGCGCCTGGGTGGCGCAGTGGGTTTAGCGTCCGACTCTTGATTTCGGCTCAGGTCACGGTCTCTCGGTTCATGAGATCGAGCCTCGTGTCGGGCTCTGCATTGACAGGGTGGAGCCTGCTTGGGATTCTCTCTCTCCTTGTCTCTCTGCTCCTCCTCCTCTCCTGCTCATGCTCTCTCTCTCTCTCTCTCTCAAGATAAATAAATACACTTAGAAAAAATGAAAAAAAAAAGTGGGGAGAGGGGCGTGGTGATTTATTACAACGGACTTCAGAAAGCATGCAAATTAACACGTGGACGGGAGGCAGAGCCGGGTGAACAGCCTCACTGGGCCAGGCCACCCCTCATCCCTGCCCGGAGTTTGCCTGGGTTTAGGCAAGGGTGCTGTGCCCAAGCAAGATATATCACCTCGCATCTATCAGGTTACTGTTCCAAGACCACACGCCGAGGGACCCAGAAGTCAGCGTTCATTCAAGACTTCCATGGTTCATGGGATACTCAATCCAGGCAGTGTGACTCCGCTGAAAAGTCTCACCCCGTAGAGCTGGCTGTTGGATCGAGTTCGTCTGACAGACATGGTGATTGACCTGACCATGCCTTTGAAGACTGTTAAGCGATGCCTTCCTGCTTCCTAGGTTCCTACAGCCAGTGCCTTGGATACTGTGCTGATCCAACCCTCCCCAACCCATGGGCGTCTGTGAGCTGACCGAACGCTGTTGCCAAGACACCAAAGGCTTAGGAAGCCCAAAGGAAACCTATCCTGCAATATTAACAGGAAAAAAAAAAAAAAAAAAAGGATTAAGAGACATAGAGACATCATCCTGATAAGAAACCAATATGATCTGGCCTCATTCATATCCTTTCCTACAAAAAAGCAAACAAAGAAAAGTACCACGAATAAGGTAGAACGCAGCCGTTACTTCAAGATGAAAATTGGGGGCTGGGGGCGCCTGGGTGGCTTGGTCTGTCAAGCGTCCAACTTCGGCGGCTCAGGTCATGATCTCACAGTTTGTGAGTTTGAGCCCCGCCGTCGGGCTCTCTGCTCTCAGCACAGAGCCTGCTTTGGATCCTCTGTCCTCCTTTCACTGCCCCTCCCCAACTTGCTTTCTCTGTCTCTCAAAAATAAACAGGGGCGCGTGGGTGGCTCAGTCGGTTAAGCGTCTGACTTCAGCTCAGGTCATGATCTCGCACTCCATGAGTTCAAGCCCCGAGTCAGGCTCTGTGCTGACAGCTCGCAGCCTGGGGCCTGCTTCAGATTCTGTGTCTCCCTCTCTCTCTGCCCCTTCCCCGCTCATGCTCTGTCTCTCTCACTCTCAAAAATGAATAAATGTTAAAAAAATTTTTTTAATTTTTTAAAATAATAAATAAATAAATAAATAAACATTAAAAAAAAAGAAAAATGAGGAATTAGTAAAATGAGCAGAACTTCCTTTTCCTGTCATTCAGAAGACACTTTACCTAAGACCCTAACAGATATAAATTCATTCTAATCGTGTTCCCATTTCATTTCCACTGATTTTTTTTTTATTTTTTTTTTAACTTTTATTTATTTTTGAGACACAGAGAGACAGAGCATGAACTGGGGAGGAGCAGACAGAGAGGGAGACACAATCTGAAACAGGCTCCAGGCTCTGAGCTGTCAGCACAGAGCCCAAAGCGGGGCTCGAACTCACGGACCGTGAGATCATGACTTGAGCCGAAGTCAGACACTTAACTGACCAAGCCACCCAGGCGCCCCTCATTTCCACTGATTTTAATCTGGATACCAAAAGATGGGCAAAAGAGCTCAATACTTAGTTTTTGTGTGTGTGTGTGTGTTTAATTTATTGGGAGAGAAAGCGTGAGAGGGGCAGAGGGAGAGAGAGAATCTGAAGCAGGCTCCACACCAAGCATGGAGTCCAACTCGGGGTTCGATCTCACGACCCTGGGATCATGACCTGAGCCAAAATCAAAAAAAAGAGTCTGACACTCAACCAACTGAGCCACCCGGGTGCCCCTAAGATTTAGGTTTTGGGGGTTTTTTTAGTTTATTTTTTGTTTCTTTTAAGAATTTGGATTTTTTTTTTTTTAAGTTTATTTCTTTTGAGAGAGAGAGAGCGCGAGGGAGGGGAAGAGAGAGAATGGGAGACAGAGAGCCAAGCAGGCTCTGTGCTGACAGCTCAGAGCCTGGAGCCTGCTTCAGATTCTGTGTCTCCCTCCCTCTCTCTCTCTCTCTCTCTCTCTCTGCCCCTCCCCTGCTCACGCTCTGTCTCTGTCTCTCAAACATAAATAAACATTAAAAAAAATTTTTTTAATGTTTCCAGTCAAAAGTAATAGAGCAATCCATTGTTACCTTTTTTTTTTTTTATCTTTCAGAGTAATGTGTTTATAGCGTTTCCATGTTTTTCTGGGAAAGTAATAAAAGATTACATAATACTAATTTGGGAAAGTATCTCAACAGGACTTTTTATGGGGACTGATGTCAAAACACCACATTTCTTACTCTAGAATGCAGTTTGTGATGCTCTGTTATCTACAAAATGCAATTCTTAATAAAAACAACCTGACTTGCGGATCGAATGTTGCACAATATAAATTCACTAGTGCCTTTATACATAAAAACCTTGTAAACAAGTTGGCTACATGTGCTGAATTTATTTTGTTGGTGAACACATTTCAGTTTGTCTGTTTCAAAAAGTACTCAGGCTTGAGTTTTGGATACTCAACCTGCTATAAAAATCCATCCAATGACATTTTAGAAAACATTATTTTTAAACGGCTCGCTTTTATTTTTCTGTTGAAAGTACATACGTCTGGAGGGCTGTGATTTATGCTCGAAATTGACACCACGATCTGCATGCTTGAATAAACACCAAAGTTGCTTGAATTTTCTCCAGGGCCAAGCTAAATGAGATCTTGTGTTATCGGAGGTGACTCAGCTTAAGAAATGTGTGCGTCCTGATGGACTTCCCAGCTTTTCTTTCTGCCCCCGAAATACCTTTGATGGGTAACAAACCAAAGTACAATAAAAGGGACAAAAGGCAGCCCGTGGCCCTGTGCACAGCCAGTGTTCTCTGTCATTAGGAAGCAGAAATACAGCAAGCCTATCCGGAAAAACACAGTCTCTTGAGACACATTGCGGTCATAATTAGTAAACAGGAAAAGCAATAAAAAGACTTCCCATGGTTGGGGTCCCAGGTTAAGGAGGTCTTGGAAAGTAACTTCGTTTGCTGCAGAGAGATCTTTGTTCCTGGTGAAAGCAGATGGTAGTGACTAGCTTTCCGGGCCCTCCGGTCTCAGGGGCCCTGGAGTGTCATCGGAGTGGCCATTCTGTCATCATGGCGCTGGATTCCCAAGTGAGGCCAAGGGGTTGCATGCGTCAGGCATGGGGCCCGGTGCGGGGCAGCTTATCAGAGACAGAGGGGTGACGTGGCTGTTTCTAAATGGCCCGTTTCACCTTTACTTCGCTTTGGGCTAAATCCAGATAGCATTCATTACTTGCCTTGGAAAGATCCTTCCAGCTCCTAAGAGTTCACTCAAGGCGCTTAGAATACGATGTTCGCCCATGGCTCTTGAAACGTTTTGGCGAGAGAGATTCCCCCCCCCCCCCCACCTAAAATTTTTAAATTCGATATCCACCTTTTCAAAATGGACGAGACTTTTTTTAAAAAAACGTTTTTTAACGTTTATTCATTTTTGAGAGATGAAGAGAGACAGAGCGTGAGCCAGCGAGGGGCAGAGAGAGAGAGAGGGAGACACAGAATCCAAAACAGGGATTCAAACTCATGGACCGAGATCATGACCTGAGCCCAAGTCGGATGCTTAACCGACTGAGCCACCCAGGCGCCCCACAATGGACAAGACTTTTAAAAGAGGTACAGTTACCTTTTTTTAAGTTTTTATATTGTTACATTTTAATATTCATGTCACATGCTTCTCATAATCGTTGTGACGTGTTAGACTTATTCTTCATCGCCTATGAGAACACAGTCAAATTTTAGGGAAATAAAAAATGAAGATAGTACTAAGGAAGATAGTACTAAGTACTAAAAAAATGAAGATAGTACTAAGTTTTCCCAAAAGGAAAACAGAGGAGGGAAAAGAGAGAGAAATGAAGACATTTGGAGGCCAGACTGAGGCCATGTTACAGGCGCTCCAGAAGTGGAGAATGGGGCAAATGGCAGAGAGGCAGTACCTGAAGAAGTAAGGGGCAAGGACTTTTCCAGAACACAAGAAAGACATCAGATCTCAGACTGAAAGTACCCAGCTACTGAGCAACTTCAATGAAAATAAGCCATGAGACCGGTAATAGTGGGAATCTCTCAAAGGGTTGGAATTAGCATGACGCTCCAAGCGGATTTCAGTCTTGGCGATAATCCACACATTTTTAATAAGGAGATGGGATTTGTCCCCAGGGACGCCTGGGCGGCTCAGTGGGTCAAGCGTCCGACTCTGGCTCAGGTCACGATCTCACGGTTCGGGTGGTGGGTTCGAGCCCCACAGTGTAGAGCCTGCTTGGGATTCTCTCTCTTTCGCCCCTCTCTCTGCCCCTTTCCCCACGCACGCTTTCTCTCTTTGAAAATTGAATAAATAAGAGAACCCGACCAGACTTACACGTTGGGTTTCTAACTGGGAAACCGATCAGTTGGAAAGGCAGGCAGGGAGAGGTCTTTCGGGGAACAGCCGCTGGGATCGCCGCCTCCACCCCGGAGATGCCAGTGCTGGGGGCGAAGACAGAGCCGCACGGAAAGGTGCGTCGTGGAAAGTCTCGAAATAGATGGAGACGTCAGTCTCTGGCAGCGGCCGCCGGTGTTCTGACCACGGCGCCAGGTGCTTCGCCAGCAGTGGCTGATCTAAATCCCACGCCAGTCCCGAGAGCTGGGCCGTCGTGACGTCCCGATTTCTACGAATCGAAGGCGTAGAAAGAGTAAGGCAGTTGCTTGAGGATGAAGTCATGGGCTGGTAATCACGTTAGCTGACGCTCAGCCAATGCTCTTTACGACGCGGGCACTAAGAACTTGTCGTGGGCATGTGTTCAAGTCACTTAATCCTCACGAAAACCCTATCAGGCCGCCCTGGTTTATCCCCTTCTGCAGAGGAGGAAAACTAAAAAGCCCAGGTATGTTCAACAGGCCAGTGCTAGAGCTGGGATTTAAACTCCACCGGAACAGAGTTTATGCCCTTACATTTCATACTCTCGTGCCTACGGGGCGAGGAGAGGGAAGAGGTTAGGGAGTGATCTGCGTTTGAAGACGAGTTCAGGATGGACCAGGGCAGGACACTTCTAAGTAGGCTCCGTGCCCGACGTGGGGCTCCAACTCACGGCCCTGAGATCAAGAGTCACATGCTCCTCCTCCCCCTGCCAGGGACCCCAAGGCAGGACACGTTTGCGTGGGTCCTGGAGGACGCATAGGATCTTTCCGGAAGAAAGGGCATCCTGGCAAAAGACCAAACGGGAGCAGGGCTTGGTGGGGGGAATGGAAGTGTGGGCAGGAGGGAGGTGTCCCTTTGAGGGGAGGGTCTCTGAGGGCCTCTTACGTGCCTTTGATCTCAGGGTGTGAACACAAGAAGTAAGCCGCCCACTCTGTCCTCAGTTGCTTTCTCTGTTTCACTGAAAACACGCTCACGGTGCCTGGCACCTCGTCAGCCCCGATACACGTCAGTTATAATTATTTGTTGCACAGGTAAGTCTGGTTGCCCTTTACATTTCTGTATTAGGCACAAGACTTTGCTCCAGTGATGGAAACCCAGGTCAGAGAAACGTTTGGTTCTGCTGTTTTGTTTTGGAAGACGTCACATCACCCCGAAACTTCTAAGGGTCTAGCTTCGACTACTTTCGGGGACGGCCGGATCTCAGGGCTCGGAAACTGCCAAATCTCATCTCTGCTTCTCTCTGCCGGGACTCTAGGCTTTCAAACATCTACTGGGCTCGCGGTGGCCAGCCGCCAAAGAAGCTCCCATCTTTCCCACCCAGCCGGAAATCAGTAATGACTTTCCAGCTCTGGGTTTTCACAATTTTGGAGGGGGCTCTGATATAACGTGGCCAGGGAGGAAGGAGCCTTGCAGACCGGGGAGTAGCCACTCGACACGCAGGGTGTACGTGGAGGAGAGAGGGACAGCACCCCTTCCCAGAAGAGTGATGTGTCCTTCCAGGCACACAAAGCGACAGTTCACCCCCACTTCCCTCCCTCCCACAAAAAGTACGTCCCCGCACCCACACGGCGTTTTGCAGAGTGAACAGAATCAGTGTCCTTTGTTCAGCACGTCTGAATACCGTCACCGGACTCCCAGTGCGCGCGTGCCTGTGGAAAACTTGTTTTTCTCTCTGGAATCTTTTATTTATTTATTTATTTATTTATTTATTTATTTTTTTTATTTTATTTATTTATTTTTTTTTTAATTTTTTTTTTTCAACCTTTATTTATTTTTGGGACAGAGAGAGACAGAGCATGAACGGGGGAGGGGCAGAGAGAGAGGGAGACACAGAATCGGAAACAGGCTCCAGGCTCTGAGCCATCAGCCCAGAGCCTGACGCGGGGCTCGAACTCACGGACCGCGAGATCGTGACCTGGCTGAAGTCGGACGCTTAACCGACTGCGCCACCCAGGCGCCCCTCTCTGGAATCTTTTAACAACTTCTCTCTGTCCCTATTGTTCTGAAATTTCCTACCGATGTAACTTGGCACAGGCCAATTTTCACCTACTTTTCTGGGAACTTAGTGGGCCTCGCTATGGTAACCAATGTTCTTTAGAGTTCTTGAACGTGCTCTTGGAGGATTTCCTCCACTGTTTCCTCTGTTCTCTTTGGAACTCCTGGGACTGAGATACTGCACCTCCAAGGCTGGCCCTCTGGTGTTCTGGTGATTTCTCTGTTCTTTTCCATCTCTGTCATTGGGCTCTGCCACACCTGTATTCCTAACTCTTTGGCTGTAATTTTCGTTCTGTTCCTAATTTTTTTTTTTTAACATTTATTTATTTTTGAGAGACAGAGCAGGGGCAGAGAGAGAGGGAGACACAGACTCTGAAGCAGGCTCCGGGCTCTGAGCAGTCAGCACAGAGCCCGACGCGGGGCTCGAACCCACGAACCGCGAGATGGTGACCTGAGCCGAAGCCGGACGCTTAACCGACTGAGCCCCCCCAGGCGCCCCAACTGTTTCTAATTTCATTGGTGTTTTCATAATTCGAGTTCCAAGGGCTGTTTCATAGGTCTGTGCATCACTTGACACAGAAAAGAAGGTTGGAACTTGTCAAAGCATCTCCACGTGCAGAACGAGGAAGAAGATTCCTTTCAGATGGTGCGTTTTCATTCACAGTATCAGGTCCAGCTCAAGAAGGTAGTTTCAACCTCACACAGTGAGTAGCTTAAACCAAGACGCGGTCGTGTAATTGCCAAAGTGTTGATTTTACTGGCTTGCGTGCGGTCAACACTGCATTTTGGACCAAAGGAAACATCACCTTTGGAAGTAACGGAAATGAGAAAGGTGGGTTTGTGAGTTCGAGCCCAGCATCGGACTCTGTGCTGACAGCACGGAGCCTGCTTGGGATTCTCTCTCTCTCTCTCTCTCTCTCTCTCTCTCTCTCTCTGTCCCTTCCTCACCCTCACCCCCCCTCCCCAAAAAAAGAATTCCTTCTGGGGAAACCTGACTCAGGTGATACTTGTCTTATTCTGGGAAAAGCTCTTCCGTGTGAGCTTGTAGACGTTTGCCGATAGATCTGAATGCCCTGGCACGTGAGGTTATTGAAAGGATGAATTTAAGGAATAATCCAAGCTGTTACAATCCCTTCTCCTTAGGATCAGACTATCACTTCTGATAGTTCACATCAAAGTACATGGACTTCCACGAGATACATTTTATGGCTCAAACAAATACTTCTTGTGAATAATGCTTACTGTTCAGCTCTGTTGAAGGTGGCGACCGTCTTTACGAAAGGTTTTATTCATTCGACCTTTTTCTTAACCCCAAATTTCAAAGAGGACAGGAACACAGTTCAGCGGTACCGAAAGTGTTCATAACCTCAAGGCCGAATTCAACTTTGGGAAGAGGGGATTGAAAGGGAGTGTGAAAGGAAGGAGAGATCGGAAGTTGGTGGTGTGTAACATGGGGAGGCAGGGGGGACCTCAGGCCTCCTCGCCTCCGACCGAGTTTCAGCAACTCTCGCCCCTCTCGTGTAGACCAGAGCTACCCGGTCCTTCCACGCCCCGAGCTTTGGGGTCCGCTGTGGCGAAGTCGGGCGGCGTCTCCGCTCTGCCCTCGCCGGTGTAGATTCGGCTCAATGGGCTTTCCTCTCGTTTTAGTTCGAAGGAACACAGAGTAAGTGTGTGTTCAGTCTGCCCCACTCACCTGGAAGCGGGCAGGATTTCGTCCACCTTTTTTGAACCAGGGATATTTCTGAGCCAGGCCCTGTGCTAGCTCCCAGGGATGCAGACGTGGGCAGCAAAGCCCCTGCCCTCAGGGAGCCCGTGGTCCAGCGGTAGACGGACATGCATATAAAGTATTACGAGGCTTGGGGCGCCTGGGTGGCTCAGTCGGTTAGGCGGCCGACTTCGGCTCAGGTCATGATCTCCCGGTCCGTGAGTTCGAGCCCCGCGTCGGGCTCTGTGCTGACAGCTCAGAGCCTGGAGCCTGCTTCATATTCTGTGTCTCCCTCTCTCTGACCCTCCCCTGTTCATGCTCTGTCTCTCCCTGTCTCAAAAATAAATAAACGTTAAAAAAAAAAAAAAGTATTACGAGGCTTCAGGCCCCTGAAATGACACATGAACAGGTGTATCAGGAGGGGCTTGTCTTTCAGCTGGTCCTGAATGGAAACCCTTTTCGACCAGCTTACACAGATGGAGCGGGAGTGGGGTTTTTATTTTATTTATTCATTTTTTGAACGTTTATTTATTTTTGAGACAGAGCATGAACGGGGGAGGGGCAGAGAGAGAGGGAGACACAGAATCTGAAACAGGCTCCAGGCTCTGAGCGGTCAGCACAGAGCCCGACGCGGGGCTCGAACCCACGGAGGGAGTGGGGTTTTTAAAGAATGATATGAGTGCAGGGGTGCCTGGGTGGCTCAGCTCAGGTCATGATCTCACGGTTTGTGGGTTCAAGCCCCGTATCCGGCTCACTGCTGTCAGCGCGGAGCCCGCTTCGGATCCTCTGTCCCTCTCTCTCTTTGCGCCCTCCCCTACTTGTGCTCTCTCTCTCAGAAATAAACATTAAAAAAAAAAAAAATCCCCAGGGGCGCCTGGGTGGCTCAGTTGGATAAGCGTCTGACTTGGGCTCAGTTGACCCCAATGATCTCGCCGTTGGTGAGTTCGAGTCCCGCGTCAGGCTCTGTGCTGACAGCTCGGAGCCTGGAGCCTGCTTGGGATTCTGTGCCTCCCTCTCTCTCTGTTCCTCCCCCACTTGCTCTCTCTCTCTCAAAAATAAATAAAGATAAAGAAATTCATTTAAAAAATTTTTTTAAGTAAAATATATGTTAAAAAAAAAATCCCTGTCTTTGTAAAAACCTCGCTGGACACCTTAATTAACATTTCAGGACTTGCCCTCTCTTGCCCCTACACTTCCTGCCCCACTTCTTAGCCTGCTTTCTTTTCCCTTCTCAGCTCCTATCACCATTTATTATTTTCCTTGTTGATATGACGTACTGTCTGTTCCCTACTAAAACGTACCCTCAAGAGAGCAGGGATTTTTCCTTTCGTGTTTCACGGCGTGTCCTGAGCACACGGAATAGTGCCTGACTTAGTGAATATTTATTCACTTATTTTCAAAAATCGATTTCTTTTTAAGTCATCTCTACGCCCAGTGTGGGACTTGAACTCACGACCCCGAGATCCAGAGTCGCGTGCTCTTTTGACCAAGCCGGCCGGGCGCCCTGATCAGTGAATATTTACTGAATGAATGAGAGTCTGGTCTAGCTTCCCTCTGTAGTCTGCCTTCTCCTCCTCCTCCTTCTTGCTTTCCTCAGCATCTGACGGTAAATTGCCGGGTCAGTTCTGGAGCTCTGTGATAAATTCCAAATTCTCGGCCCAAGGACTCTGAGTGACCCAGTTTGAGACAGGTTTCGACCTCAAGACTCATCAGCTATGGCCTCTGGGGAGGAACCATATGTATAACACACTTCTCTGTGGTAGGGGTCAGTTCTCAGAGGATCAGAGCTGGACAGATGGCCCCAAATGGCTCTGTGGATGTGAAGAAGCAAGCTAAAATTTATCCAGAAAGTGGTAGCTGCCATCTCAATTTTCTTTTTTTTTTTTTAAATTTTTTTTTCAACGTTTATTTATTTTTGGGACAGAGAGAGACAGAGCATGAACGGGGGAGGGGCAGAGAGAGAGGGAGACACAGAATCGGAAACAGGCTCCAGGCTCTGAGCCATCAGCCCAGAGCCCGACGCGGGGCTCGAACTCACGGACCGCGAGATCGTGACCTGGCTGAAGTCGGACGCTTAACCGATTGCGCCACCCAGGCGCCCCCCATCTCAATTTTCTTAAACCCAAAACAAAACAAAAAAGCCCTTTGTATTTTTTTTTTTTTTTTATATATATATATAACAAAAAAAGACAAGAGACAAGAGTCAGGGCTGCCTCACGGAGACGGAAACAGAGAGAAGCCGTCTGGCAGCTTTTCCCTTCTTCCTTCCACTCACTCAACAACCACTGAGCTTCCTTGCTTGGAGCTGTGCCGGTCCCTCGCGAGGTGAGCGAACAAGACAGAAGGGAGGCCTCCCTCCTGGAGCTTGCACTCCAATCAGGGAGAAAAAAATGAATAATTAACTCATTAATTAGCAGCACGATTACCAATGTGAATTAATGACAAGACGACTTAATTATTTACCAGGACTCCAAAGGTAAAAACAGGGTATTATAAAGACGAAGGGCATGAGATGTCACCCAGCCTGGGGCCTCAGGGAAGGCTTTTTCTGCTGGGACCTCAAAGGTAAGTAGGAGTTAGCCAGGCAAAGGGGAGAATATTCTAGAAAGAAGAAATGGGCCGTGCAAAGGCCCTGAGGCACATTCAAGTAAACAAGGGGAGTCCAGAGAGGCTGGAGGGGTGTGAAGAGGGTGAGAGGAGGCGGAAGTGGTGGGCGGGGCCTCCAGGAGCAGTGGGGAGCATTACTTCGAAGGCCCCTAAACTGGGGAGCTGCTTCAAGTCACAAGCAGTTTAGGAAGGTCACCCTGGAGCTTGGGCTAAATGTGCTGACACGGAAAAACATTCAAGACAGATTCTTTTTTTTTTTTTTTTTTTCTCAACGTTTATTTATTTTTGGGACAGAGAGAGACAGAGCATGAACAGGGGAGGGACAGAGAGAGAGGGAGACACAGAATCCGAAACAGGCTCCAGGCTCTGAGCCATCAGCCCAGAGCCTGACGCGGGGCTCGAACTCACGGACCGCGAGATGGTGACCTGAGCTGAAGTCGGACGCTTAACCGACTGCGCCACCCAGGAGCCCCCAAGACAGATTCTTAAAGAAGAAAGGCAGTTGGCCAAGTGAAACACACAAAGCTTTCCCAGCAGACAAAACACGCGTCTGAGTGAAAACATACAGTCGAAGGTCTGAAAGGCCACACCCCTCATCAAGAGCAGAATTTGCCTGCTCAGGGTGCCACCGACTTGGGACTTGGGACATTTAACATTGCTTTGGGCTCAGTTTTACTTGAATTTTTACAGCAAGAGTAAATGTCTGTATGATGTATTTACTTAAACAAAAAGATAGATGTCGTTTTCATGAAAGCAAATAAACAAATATGTTGGGTTTGTTTTTTATTTTTTTCCTTCCAGAAGCAGACCCCAAGATGAAGCTTCTTGTGCAGGTGATTTATTAAGAAAGGACCCCCAAGAGAAAGAAACCGGTAAGGGAAACAGGACAGGGCCAGGGAAGAGGGCGAACAGGGATGTGATTTCAGACAAAATCCTGAAGGGGGCGGGGGTAACATCTGCTTGATCCCCCTGGGCATTGGGGGGTTCTAGAGGGGAGGTCACGGTCTCTGCCGTTGTCCTGCCCTGAAGCATTGGAGTGGGGCTTTCCTTTCGGCTCTGATCCCTCACGGGCTAAAGCACATGGGGGTAGGGAATGGGGCCAGGCCAGGAACTTAAACTCTCCAGTTTTTCCAGCTCCCCTCCCAGGACAAAGTGGCTGCAGCAGAGTCCAGGCTTCTGTAGACGGCTCCCCCTACCCCTGGGGTGGGGGTGGGGGGGTGAGCACTGGACACTGAATCACCCGCATGCAAACAAGGGAGGTGCATATAGAAATGGTAAAAGGGATCCAAGGGAATCTGGGCTAAGCAGAAGTGTCCACTAGGATATTAATTAAAAAATAAATTAATGGTGGGGGCGCCTGGGTGGCTCGGTAGGTTAAGCCTCCAACTTCGCCTCAGGTCACGATCTCATAGTTTGTGAGTTTGAGCCCCGCATTGGGCTCTCTGCTGTCAGCGAAGAACCCGCTTCAGGTTCCATGTCCCCCTCTCTCTCTGCCCCTCCCCCGCACACGCACCAGTTGGTACAAAAGAATGTACCCCGTCCCTAGCCATTTTTGCTTTGCCTCAGGAGACCTAGGTTACCAGAGATACTCTGTGCATATACAAGCATACATTTATATTTATATTTATACTTATATTTATATATTTTCTACTCCTTTTTTTTTTTAGTTATATTGGGAGAGAGAGTGGGGGAGGGGCAGAGAGAGAGAGGGAGAGAGAGAATCTCAAGCAGGCTCTGCATTTTCAGCACGGAGGCCAACATGGGGCTCGGACTCAAACCGGGAGATCAAGACCTGAGCTGAAATCAAGAGTCGGGCGCTTAACTGACTGAGCCACCTAGGCGCCCCTCTATTTCCTACCCAGTTTAAAAAACAAAACAAACTAATAGAACAATGTATGTTGCCTAACTGGAATTAAAAACTTAAAAACAGGATTCTCTGTCTCCTCTCTCTGTCGCTTCCTTGCTGGTGCTTTCTCTCTCAAAATAAATAAACAGACATTTAAAATAAAATAAAAATGTAAGGGCATTTGGGTGGCTCAGTTGGTTAAGCATCTGACTCTGCTTGGGTCATGATCCCATGGTTCATGGGTTTGAGCCCCACATCGGGCTCTGTGCGGATAGCTCAGAGCCTGGAGTCTGCTTTGGATTCTGTGTCTCCCTCTCTCCCTGCCCCTTCCCCCACTCATTCCCTCTCTCTCTCTCTCTCTCTCTCTCCTCTCTCTCTCTCTCAAAAATGATATTTATTCCAAAGCAGGCTCCAGGCTCTGAGCTGTAGCACAGAGCTGGACGCAGGGCTCGAACTCACCAACCACAAGATCATGACCTGAGCCGAAGTCAGATGCTTAACTGACTGAGCCACCCAGGTGTCCCTTAAGACTTTAATGTAAGTAATCTCTACACCCAACATGGGCTTAAACCTACAACTCCAAGGTCAAGAGTCCCCTGCCAGCCAGCTGGCTGAGCCTGCCCGCTGCCCCTATGCAGTTAAAATTTTTAAATAGATATTAGCCAATGGCCTTCTACAGGCCTGGTCCTAACTTACGCACCCACCAAAAATTATGAAAATCCTGACAATTTATTTAACTCAGATAAGGGCATCTTCTGTAGAAGTCTCTTACCTCTCTCTGGTGCTTCTGTCTTCCTGAGCATTGAAACAAAAAGCAGATTAGAGTTTATGAAAAGGAAAAGAAAGAATTTTAGGTATAAGATGATTCACTGGAAGTAACACGTATGTTTTTATTCATTATTTTTTTTTTTAATTTTAGGGAGAAGGAGAGCATGAGTGGGGGAGAGGGGCAGAGGGAGACAGATTGAGAGAGAGAGAGAGAGAGAGAGAGAGAGAGAGAATGAATCCCAAGCAGGCTCCACGCTCAGTGCAGAGACTGACAGGGGGTTCGATCCCAGGACCCGGGGATCATGACCTAAACCAAAATCAAGAGTTGGAACGTTCAACCGACGGAGCCACCCAGGCGCCCCAGCATGTTTGTTTTCAAAAAGCAGCCCCCTGCAGTATGGCGAGCAGGTAGAGAGAGCCACCGTAGCTGGGGAGACCTGAGGATAAGAACCAACACTGAGATCGCCAAAGCGGAGAGGTGGCCTGAGCCCGCGTCCTGCGTGGCATTGTGGAGTCATCATCAGCCAGCCCAGAAGCTCTCCCTACCCCTACACCGTCTCTGATATGAGATGATAAACATCCTTTTTGCTTAAGCCAGTTTGAGTTGGGATTCCCGTTCTGTGCTACAGCACGCATTGTGACCGATTGGTGCTGGTGCCATCAACTGCCCCTCCTCGTTCCACGGTCTTCACAGGTACGTTGCTGAATTTGGATCAATGTGTGAAACGCATTTACTATGCTCTCCCTGGGCATACATGCTGTTAGGATGATGTCCGGCAGACAGATGGCTGAGAGGTGTAACGCCCCCAGCTGATGCCCCGGAGAGACTCTGTCTTGACTGTAACATGCAAGACCCTGGCCTTCTGAGTATGAAAGGACATGGTGAAGGCAGGAAACTGTTCTCAAACAGAGAAGGCCCTTGACCCACCCTGATACTTACAAGCACTTTGAGCACATGATGGGATGTCAAAATTCTGTGGCCATCTTGCACTGTGGTTGCTTCTTTTAATCCTTTCAAGGTTGCTATCCAGAATTTCGAGAACGAATCACTACATTACAATGCTGCGAGCTAACAACGGAGGTTCAAAGAGCTCAGTGTCAGACCTTGGCCTTGAACTCAGACCTGTCTGCCTCCAAAATCCGGCCTCTTTTCAGCTGGAGGCGCAAATTCTCCGGTTGAACAACATAAAATAATGATAGAATGGTCAGAGTTTTCTAAAGTAGACTGGTTGTACTGGTCTGCCCAGAACTCCTTCCTTATTCTTTTGGGGGAGAAAATGTTCCCTTATTTTCATTTTTATTTTTTATAAGGAACTGTTCTTTGTGGTTTGACCAATACTAATTCTAGCCTACCTGTTCTTGGTGACAGAGGTGGGCATGGCCATGTCCTGCCCAACAGGGTATCCTATTTGCCTAATCTCAGTGACTGGATCAGAGAAAGAACAGATACTTTCTCTAACTGAGTCAAATAGAGTCCGCCTGAGATATTTTTTCCTCCAGAGCTTTTGGAGAAAATTATCTTTTTTCCTAAAATTGTAAGCGAAGTCTTGGACTGTTGGAGGCCATCATCCTTCTCACACAGAGCACCTGTGAAACAAGAGAAATGGAAGATGTGATCTGAGATCCTGGATCCACGATACCTGAAGTCAGCAGTGTTATATTTTGAGTTGCCTAATGTTTTTCTTCTGCTTCTTTGATCTAGGCTTCTGCCTCTTTTAAGAGAATCAGTCCTATCATACTTCACAGCCTCCCGTACTGACACACGTGCTCTTTGGATCTCTCACATCCATGCAGAACTCAGGGTCAATACTACACTTGCTTGAGAACTTTAAGATCCCCCTCATTTTACACAAGTACGGTGTAAACGGGTGAGTGGGATTCTGACCCCTCGAGGGTTCCTTTGGAGCACAAGATCACACACCAGACTATGAAAATAAAAGACCTTTGGTTTTCCTTTAGGGTAGAGCAAAAGGAACCGAGTGCCAGTCAGAAAGATGATCTAAGACTGGGGTGGATGTGGGGGGGGCGGCGGGGAGGGGAGTTTACAATCAATGGCCTGTAGGGTTAGTCGCACAGGTTTTGGGGTTAGTGACTTGGTCTGAATCCTATCTCTATCATGTAATCTCCGTGTGGTCCCGGGCAACTCACTTTCCCTGTCTAAGCCTCAGTTTTCCCAACTGCAAAATTGGCTAATAGTGGCAATCCTAAAATTTGTTCTGAGGATTAATAAAATAATACACATAATCCCAAATCAAACTAGCTTTAATCATAAAAAAAGAATTTCTTGGCTCATCTACCTGAAAAGTCCAGGAGGAACAGCTTCAGGCATAGTTGGATCTAGTGGCTCAAATATTGTCATCAGAAACAATTTTGTAGCTCTGCTTTCTTTTGCTCTGGCTCCATTCCCAAACAAGCCATGCTAAATCGCTCTACTTTTTTTTTTTTCTTAATGTTTAATTTAATTCATTAATTTATGTATTTATTTTGAGAAAGCACGAGCGGGAGAGGGGCAGAGAGAGAGGGGCAGTGGATCTGAAGCGGGCTCTGTGCTGACAGCACTGAGCCCAATGTGGGGCCTGAACTCACAAACCATGAGATCGTGACCTGAGCTGAAGTGGGACGTTCAAACGACTGAGTCACCCAGGTGCCCCTAAATCACGCTACTTTTCACCACAGCTATGACCCTAGTCCAAAACATCACGATTTCTAGCTTGATGATGGCAACAGCCTCCTAACTGGTCTCCCTTCTTCCCACACCCCTGCCTCTCACTCCAAGCCTCATCTCCACAGAATGATCTTTTAAAAATGCGAAGCCTGTGTGTGACTCCTCTGCTCGAAACCTTCTACGAGCTTCTCCGAATAAGATCCAAACCCCTCTCCGTGGCCTGCCTGGCCCCTCAAACTCCACCCTCTGTCTGACTCCCTGAAGGTTCTTGCTTTTTCACTCCATTGCACTGGGCTTCTCGTTGTTCCTCAGGCTGGGGGTGTTCCTCTGCCAGGACCTCACCCCTACGCCTTGCTGCCTTACTTCATTGGTAATTCAACTCCCTTGATCTCATCTCTCCTAGGTCTCCACCCCCAGGATTCCAAGTCCAGTAGAAGGAAGAGCGCCTGCTTGCCCACCAGTGGGAACCCAAGTCCAGGGCTGGCTTTCATTGGCCAAAGGGCACATCCCTCAACCAATCACTGTGGCCAAAGGGGTGAGATTCTCCGATTGGTTAGGCTCAAGTCACATGCCCATCTGGAGCTCAAGGAAGTGTGGGCTGAGCGGACAAAGACAGTTCCCCTGAGAAAAATTGAGGTCCTGTTACCGGAAGGGTGAAATAATGCTGGGCAGCAAAAATAACACGTGTATTTTTCGGTTTGCTCAGAGCCTGACATGTAAGAAATGTTGGGGAAAAAAAAAGAAAGAAAAGAAAAGAAAAAACCGAGTTGCACTGCCTGCAAGAACACCCAGGGGTCCCCTTCATCAACATTCACTCATTTAACAAAATTTTATGGGTATCACTTAATTCCAGAGTCCAAAAGGACTCTGCTACTCTCTTGATTTAAAATGATAATGTAAGGGTGCCTGGGTGCCTCAGTCAGTTGGGGGTCTGACTCTTGATTTTGGCTCAGGTCATGATCCCAGGGTCGTGGGATTGAGTCCCACATCGGGTCCCCACTGAGTATGAAGCCTGCTTAAGACTCTCTCTCTCCCTCTACCCCTCTCCCCCGCTCATGCTCTCTCTCTCTCTCTCACTCTCTCTAAAATAAAAAGAAAATTAAAAATGGGGGGCCCCTGGGTGGCTCAGTCAGTTGAACATCCAACTTTGGTTCAGGTCATGATCTCACGGTTCATGGGTTTGAGCCCCACATGGGGCTCTGTGCTCTCAGTGCAGAGCCCGCTTCGAATCCTCTGTCCCCCTCTCTCTCTGCACCTCCCCCGCTCACGCTCTCTCTCTCTCTCCCAAAAATAAACATTAAACAAAAATTAAATGGCATAATGTAATTGGTGATACGTCTTTTCTAGAACAGTGCCTACCATTCATTCAACAATATTGATTGGGCTTTGATTTAGCATTGGAGAGGAGCTCAGCTCACAACTGTGAATACCATAGGTGACCCCTCTCCTCCTGGGGCTTGTACATTCTAGTAGAAAGGAGACAGTCAAAAAGAACAGTTTGAATGGAGACCAAAGCCACTCATAAGGCTGATACCTTAGGGTGAAAAATCGAGTGACGTGGGCCTCTTCTTTACTGAATAGCCTTTTGTACCTTTGGAATTGTATACTTTTATTAATAATTTTAAACAACATTGATTCATTATCTTTAGAAGTAATGCCATCCATTAAGTGGGTAAAGTAAAAAGTCTGGCAACGCTAAATGACCCGGAGGATGTGGAACAACCGAACCTCTCATGCACTGACAGTGAGGACGTAAAATGCTACAACCACTTTAGAGGACTATTTGGCAGTTCTTACAAGAGTAAATCTACAACTACCCTATGACCCAGCAATTTCACTTTTTTAAAAAATTATTTTAATGTTTGTTTTTTTTTTTTTGAGAGACAGAGCGCAAGCAGGGGAGGGGCAGAGAGGGAAGGAGACACAGAATCCGAAGCAGGCTCCAGGCTCCTAGCTGTCAGCACAGAGCCTGATGTGGGGCTCAAACCCACGAACCATAAGATCATGATCTGAGCTGAAGTCAGCTGCGTAACCAACTGAGCCACCCAGGTGCCCCTATTTTATTTTATTTTATTTTATTTTATTTATTTTTATTTTTGAGAGAGAGAGAGAGAGAGAGCAGGGGAGGGTCGGAGAGAGAGGGAGATACCGAATCTGAAGCAGGCTCCAGGCTCTGACCTGTCAGCACAGAGCTCGATGTGGGGCTCGAACTCACGAACTGTGAGATCATGACCTGAGCTGAAGTCAGATGCTTAATTGACTGAGCCACCCAGGCGCCCCTATTTTATTTTATTTTAATGTTTATTTATTTTTGAGAGAGAGAGACAGAGTGCAAGAGGGGAAGGGGCAGAGAGAGAGGGAAACACAGAATGTGAAGCAGGCTCCAGGCTCTGAGCTGTCAGCACAGAGCCCAACGCAGGACTCGAACCCACCAACCACAAGATGGTGACCTGAGCCAAAGTAGGACGCTCAACCTACAGAGCCCCCCAGGGGCCCCCAGCAATTCCTTCCACTCTTTTATCCAAGATAAATAAAACCTCAGGTCCACAAAAAGATTTGTGTAAGAATATTGATAGGGGCACCTGGGTGGCTCAGTCAGTTGAGCCCCTGACTCTTGGTTTCAGCTCAGGTCATGATCTCACAGTTTTGTGAGTTTGAGCCTCCAGTCGGGTTCTGTCCTGGCAGTGCAGAGCCTGCTTGGGATTCTCTCTCTCTTCCTCTCTCTCTGCCTCTCCCCTGCTCACGCTGTCTCTGTCTCTCTCAAAATAAATAAGTAAACTTAAAAAAATAATAATATTGGGGTGCCTGGATGGCTCAGTTGGTTGAGCGTCTGACTTTGGCTCAGGTCATGATCTTGCCGTCTGTGGGTTCCAGCCCTGCGTCAGGCTCTGTGCTGACAGTTCAGAGCCTACATCCTGCTTTGGATTCTGTGTCTCTCTCTCTGCCCCTCCCCCACTCAGACTCTGTCTCTCTCTCTCTCTCTCTCTCAAAATAATAAATACACATTTAAAAAATTAAAAAAATAATAATATTGATAGTTGATATAACCCTAAGCTGAAAACAATACAAATGTCCATCAAGAGAAAAATGGTTAAACAAGTTATATTATAGTTATACAATGAACTACTCATCAGTTTCAATTTTTAAAAATTACTAACACATACAACAATATGGATGACTCTCAAAAAGAGAAGAAAAAGTGATATGGGTGAATCTCGAGAAGATTATGCTGAGTGAAAGAAGCTAGACTCAAAAAAACATATTGTATGCTTTAATTTATATTCTTCTGGATAGAACAGGCAAAACTTACCTGTTGTCAGAGAAGGGAGTCCAGTGGTTGCCTGGGGTGGGGTGCGTGGGATTCATTGGGTAGGAACTCTTAGAACTTTCTCTGGGGCTGGAGATGTTCTGTCTTGATAGAGATGTGGGTTACAGGGGTGTTTTCATTTCTGGGAACTCGTGGAACTGCACGTGTAAGTTCTGTCTGTGCATTTCATCCAATGTAAACGATAACTCCTTAAAAAAAAAGTATTTGAATAGGGAAGTTACCGTATACTAGGGAAATGTATACAGGGTATACCGTATACCGTATACAGGGTAACTCCTGGAGGGTATGGGGGTGTGGGCGAACTGGGGGTAGCGTAGAGATCACGGAAGGTCTGCACCAGAAAGTGAGATTTCAAAGCCCCTAGGGGGACGTCAAATTGTCCCGATGAAGCAGGATAAGGGAGGGGCGACCTCAACACATAAATGTTAGCGTTTGATCTGTGGAGACCTTCCAAAAACAAGTATCTAACGTTCATTTTGTACCTGCCGCTTTATATTGGTGTTTTCGCACTTAATCTCATAGTGACCCTTCCACATCAGCATTTTGGCTCCCACTTTACAAGTGAGGAAACTGAGATTCAGGGAGGGGGTCGTCGAAGGGCTTCCTGAAGACCAACAACCAGGACGTGGTGTCAGGGCTGCTTCCTCGGTGTCAGTTTCCCTGAAACATAACCTGAAACAGTAACCGCAGACGCTCCAGGTCGGGAGGACTGGAGCAAAGGAATGTCCTAGGGAACAAAAGAAGGGCTGGGCTGGCGCGCTCGCACCTCCCATCTCCCCAGGCGCCGGCTCCCAGGTCTCCGGAGAAAGCGGGGTGGGGGCGGGAGCGCGGAAGGCTGGCTCCACTCCGCTGAGTCAGCGGCTCTCGAGACCCAGGCGGGCGGCTCTGGAACAAAGGGAGTCCGCGTGGGGCTGGTGGGGGGTTGGGGGGCCAGGGCGGGGGAGAAGGAGCCGGGCCGGAGCCGGGGGAGAGAGGCGGGGAGCGGCGGGGCCCACGCAGAGTGGGGCGGGGCGTGCCCCTGAGAGTAGGGGCGGAGAGGCGGGGCCCATGCAGAGTAGGGCGGGGCCTGCGCCTAAGAGTAGGGGCGGAGAGGCGGGGCCCATGCAGAGTGGGGCGGAGCCTGATTCGGAGAGTGGGGCGGAGGGGCGGGGCCCATGCAGAGTAGGGCGGGGCCTGATTCTGAGAGTGGGGGCGGAGGGGCGGGGCCCGAGCTCGCAGGGGCGGGGAGCCGCGGGGTCCCGCAGGGTCCCCTACCGCAGGAACGCGGCCGCTGGAGAGAGCCGAGCGGTGGGGAACGGGCCAAGGGGCGCCGGATGGGCTCCCCGAACCTGCGCGCCGCCCGCTCCGCAGCCCCGCCCGTCCCCAGTGTGCTCAGGCCCGAGGCTCCACCGCTAGGGGCTGGGTCCTGGACCGAGTCCTTCTCCTGCGTGGTCCTGTTTCCTCTTCTGTGAATTGACGATGACAGGTCTTGTTTTGCCGGGTGTTGGGAGAGTGGGTTGCGAGAACGGAAGTGAGGAGGAGGGCTTGCTGTCATCTCCTTAACAGACGTCTATTTTGTACTTGCTAGGAAGAACTGTCTTAATAACTGTACTAACACTTCACTCACACATTTCCATTTATTGCACGAAACAATCCATAAACTAGGTAATATTATCACCCCCATTTTACAGCTGAGAAAAATGAAGCTCACACGCGCTTATGTGGCATGCCCACATGAAGACAAGTAAGTGGCAAGCAGCAGGACTTAAACCTTGGGTCTCACTTCACATTTTTGGAGTCTTTCTCACCCTAAGGTTCATGCTCTTAACTAGCATTCATTCATTCATTCCTTCAAAGATATTTATTGATCACCTCTGTGCTAGGTCATGTGTTGGGTGTAAGAATACAGGGAACAAGTGACAGTCCCTACAGAAATGAAGATTACAGTGAGCAAGTAATGACAACAATAATTACTCAGTTAAAATGGCAGTATGTAATTGCATTTTGGTGGGAAAGTAAGGGAACTACAAGAACAGTGTTTCCTCGACAATGAATGCCTATCATGTGCCAGGTTCTATCCTAAACCCTTTATGATTTGACTTGGGTTTCCCGCCCACTTAAGATCTTGACCAGACTCCTTTCAACATTGTATTAACCAGATTTCTAGCAGTTGCAAGTGACAGAAACCTACCACAAGCTAAAGCAAAGAAGGAGGTGAGGGGGAGGAGAATTCCTGGCACACTCTAGAAGTACAGGAGTTTTGGGTATGGCTGGATCCTAAGGGCTCAAGAGAAGTTTCCAGGGCCCCCTCTCAGCATCCCTCAATTCTTTCCATGCAGCCAGGCAAGATGGCTACCAACAGCTCTAGGCTTTCATTGACTATAGCTCTCAGTCCTCAACGAAAAAGCATACTTTCCACTGGGGCTTCAGCATAGAAAAGCAGTCTTGGGACTGTTTCCCCCAAACTCCCTGAGGTCGTCCTCAACCCGCGCACAAGCTGAATCCCAAAGCCAAGTCTGTCCGAAGTCCTCCCTATCTGCTAAGATTATAGCATATTTGCTGAGCTTTTCATGTGCTAGGTATAGGCATATTTGCTCAGCATCTTTGCTGAGCTTTTCATGTGCTAGGTAAAACCATCTGGTGAGCAGAGCAGACCCCAGTCTTGCCCTCACGGGAACTTACTGTCTGGGTGGAAAAGAGCACGGTATGTTCAAGGACTTGAAGGAAGGTCAGCAGGGTGCGTGCAGACAAGAACAAGCATGAGATGAGGCTGAAGAGGTAGTCACAGTCTGGTGGATTTTCCCCAAGTTCAGTCTGAGAAAAGGGGGTGTGCACAGAAGCTAATCAGGACCGTGCTACGATGTTTTGTGGGTCAATTAAATGAGGTGATGTGTGAAAGGGATTCTGTGTCTCCCTCTCTCTCGGCCCCTCCCTGTTCACACTCTGTCTCTCAAAAATAAATAAATATAAAAAAAATGTTTTTAAAAGAAGAAAAGGAGGAATAGAAAGAGCCCTTCTGGCTAAGTGCCGGTCCAGGCCAAGGGCAGGAGGCGGAAACAGACTTAACTGATTTGGGGGAGGGGAAGAGACTTCAAGGCTGATGGAAAGTGGAGGGGGTTTGCACCGTAATGGTCATTGGTTGGATGCCTCCCTAGCATCCATCTCCAACCTGTTTATTTAGAGCCACTGTTCCCCTCCAACTTAGAGAGTCTGGCGACCTTGGGTCAATACCCTCAGCATCACCTGAAGCAAGCACCTGACTTGGCTTGGCCCATCCTTGTATCACATTCTCTTGGCTGTGATGATTGGTACGTGCGTGGTCACATGACATACACCAGTCCAATCAGAATGGGTTTCAGAAGTTAGGCCAGCCTCCCAGCGTCTGGCTGGCTCAGTCCATGTTGCTTGCTTGTGACTCTTGAGCTTAGGCTTGTGACGTGGAGCCCCATGTTGGGTGGAGAGATTACTTAAAAATAAAGAGTTTCAAAAAAAAAAAAGGAAAGAAGTTAGAGTTAGGACAGCCCCGCGAGGATGGGGGCTGTAGCATCCATTCACATGAGGGTCTGAGAGCTGAGCCAATCCAGACGCCTTGTCACTGCAGGCTGAAGATAGAAACCAGTCCCGGTGACGTCCCTCCAGAGCCTACGGCCAGGCCTATTCCTGGGTTGTTCAGCTCCGGGGCTGATAACTTTGTGCTTTCGCTGCTGGGCATTAGGCTTTCTGCCACTTGGTTCCCGAGGTTGGGAAGCTGGTGAAACCAATCTAGGAAGGGCCTGGATGTGGGCCCGTCCTGGCTTTTCGATGAGGCAATGACTTAGCTCCTTGCTGTGGAACCAGGAGACAGGCACAGGCATGTGGAGTGGGGAGACGAGTTCACCCGGTGTAGAGTGACCTGGCAGGAAAGGAGCCGGCAGCCAAGGTGTGAGGGCCTTGCAACCGTAGAGAGCTTTTGTGATGACAGTTTTACCAGGACTGGCCCAGGTCCCTGAATAACTACAGGGAGCAGAACCACCCACCCACAGGGACTATTCATATGGGGGCTGCTCTGTGAGAAAGACCCTTCCCTGTTCTTGAAGCCCCTGCATTGTTGGGTCTCTCTCTGTAAAAGCAGCCTGGCCTTATACCAATTAACTCACTCTCCCTGAGGCCTGGAGAATTCCTTCTCCACCTCTGACGCTCGGCTCAAAGGTCCCCTCCACTGCGAAGTCCTCTCTGAACTCACCCAGAACTATCAGCTGTCCTTGCAATGTGTGTCGAAAAGAGAACCACGGGCCCAAAACGATGCCACTTGGGCCTGTTCGAGTCACCATACCAGGACTTCATACCTAATCTAATTGCATTTGCAGTTGAAAGCTCCTTCAGAAATACGAGTCTTAACCGCTCAATCTGGAGTTTTTCTGCTAAGCACCAGCGAGGTAATCTGTCACCTGACCCCTCTCCATTCCCCAGAGGCAGATGAGGTGGTCTGCCTGAATAGACCCCTTGTCCTTCCGCCCAAGGGAAACTGACCGTGCCTGGAACAATCCTTTCTTTTCTTTTGATCATAATTTTCTTTAAAAAAATTTTTTTAATGTTTATTTATTTTTGTGACAGAGAGAGACAGGGTGCGAGTAGGGAAGGGGCAGAGAGAGAGGGAGACACAGAATCGGAAGCAGGCTTCAGGATCTGAGCTGTCAGCACAGAGCCTGACGCGGGGCTCGAACTCATGAACCGCGAGATCATGACCTGAGCCGAAGTCGGACACCCAACCGACTGAGCCACCCAGGCGCCCCTGATCATAACTTTCTTGGCCCTCCCTCCTCCCTATAAAAATCTTCCATTTTGTACACCTCGGAGCTGCTCTCTCCTTGCGAGATGAGATGCTGCCCGATTCACAAATCATTTAATAAAGCCAATTAGATCTTCACATTTGCTTGACTCTTTAAAGTTTACTTACTTACTTAAGTAATCTCTACACCCAATGTGGGGCTCGAACTCACGGCCCCAAGATCTAGAGTCACATGCTCTTCCAACTGAACCAGCCAGGCACCCCTGAATTTTGTTTCCTGTTTGCGTGCGTGCGTGCGTGTGTGTGTGTGTTTTAGCTTATTTATTTTGAGAAAGAGAGGGTGGGGGGAGGGTCAGAAAGAGAGGGGGAGAGAGGATCCCAAGCAGGCTCCACACTGTCTGCACAGAGCCCAATGGTGGAGCTCCGGTCTCTCGAGAACCGTGAGATCATGACCTGAGCCGAAATCAAGAGTCAGACGCTCAACCGACTGAGCCACCCAGGCGCCCCTGAATTTTGCTTTTGAACGTGCCTTTCAAGGTTGTACTCCCAAGTCCCTCCTCTAGGCCTCAGCTACAGGCGACATTGGACTCCAGTGCGCTCTTGTGAGGTACAGGGCACCTCCCCCATTGGAGCGTGACCCCTCAAGGGAGGTGAAGTCAGCTTGTAATGGATCATTTGACTCCTCCATTCATACTCTGTGGAGGCCCATGATTCTTGCCCGTTGTCTGCAAAGCCCTGGAACATACCGTGGGGGGTGGAATTTGGATTCTTGCCGTCAGCCGGCAGTTTGAGGTCCTGTTCATCCTGAGTTAGTTCGGGTCACGGAAACATTTCCGTCCTATTCTCCTGGCTCCGGAAGACGTCTTGTTAAACCAGATTGCGAATTCATCCTCTTTCTCCGATAGCCACCAATCCCCGTCACGAGGGTAGCAGACTTTCCTGAAGATTTGGTGTAGGTTGGGGGCGGGGGGTGGTTTAATATATAAAGCTGATCCCTATTTTATTCTCTTTCTCAGCAACTCGTGAGTTTGCTTCATGGGACTTATCACGATTTGCAATTACTTTACATGTCTTTTAACTTTTTCTTGGTTTCTTTCCTCCGGTAGTGAGTAAGTAGGAACTGATCTTACCATCATGCTGGCAGAGCTCACTGGGTGCTAGGGAGGCAGCTGTTGAATGAATGAATGAATCAATATGGAATCAGACATCCGTCTTGAATGTTCATCCTCCACTGGGAAACCCCCTCAAAGTTTCTCTCAGGCCTTCTGCTTGTCCCCTTTCTCAACTTTTTTTTTTCCTCAAATGTTTAATGTTTAATTTTGAGACAGAGAGACAGAGAGAGAGAGACGGGGAGGGGCAGAGAGAGAGAGAGGGAGACACAGAATCCGAAGCAGGCTCGAGGATCCGAGCCGTCAGCACAGAGCCCGACATGGGGTTCGAACTCGTGAACCATGAGGTCATGACCTGAGCCGAAGTTGGACGCTTAACCGACTGAGCGTCCCCCTCCCTTTTTTTTTTTTTTTAACACCAGTTTGTCCTGGAAGGCCTCCAAAATTCTCAGCCAGTCACGCAGAACATTTGCCATTCTCTCCAGCCCCTGGTTCCAAACCCGTCTCTGCATCTAATCCCCTCAAGGAATTCAGAAGAAACCAGAGGCCTGTGAAAGGAGGAACTCTCCACTGCCTAGGACACAGCTGTGGGTTTAGATGTCCCCTTTCCTGTGCCTTTACAATGTTATCACTATTGCCCCATGCAGGGCTCGGCACATTAGGAGTTGAGGCTGTATGTGTTATATTAAATTTCAAGGGAATGGAGAACAGTACCTCGAGAGGGGAGACTTCAGGTGGTGGGGCTGGTGACAGTGGTCACAAACTCTGTGCCAGGCTTCCTGTCTAAAGGTAGGGCCAGTGAGTGGTTCCTCCTCTTGACTCTGAGCTGGCCTGTGGCTGCTTTGACCAATGGATTGTGGTAGAAGTGATACTGTGCCAGCCGCACAGCTTTTTTTTTTTCTTTTTTCTTTTTTCAGTTTATTTATTTTGAGAGACAGACACAACTCAAGTGGGGGAGGGGCAGAGAGAGGGAGACAGAGAATCCTCAGCAGGCTCCATGCTGTCAGTGCAGAGCCCAATGTGGGGCTCGAACTCACAAACCATGAGATCGTGACCTGAGTGGAAATCGGGAGTTGGAATCTCAACTGACTGAGCCACCCAGGTGCCACTTTTCTTTTTCTTCTTTTTTTTTTTTAAGTAGTCTCTAAGCCCAACATGGGGCTCGAACTCATGACCCCGAGATCCAGGGTCACATACTCCATCAACTGATCCAGCCAGGTGCCCCCAAACCTAGGCGGTATCCTCCTTGGTCTCATGGAGCTCTCAGTCACCGTGGAAAACTCCAGCGATCCTGCTGGAGTCACTGTGTGGGAACACTCAAATTCACAGGGAGGGTCCGGCTGGGTTCACTGTCACTGCTGATGTCCCCAAGGCACCAGGCATGCGAGTGAAGCTTCATGGGTGTCTTGGAACCTCAGATCAAACTAGCTACCCACTAAATATTGCCAGATGACCCCAGTTGATGCTATGTGGAGCGGAATAACCCAGCTGAGCCCTGCCTACATTCCTGACCCACAAAACTGTGAGATCTGTTGAAATGTTTGAAGCCACAAAGTTTGGAGCTGATTTGTGATGCAGCAATAGATAATTGGAACCAAGGGAACAAGACCGTTGGGCAGCCAGACCAAGGATGCTGGCTGGGCAGCCACCGGGACTCAGGAGGGCAGGTGGGTGATCTTCTGGTGGGAAGAGGAAAGCAATGAGAGCTTCATTGGCACCCGGGCAGGGCTGCAGCTGGACAGGCGGGTAGTCACTGGCCACCCCATCTCTCCCTGACTGGCCCAAGCTGAGAGAGTTCTTAGTGGTCCATGGCATTGACCTCACATTGGAGGTGTTGACTTACCTCATGCTGATGCCATGGAACAGAAAGGGCTCATATATATTGAGCTCCTCCTGTGTGCCAGGCACAGCAATGCGTGGTGTTTTACCAGCTCAGCACAATCCAGAAAGAGAGCGAGAGACAGAGAGGGAGAGAAAGAAAGAGAGGGAGACGCACACACACGCAATGGATCTGCATTTCAAACATGGAAAACTGAGGCTTGTTGGGGGAGACAGAGCTGGGACTGGAGCCTGGGCTCCAGCCCTAGAACTGTGGCCTGGCCATGTCAGAGGGGTTAGAAGGCCTTGAAGATGTCACGGCAGTGGGGGACAGCTCCCAGGGGGACAGAGTGGTGGCCCCCAGCACATGTGCACTAACCCTGGAGGAGGGGCTGTGGCGCCCCCTGCCAGGATAGAGGAGGATGGGCAATGTGGGGAGCCCAGGTCCCTTAAAACCCAAGGCATTGGGCCAGGTGTTCCCACCACACCCTTGGAGAACACAAAATGCTGCACGAGGCAGGCAGCGGAGACCGGCCTGTCAAGGGAGAGGGCACTTTGCCTCACCATGCCTCAGTTTCCTCATTTGTAAAAGGGGAATAACCATAGCACCTACCCTGCTATTCCTTCCTTCCCTCCTTCCCTCCTCTCTTCCCTCCCTCCCTCTTTTTCTCTCTCCCTCCCTTTCTTCTTTCTTTCTTTCCTTTTTTCTGTTTCTTTCTTTCTTTCCTTCTTTCTTTTTTTTCCTATCCTTCCTTCAACTCTTTCTTTTTCTTCCTCCCTTCCTCCCTCCCTCCTATCCATCCATCTTTCCATCCTTCCTTCCTTCCTTCCTTCTTTCCTTCCTTCTTTCCTTCCCTTACTCAATGAACACCTACTGACTTCTGACAGGCCCAGGCCCAGGCCCACACTAAGGTGTGACCCCGGCAGTAGTGTGCCAGTCCTTATAGGCAACGGGATGGAGGTGATCATCCCTGGGGCCTGGAACCGTTTTTTCCCTTCTAGGGGCTCTGCTTTCACCTCTAGGTAATGGGAGTGCTTATCACAGTGGAGGCTTGGAGAGACTTCACAGGGCTTCTGGGCAAGGCTGCAGGGAGGTGAGCAGATCATGGGCTGGAAAGAAGTTGACTGGTTCTCAGGGCCAAGTTCTGGGACGGTGAGACGGGCCCTTTGCCCATCACCCTCCCAGGGGGCAGCTGGGGTTGCAGAGGCAGGTGGAGGAAGGCTGGGGCTGGCAGGAAAGGCTGAGCAGCCCTGAGAGCTGCCCCCAGGCCAGGGAGGCCTCTGTAAGCCCCACAGGAGGCGGAGCTGAGACTCTGGTCCCTCCAGACTGCTGTGGGTGCGATCCCGCAAGGAGGCCTCGGGCCACCCCAAATATAATGAGCTCCTCCCCTGTGGACAGCTCTCACACTTTCCAGAACCCTTACTCTTACTCTCTATGGCCTGAAGACACACATTATTAGGGCCGTTTTACAGATAGAAATACTGAGGCTCCGAGCGGCAGGCTAACCTGCCTAACGCGACCCATTAAACAGACAGGAACTTGGGGCACCTGGGTGGCTCAGTCAGTTAAGCATCCAACTCTTGGTTTCGGCTCAGGTCTTGATCTCACGGTTCGTGGGATCGAGCCCCGCGTCGGGCTCTGCACCAACCGCTTGGAGCCTGCTTGGGATTCTCTCTTTCCCTCTCTCTCCCTGCCCCTCCTCCACTCGAGCGCCTGTGTGCGTGCGCTCTCTCTCAAAATAAATAAATAAACACTAAAAAGAAGAAGGAGACTCACCGTCCGGTCACGCCCACTCCTTCCAGCTCCCCACCGACTCACTCCCAACCCCAGCTCCCCATCTACCCTCTTCTTGGGGCCCCCAAACCTCCCCACCCCCATCCACGGGGATCCCAGGGGCTGCCATCTTTCAGGAAGGGTGAGGTGTCAGGGAAGGGCAAGATTCGGAGGTTCACGGAGTGGGATGCCCCTCTGTCACACCCAGGCTCTAGGCAGGCAGAGAGGACACATTCCAGGGCCCCAGACTCCGCCCACCTCCCCCAGCCCCCTGTGTAGCCCCTCAAACACGAATGCCTGCAGGCTATACATTCACCACTACCTGGGATCCTCACAGAACCCTGCCCAGGGAGGCATTTTTCAAGTGAGAGATGATAAGACTTGGCTGAGCGTACCCAGGTAGCAAATGGCAGAGCTAGACCGCAAACTTCAGAATCCACGATCCTTCCGGGGCCAAGAAAGGAGAGGGAGAGGGAGGGCGCTGACCGGGCAGCAGGATGTCCAGGTATTGAGGGGGGGGGGGACTTAGGACTCAGGGGTGCCTGGGTGAGGAGGGCCGGCTGACGGGCAGGGAGGGGTGCATTGCCAGCCAGCAAGTGTTGCTGGGACAGACGTGCTCCCAGACACCCCGCCCCCCCCCCGTGTTCTGATGGGAGGGGTAGAGTGGGCTATTCAAGGGCAAGGCTAAGAGATGCACGGCATCACTTACAACAAGGGCCCACGAGGCGCTTTCCACTTTACCACCTGGGAAATGTTACTGCATTTCTCTATGCCTCAGTTCCCTCATCTGTCAAATGGGAATACAGCAGCTGCTTCACAGGGTTGCTATGGGGATTAAGAGAATTATGGAAGTCGGGCACCATTGTAAGGACGCAGTGAGTGTTTAACGTTGATCCCGTCCCTCCTCGTCAGTAGCAGCCCTCCCTGCTGGGTCCCGGGGGCTTTATTTCCCACTTTGCTCACGAAGCCTCAAGTCACTCCAAGGGTAGGATGCCGAGGGGGGCGACAGAAGTGCATACAGGGTGTTCACCTAGAGGGTGGGAGAGTTTGGAAGTCCGTGTCCCTGGCGGGTGCTCGGAATTTCTGACCCATCGAAACTGTGTGAGATAATGTCTATGGATTTAAACTGCTGCATTTGGGGTAGCTTGCTAGGCAGCAATAGAAATCTAACGGGGTCCCCCCAGGTCCTAGAGCAGTGGTTCCCAAACCTAGTTGGGCACCGAAATTCTCCACAAGGCAATGGGTGTCCATGGCTAGAGAAAGAGCCTGGGGTCAGAGTGGCTGGATTGGAACACCTATCTCACCACTTAGTAGGTGTATAACTTTGGGTATGGGTCTTAACCTCTCCCAGCTTGAGTAGCTCCATCCATAAATGATAGTAATAGAACTTACCTTCTCGGGATTGTTATGAAGACTGAACAAGAAAATGCATGTCAATTCTGCCTAGAGGGCAAGAGAGCTAGAGCCTTGCCTGTCTTCTTCTGTTTTGTTTTGAAGTTTAGCTTTTTATTATTTATTTTGAAGGGGAGGTGCACAGAGACAGAGAGAGAGAGAGAGAGAGAGAGAATCCCAAGCAGGCTCCGGGCTGTCAGCCCTGAGCCTGATGCGGGCTGCAAATGCACAAACCATGAGATCATGGCCTAAGCCGAAATCAAGAGTCGGATGCTTAACTGAGCCTCACTGAACCACCCAGGTGCCCCTTTGCTTGTCTTGTTCATGGCCATAGCCTCAGTGTCTAGAATGGTGGCTGGAACATAGTAGGTGCTCAGTAAACATTTGACAGAGAATGAAATCAGTCAACTGAGACGACTCACAGATGCTAGTTTGCTGGTTTCCTGACTTCAGCCTTCCCTGGTGGTTCCATCAAATGTTCTCCAACTCCAAACGGGGAAATGCCCCAGGACTCAGGCTGCAACCCTCCTCCGTCTGCAGTCATTCCTTGGTGGCTTTATCCATTTTCATGACTTGAAACGTCATCTTAACGCTAACGATGCCAAGCTTTCTGTATCAGCCCGGAGCTCTCCTCCTGGACCCAACGACCCCCTTGATATCTCCATGCGCACGTCTCACAGGCATCTCAGACTTTCCTGTGCAAAACCAGAATGCTGAAGTCCACCCCCGCACCTTCGCTGTGTGGTCATCCCATCTCAAGGGCAATCCCATCCCCTACGCGCTCAGGCCACAATCCTTGAGGTCCTGTTTGACCTTCTCTTTCACGCACATTCCCCATGCAGTCTACAAATAAATGCCCGCTGGCCCTGCCCTCGAGATGTATTGAAATGCGGTCATTTCACTGCCGCCACCCTAACTAAACCACCACAGTCTGTCACCTGGATTACCTTGATGGCGTGTGCCTGGTCTCCCTGGTCCAGCCCCTGACTTCCTACCGTCTATTCATCACACAGTACCCACAGTATCCCATCTCCCAGCTCTGTGCTCTATGACCCCAGTGGCTCCCCATCTCACTCAGATTAAATGCTGGGACCCTTATGATGTCCTTCGAGGTCAAGAGCGTCTGACGTGCCACCTCCCACCCCTCCTCTCTCTGTGACTTCATCTCCTACCACTCTCCCTTTCCCTTGCTTTGAACCACACTGGCTTCCTTGCTTCCCTCCAACATTCAGGCACGCTCCCACCTCAGGACCTTTGCACGTGTTGCTCCCTTTGCTTCCTACTTAACCTTCTTCATGTCTTTTACTTCTCTTCCCTGCCACTTGGCTCTGTGACACTTCTCTGATATCCCATATATTTTACTGGTTTATTTATGTATGCCTCTTCCCAATAGATACCCTCCCCAGAGCAGGGATTGCTTTTCGCTTTGTTCACTGTTGTACCCCCAATTCCCGGCACACTGTAGGTACTTAATAAATATTTGAAGAATGAATTCAGATGCTTGGGTCCCCTTGAATTAGTATGCAAGGTCCCCTTGAACCTGGTGTGCAAGTGGTGTCCAGGAATCGTGTATTTTAAAAAAGCATCCCGAGTAGGGTTAGGTTGGATAAGCCCTGTTCCAGAATGTCAGCAGTTCGAAGAAGCCCAGGAATGTCGTGCAAAGTCCAGCCCTTTGATTTCCCCCATGAAGTCACCGAGGCCAAAGGTGGAGGAGCTGCCCTGTGGCCCAGGTGGATGCGGGGGAGGGGAAGGAACTAGAACTTAGGTACGGGACGCCCGGCACAGGGCTCTCTGCAGCTCCAGCCTGCCTGAGCCTGCCCGGTCTGATTCCAGGGAAGGCTCGAGGGGAACCGCTGAGTCACTGGAACAGAGGCTCGGGGCAAAGTGTGGCCCCCAGCTCAGGTGGCAGTGGGGCAACTTGAAACTGCCCTCACCTCCTCCAGGTGACAGTGACGGAGGCTGAGGGAGGGATAAGGCAGGGCATGGACCTACCTTTGCTCCCACTAACCTAGTGGCAAAGTTATGTCAACGTTTACATTCAGGAGTAGAGCGCAGCCTTTAAAATGACTAAGCCATTAACACACACGCACACGCATATGCACGCTGATTGTCGGTAACAAGTGAAATTGAGCTCAGGGGAGTCTTAAAGTCCAGCTCTGACATGAGGAAGCTGGCAGGCATAATTTGATGGGACGTCCAGGACATTGGCATGAGGGGGAGTTTCAAAAATGTCTGGATGTCTCTTCACCCAGGTCTAGGATTTCCCAAAGCTTGACCACAGGGGGCACTTGCAAAAAAATGCAGATTCCTGTCACTGCCTAGGAGCTGTTGGGTCTGTGCATTTTGGATCAGGATCAGGAATTTGGATGTTAAGGGGTTCTTATGCTCTGGAAACTTGAGGAACACTGTCCTGGGCCCGCAGCCTGTGGACTAGGGAGTCCTGTAAGGCAGTGAGGCCTTGGTGTCCGGCTCTCTCTCATTCCTAATATGTTTAGAAACTGCAAGGTCTTGGGACACCTGGGTGGCTCAGCCGGTTAAGCTTCCAACTCTTGATTTCAACTTAGGTCATGATCTCACAGTTTGTGAGTTTGAGCCCCACATCGGGCTCTGTGCTGACAGTGTGGAACCTGCTGGGGATTCTGTCTCTTCCTCTCTCTCTGCCCCTCCCATGCTCATGCTCTCTCTCTCTCTCAAAATAAATACATAAACTTAAAAAACAAAAACAAAAACACTCCAAGATCCAATTCCAATGCATTAAAGAAAACACTAGTGTGTCTATAAATCCCAGTAGACTATTGCACTTGTCAAATGTACCTTGGGGAATTCCTGTCCTCTTGTTTTAAAGAGTGCCTTGGGTACCTTTGGGATTCAGCAGTTACTGGAAGATGGCCCCTCCTACCTGGATTATTCTAATGTGCCGAGGTTGCTGGGCGGGGAATGGCAGAAGCTGGGATCTTCACCGGGTTTGGTAGAAAGACCGGCTTGACTGGTTCCAGAGTGACGAACTTGAACCCAGGCACAGCCTGACTCCTGCAGTTCATGGTGATCATTGCCCCACTATACTAGCCCTCCCAAGTTTACACCTAGAGCTCATGGCCACATACGTATCCCCGAGAACACACATCCACACAGGGCTGTGAGAAACCCGAGGTCGGTTCCTGACAAAAAAACCCTGCTTCCCGCTTCCCTGCTCCACTCCAGCCTTTCCAACCCTGCCAGTTCTCGCTAAAGGGCAGCTCTAATGTTTCTTAAATTCCACGTGAGTGAAATCATATGGTGCTTGTCTTTCTTTGACTCGTGTCGCTAGGCAGAATACAGTCTAGCTCCACCCACGTCATTGCAAATGGCAAGATTTCATTCTTTTTTTTTATGGCTGAGGAGTATTCCATTTATATATAAACACACCCCATCTTCTTTATCCATTCATCAGCCAACGGACATTTGGGCTCTTTCCGTAATTTGACTATCGTTGTTACCGCTACTGAAAACTTTGAATTAGTATTTTTGTGTCCTTTGGATGAATACCTAGTAGTGCCATTGCTGGATCGTAGGGTGATCCTATTTTTGAGGGACTTCTGTCCTGTTTTGCACAGTGGCTGCACCAGTTTGCATTCCCACCAATACTGAAAGAGGGTTCCCCTTTCTCCGCATCCTCACCGACACCCTGGTTTCCTGTGTTGGTAATTTTAGCCATTCTGACCGGTGGGAGGCGGTATCTCATTGTGGTTTCGATTTGTAGCTCCCTGATGAGTGACGTCGAGCATCTTTTTATGTGTCTGTGGGCCATCTGGATGTCTTCTTTTGGAAAAATGTCTATTCACGTCTCCTGCCCATTTTTAAACTGGATTATTTGTTTTTTTGGGTGTTGAGGTTTAAAAGTTCTTTATATATTTTGGTTACTACCCCTTTATCAGATATGTCATTTGCAAATATCTTCTCCTAGAAGGACAGCTCTAAAAGAGTGGCTTCTGCTCAAAATCCTTCAGGACTTCCCATCAGCTAACATGCCCTGATTTGACATCAGTGTGGCTATCACCTGGATTCAACTCCTACCCCGGAAGGCAGAATGATGGCCCCCAAGGGTGTCTACACTCTCGTCCCTGGAACCTGTGAATGTGTTACTGGCAAAAGGGACTTTGAGGTGGGGGGGATAATCTGGTTGGGCCCAACCTAATGACATGAGCCCTTCAAAGTGGAAAGCCTTTCCTGGCTGAAGGAGATGTGAGGATGGAAGGAGGGTGAGAGAGACAGGACCTTGCTGGCTGTGAAGGGGGAGGAAGGGGCCACAAGCCAAGAAATGCAGGTAGCCTCTAGTAGCTAGAAATGGCAAGGACTTGGATTCTCCCCCAGAGCCTCCAGAAAGAAATGCAACCCTCCAGCCATCTTGAGTTGACCCATGAGACTCGCGTCCAACCTCTACAGAACATAAGATAACAAATTGTATTGTTTTACGCCACTAACGTTGCGATCATGTCGGAGAGCACAACTGAAGCTTCCTCCGAGCACGTGGTCCTTCGCTCTTCTTCCCCATGACACCATGTGCTCTGCCCCCTCCACATCTGGCTCATGCTGCTGACACTGTTCGGGACACTCAGGTCGCCTCTCGCCTGAGCCTCTTAGTAACAACTGCCTTTCACCCCACCCGGTCCTCAGCCCTGACCCCCTGCCAGCGGCATTCGCCCTTCTGCCCCGCCCATTCTGTCCTGCCCCACTAAACCATAAAGTCCTTGAAGGCGGGGTCTGTGGTCTGTTTTCCCCTGAGCTCCACGGCCAGGAGTGGCCCACAGAGGTCTGTATAGTGAACCTGGGGCATCTTGGGTAGTACGTCTGGTTCTCAGCTTCTAGCCGCATCAAGATGACCTGGGAATCTTAACAAGTCCTAATCCTACCAGACTGCCACGGAAGAATGGGAGGCAGCCCCATGTGTATCATTGGGCGGAAGGTCTCCAAGATTCAAAGTTAAGTAGAAGCAGCAGGAGGAAGCTGAAGATTGAGGAGAGCATGTTGCCATTTGTGTGAAAAGGGGAAAATATATTTACATAAGCCAACAATGAATGGTCTACCTTTGGAAAGATATGAAAAATAAGCAAAAGGACATCAGCGCCTGGAACTTTCTGAATTCTGTAGCATCTATGCATACGATCTATTCACAAAAGTAAATAAAATTGTTAAAAGTTCAAAAATATGGATTCTGGCTGTATTGCCAGGAAGGATCCAGGAAACTGTCTAAAGCACTGTCTGTCAGCTCATTCTAAGTCAGAAACTGAATTGTCAGGAAGAGGGCAGGGTCGAGATGCAAAGGATATTTGGAAGCATAAACTTAAAATGTACTTCATGAAAAAAAAAAAAAAAAAGAACTAGAAAGCTCTCCCAGGGGTCGCGAAGCCAGGGTTGGGAACCCACCGACTGAGTCCCACCTCTGCATTTTATGGATGAGGAAAGAGAGGGAGAGTGACTTCTCAAAACTACGCAGCCAATCGGAAGCACAGGCCGGTGCCCCAGGAGTGATAATGACAATGACATTGACTCCCAGCCCCTGCTCACCTTCAAGCAGGGACCCTGCTCACTCACAGGGCAGGAGGACAGAAAGATAGAGAAGAAATCACCATCTTTAATCAACCCACCTGCACAGAAACCAGGGGAGCACTCCCTGCCTTGCAAGGTCCCAGTGAGAAAAGAACTTGGGTCCCCTTGCAAAATCCATCTCATAAAAACAAAAGGCTTCAAAGCACCAGTGGCTAAACCCGTGGAGTAGAAAGGAGGCGGGGCGTGTGGGGTGGGAGGAGAGGGCTGGAGGCAGGGAAGCAGTCAGGTCTGAAGGGAACTGCTCCCTTCTTGAGCCGTCAGCACAGTTACCTAGGCAGACCACCCGGGACTCAGTGCCTGGGGGAACCAGAGGAACTCCTGGGGCCGGCTCCTTGACACAGCACTACAGATGGGATGGTGCGGTGGGGTCCTAGCCCAGGGTATTCTGGCCACAGACGGTAGGGAACGCTAGATCAGAGGGTGGAGAGCAAGGAGGGAGTGTTCACCACGGACGGGCTCAGGTGTACGAGCCATCTGGGTTTCCCTCCAAGTCCCCCACGCCTCCTGCCCTCCTTCCTAACCCAGGGCCACTCCTGTATCACAGACTGGGAGCTGAGGCCTGACCCTCCTGCCCTTGGACTCCCAGCCCGTACACAGGAACCAAGGTCCTCAGGGGTGTCTGTGGAAGGAGGTGGGGAGAATGAGCTCTCATCTCTGTTTGCTCTCAAGGGTGCTGGCCCTCCCGGCCCCACACCACGACCCACTCCCCCAGTCTGCCTCTTCAGAACTCCTTCTGGGCTCCTTAGAGGTTTCTCCTGGACACTGGAGTGGTCACAAACGCTGGTGATCTTTGAAAAGTGGTGACTGGGCCGCGCCGACCAGCCCTCTTCTATTCCGGAACCACAGGTCTTCCATCTGGAAGGTGGATGGAACCATCAGGGGTCAGTGGGGTTGCTGACGAGGTAGGGATCATGGCTGCAGCAGACCCGGCCTCAGGGACCTGGAAGGGGGTGGGGTGACTGAGGTGTGGCCTCCCCTCTTACTGGAATGAGCTTGAAATGTTTGCCAAGGTGGGCAGGGGCCGAGCCTAGGAGGGCTTCCCTGTGGGTCAGGCTGAATTCAGGGCTCTGGGCTCTGTTCATCTGGTTCCCAAGAGAACAGGTATATTGCTACAGGAGAGGTGGTGTAGATCATGTGGGTTCTAGAGTGTCCCAGATGGATGGGGGCTCAGAAATGGAATTCAGAGACCAGATCCCAGGGGTTCTGGAGCCTGAAACTGCAGAAAGTACACCGTGTTCAAGGCCTGCCTCCACCCAAAGCCTAGCTGTGTGGCCTCAAGCAAACGCTTCATATCTGGGCCTCAGTTTCCATATCTGAAAAATGGGAGTTATAATCCCAGCCTCGCCCTGGGGACTTAAGAGTCAAATGAAAAGGCTAGAAAGAGCTCCATCTGCTAAGAGATTATTTTAATTATTTGAGGGAAACTGAGGCCCAGAGAGGGCAAGGGCCTTGCCAGATGTCACACAGAGAGTCAGTGACGGAGCTGCAACTGGAACCCAGGACTCCTGCTTCTAGGTCACAGTAACTCTCCCCAAGGCTGGTGAACCAGTGTGGTAAAATGAGGTGAATGCCATTTCTCTCTGGACACGGGACCGGAAGTTGGGTGAAGGGTTTCAAAAAGAAGAGGCTGGAGCAGGGAGGGAGGCCCCAGCGCACACCAAGGCTGAGATTAAAAAAAAAAAAAAAAAAAAATACAAACCCCCGCGATCCCCTCCCCCGCCCGGCCCGCCCCACCCTTGGAGTCGGGCTGCGAAGGGCCAGGTCCATGTCCGGCGGACCCAGCCAGTGCAGGCTGCAGTCGGTCCTCTAGCCGCCAGGGGGCGCGCCTGCCATTTGGGCCCGACCTGGTGGCCTCAGCTTCAGTCTAGCCAGCAAGCACGCGGCGCCCGGGTGGGAGCGCGGCTACCCCGACCTGCAGAAAACAAAGGCAGGTTAGGGAAGTGGACCCCGAAAATATGGGGGCAGGCAGATCCGGCTGCCCTCCCCGCTCCTCCCTGCCCTTCGTCCCCCAGCAGCAACGCCCCGGTCCCTCCACCCCACCCCACTGGGCGCCAGGACCCACGTGTACAGAGGCTGCAGTTGTAAATGCGACGTCTTCTGGGGCGCCTGGTATCCGTAGGAGTCAAAGCCACCGATGAAGTCAACTGTGGAAGGGGAAGTGGCTCATAGTTAGGGATGGGCCCCTAGGGTGCGAGTTATGGGAGGGTGGGTCCTGAAAAGGAGGAATCTGAGAGCCAGATCCCATACAGGGTTTTAGGGCCAGGCTTTGCTGCCAGATCCCAGTAGGTGGACCTATGGGGAACAGGACATGGAGGAGCTCAGCCAGAGTGGCCAAAGCCCTAAGTGGACAGAGAGCCTGGAGGGGCGAGGCCGTCCTTTAAGGGAGCAGGGCTTGAGCCACGTAAGGGGGCAAGACCACGGAGGTGGGTGCGTGGTGGTGGTGGTGGTGGTGGGTTAATGGGGGCAGAGACTGGGCATGGGCGGTGTTTGGTAGGGGTGAGCCTCATGGAGCTCCTCCGGGGGGCAGAACCTAAGAGAGGTGGATAGAGAGGGGCGCTGGAACCATGGGCTGGGCACCTGGATGTCTAGGTCACAGCTCAAAATGTGCTACGTAGACCCCCACTACCCCTGCCGCCTTTTCTCCCCCACCAAGAGGGTCCAGTTGGCCAACCCAGGGCTCCCTCCCTGGAGAAGGCTTGGCGGCGCTGTCCAGGGTGCTGACGGAACAGGATGGTGTGCGGCCAGGCTTCCCCATTCCCTAGGGGCTCCCCACTCACAGCTGTCCTCCTCCTCCAGGAACACTTTGCTCACGTAGCAGGCGAACACAAAGCCGAACAGCTGGGGATGGAAGGAAAGAAGACAGAAGCTCTTCCTCCACCCTCTGCCTGGCTGGGCCTTGTCCGACTGGAGGGGCACGGTATGCGAAGATGAAGGCCAACCCATAACAACTTCCAGTTAAATGACTGGGCCTTACTGTCAAACATAGTTGGTTCCATTCTCCATTCTGCGAGTGGACTTTGGACAAGTAATTATTTTACCTCTTTGAGCCTCAGTTTCCCCAGCTGGACCTGGACAATACTTTACTGACTTGTTTAGAAGAAAGAGGAGTATGTGACTTTGGGCATGTGGAGTGTGGAGGGCAAGACTAGGAACCAGAACTGTCTTGGATCCACTCTCACAACTCTTATGCACTGGATGTGGTCATTCCATTCTGTGAATAAGCAAACAAGCTTAGAGAGGGCAAGTGACTTGTCCAAGGTCACACAGCAGATACACTGGAGATCGGGTTGACTTACAGTCTGATGACTCATCCTAGTCATTAAACCTGCTCACGCCAGGCTAGGGCAGGGGTGAAGGGAGAAGATACAAGATAAGGAGACAGAGCCAGACAGAAGCACAAGAAGGCTGGGAGATCTAGGTTCTTCCCTTCTGAACTAAAGCTAAACAAAGGGGTTAGGGTAGACTCCACCTCCGGGAGTGTGTGGGTCAGGGGGACAGGAGGACTCACAGCCAGGAAGATCTGCAGAGCACTGCTGAGTGCTTCGATGTAGGGATAGTCAAGCAGGCAGCCGGTGACAGAGATGACATGGTGGTCTTCCAGGGCCAGGCGGGAGTTCAGGACAGGTGTCACTAGGCAGCCTGGCCCATTCTCCATCCACCAGGAGCGGTGCAGGGACGTGTTGAAGGTCATGATGAAGTCCCGGTCCTGGGGGCAGAGGGGCCTAGGATACTGAGCTGGGGCCACGAGGTGGCGAGAATCTTCCTCAGGCAGCAGGGAACTTTATATAAAGCCTACTTCACACCTGGACTGTTGAAGCAGCCTCCTCTCCTGACTTGACTTCAAGGGTCTAGAAGGGGGTCTGTTTCCACAAGTCTCTATTTGGCCAGTAGGTGGCGCTTGATGACTATGCAGGTCTCACACTTCCCTCAGAGACCGAAAGGGCTGGTGCTGACCCACAGAAAGCCCCAAAATTTCAGGGATGGAAGGGACATCAACAGTGACTGAGTCCAATTTTCCAGCCCTGAGCGGAATTCTCAACACAGACCCCTTCATGGCCCATGCAGCCTCTCCACTGCTCTCTCTGTGTGACCCTGGGCAAACGTTTCCTCTCTTTAGTTCTTGGTCTGCCCATCTGAAATGGAGAAGGGCCTGGCTTAGATCCGAGGTTCTCACCCACGGCGTCTATGTGTTTACCCATCCAGTCACTCGTGCAGCCTGTTAACAGATCTTCACCGAGTGCTGACCAGCTGCCAAGCACTGAGATGTGTCGTCTCATTCCATCCCTTCCGCAACCACATGAAGTAATTATCTGCACTCATGAGACAGGGAAACTGAAGCTCAGAAGGTAAACCACTTGCCCAGGGTCACATCACTTGGAAATGTTGGAGCTGGGATTTAAATCCAGCAGAACCACAAAGCCAATGTTCCCATTCACGTATTTTGCCTTCTTTTTGTCTAAAATTAGAAGTTGTGCCCTCTGGGCTTGCTCTTCCACAAGCCAAGAACTTCCACTTTCTTCAGTGGTTCCGCACGGGCCCTGGGCCACTCGATTGTCCCCGAAGTCTACCCTCTTTCTCTTCCGAAAATATTGATCAGAACGGGACTCAAATTGGGGCGCCTAGCTGGCTCCGTCGGTGGAACATCTGACTTGATCTTGGGGTCGGGGGTTCAAGCCCCAGGTTGGGTGTGGAGATTACTTAAAAATGAAGTCTTGGGGGGGGGATAAAAAAAAGAACTGGGCCCAAATCTTTGTGGCCTTAGCTGTACAAAGTGCATGGCGTTTTCATCTCCCTTGCACCGAACACCTGTGGGGCCTGAGAGCAGTTTTCGGGGCCACGAGGTGAGGCTGGTTTCTACCGAGCTTGGAATCACCTGGGACCCCAGCCCATCTTCATGCAGATGGCCCTTCAGCGTTGTCTGCTTCATCATTCGTTTCTGGCAGGTGCAGGGGCGGCCAAACAAAAATGTGGGGGTAGGGTTTGCGGAGCAGATTATTCGGATGTGTAGAGGGAAGTCTCTTCAAGAGACGATGTCCCAGACCCACACCTAACTTGGAGCCTTTGGGTAGGGGACAGGAAAGGTCTGGCTCTGCCCTCTAGCACTGCCAGGCCCGAGGCTTACCTGGGACAGCTGTCCGACCTCCAGGTAGAAGCAGATGATAAATGCATTCCAGCCAACCCAGAGCACCAGCCAGGCTGCATACTGGGGAGAGGAGAGGTGGGATCAGGGTGGGGCCTGGGAAAGTGGGGACAGGGCATGTCAACGCAGACAGAGCTCAGGGACTGAGGGGACCTTTGCAGGGGGAAATGATGCCATCCCACTTAGACGGCACTTTATAGTTTACAAGTCATTTTTATATCCGTCCGGTTCTTACAACAACAGCCCTGCATGGAAGGCGCCATCCTTTCTTTAAAGATAACTCATGTAAGCCCTAGAGAGGAGGTTTAAGGTTTCCAAGATCACACAGCGAGGAAGAGATAGGGCTGCCACTCAAACTCCAGTCCTCGGGCAGTTAATCAGATGCATTCTGCAGAGAACAGCAGACACGGCCTGGCTCTGGAGCGCTGGAGAGGATCTAGATATTTCCACCCAAGTCCCATGCCTGCAATTTCCGTGCCGCCACACGGCAGACAGTGATGCTTAGAGTGGTACCTGGGGCTTTCCTGAGAGCCAGAGAGAAGGAGCCTCCCATCCCAGGTGACACAGAGCTTTGGGAGGGCCCTGTTCACCTGGCTTCCGGGAGCTCAGCCCGCGGGAGGCGGGAGAAGCCCAAGAATGAGCCGGAGGGGGCTCTGGCGGGAGCATGGCGTTGCATGGCACTGTTATCACAAGTGGCTAGCATTTTATGTAATAAACCTACTGAAAAGCCTTTTCCCTCAAAAGAGGCATCTGAATGGGCCACTGAGGAAGAGCAGGGGAGAAGGGTGAGCCTAGCTGAAAGCAGGGGTTTAACAGAGACCATCAAGGACCAGGGCTTGGAAAGAGGAAGCAGGAGGAGGGAGCCAGGGACACAACACAATCCACGCCTGGGATCGGAGCACAGGGGACACTGACCTCAAGCCACACTAGCCGCTCGAGACCATATTCCTCATGAACAGCAAAGGGCAGGTCTTCCTAAAGCAACCTGAGAAACTAAACCAGATGAAGTCTGTCTGGCTTCCGGAGGCAGCATGAAGATGTGTCAAGAGCGTTCACTCCGGACCTGATTGCTCTCTAATCCTGCCACTGACTAGCTGTGTGGCCTTAGGAAGCCTCATAACCTTTCTGAGCCTCATTTCCTCATCTGGGAAACGGCGATGGTAAGCCATACCTTGCAGGGCTGTTGTAAAGATAAGCAAAACGTGCGAAACTCTCAGCACTGTGCTTGGCGGATGGTAGGCACTCACTAAAATGATATATCTTGTTAATATCTGGGTTTTTCCCTAGGAAATTCTTTAGGGAGAATACCGCTCTTGTCTCTCTGCTGAGCAAAGAAGCATTGGTATTTGGGCATCCGCACCAGCAGCCGGGCTGGAGCTAAGACAGAGCAGGGGTCTGGGTGTCCAGGGTAGGGGGCAGTTCTGGCTGGAGGAGCCAGCGGGGGTGGGGAGGGGGAGGGGGAGGGGAGGGGCAAGTGAGCCATACCAGAATGAGGTACCGGGAGCGGTACTGCACGGTGCCGAAGATGCCCAGGATGACGGCCATGATGTGCAGGAAGTTGGCTAAGATAGGAGCCCACTGATAGCCCAGGAAGTCAAAGATCTGCCTCTCCAGTGCAGCCACCTGTGGGAAAGAGCAGGCTGAGGCCACAGGGACAAGGGAAGGCCAGGGACTAAAGGGAAGGGAAGGGATTCCTCCTCGACCTTGTGGAGCGGGCGACGCCACCTACCGTGGTGATGGGGCACCACGGCCTGACTGTACCCGAGTCTCAACATCCTCCTAACTCGGCAAGACCACAGGGATACGGGGGAGTGAGGGCAAGGCTGGGGGGGGCCGGCTGAGACTGAGCCCTGATCATCACTTCGAGGAGGGCTAACGGGAGAAGGGAACCACAGTTCAGAACACCTTCAGAGCCAAGAGGCTCTGCCCACTAGTACCTGCCCCTGCCCCATGTGGGGCTCTGAGCAGGTGGAGTTAGGATCCAGACTGCTCCCAGCCCTCCCAGCTCTGGCCAAGGGCTGAGCCATAGCCCTGAAGGGTTAGAAGTCCTGAAGTCCCTTCTTCCAAGGACTCCTGTCTGGAGGTTGCCCTGGCCCGTGGGATCCATGGGATGCAGAGAAAGGGATTTTTTTTTTTTTTTTTTTTTTTTTTTTACTCTCCTTCCCCCAGGGAGCTGTAATGGATTGCAAAATTGACCTCAAGTTTTTCCTCTCCATGTTTCCATGCTCTTCGACAATGCCGTCCCACACTAACTCTGCATGGTTATGTGACTCGCTTTGCCCAATGGGACTTTAGCGAGCCCAATGCAAGTGAAGACCCCCAAAATGCTTGTGCATTGGAGCTTGCCCACCTGCTACACGTGTAACACAGAGAACACCACGTGAAAGAGCCCGGGTGCCCACCCAGAGCCTGAGAGGAGAACCAAGCGCCCTAGTTGACAGCCAATCAACCTTCAGACGTGTGAGGCCATTTAGATCATTCCGCTAACCAACCCAGCAACTGACCTAAGACACGTACCTAGACCAGAAAAATCTCCCAGGTGATCCACAGAATCATGAGCTCAATAAAATGGTTGTTTTAAACTGCTGTCATGGAATGATTTGTTACCCAGCAGAAGCTAACTGATATATAGGACCCCATCAGCACTCCCTTTCCCAGTAGCCCCGGTTCAACCTTGCAGCTGCTATACTTAAGAACAAAGGTGCCGGCGTGCCTGGGTGGCTCAAGAGGTTAAGTGTCGGACTCTTGATTTCAGCTCAGGTCATGATCTCACAGTTCATGAGTTCAAGCCCAGCATCAGGCTCTGCACTGATTGGGATTATCTCTCTCCCTCTCTCTCTGTTCCTCCCCCAGTTGTGCTTGCTTACTCTCTCTCAAAATAAATAAACAAACAAACAAAAAAAAGAGAAGAAGAACAAAGGTGCCAGGGAAATCCATTGTTATTGATTGCCCAATACCTCTTTTTTTGGTCTTTGTTTTGGGAACCACCTTCCAGACCCTTAGTTCATGTGGTTTGGGTGGGGCTGAGCCCACCTCTAATTTCAGCGGAAGGCTCAGGACCCAGTCCTGACCAAATAATCGGCACATGGGGATCTGTGCAGGGATGGACACTCGTCCCCGTGCCTGCCCCTGGCGGTCACTGTGGATGGTTGCTGGAGTAATGGGGACAGAGATACCCTCTATCTGCCAGGATATCTGAACGGGCATGGTCTCACCCAGAGCTGTTGGTGGCTGTCTTTGCCATCTCACAGGGACAGCCTGCTTGAGGAAGCAGCCCAAAGCTAAGGGGCAGAGAGGGAAGAAGAGTGGACAAGCGAGGTGAGTGTCCTGGTAACGTCATTTCCGGTCTCAGGATCTAGCCATCGCTGAAAACTAATTCTCCCTCCTTGCACTTGCGATTCCTGTCCCTTGCAACCGAAAGTCCTGACCTAAAAGAGAAGGGGAGCGGAGGGGATCTGGCTGGGAAGGGACAGGGAGGGTTCTGATTGAGAAGATCCTAGAAGCCTTTCTCCTGGCAGGGAGGCAGGAGGAGGTGGGGCTGACGCTACCGCACAGATGGCAGGGCTTGGGCAGAAACCCAGGAAGCCGCGGGCCCAACCCTGGCACCCACCCACCTGGCGCCAGCCTGCCTCTTGTTGGTGACTCCTCTCCCGGGGCCCTGCAGATTGGAAAGAGCTTTCCAAGTGCACCTCTCATGGATACTCCTTGGCAGAAAGGCACGGCTGAGACCATTATCTCATTCTGAAGAAACAGACCACGAGGCTCAGAGAAGGGAAGTGACTTGCCCAAGGTCACTCAGCAGGTAGGTGGCAAAGCCGGGCAGTCATTCTGCTTTCCTCTGCCACCTGTCCCATCAAAGCCCCTCACTTTGCCCTGTTGCCACTGGCCTGGGAGTTAAGAGGTTGACAGTATGACAGATTCCTGGGTGACTTTGGGCGGGCCGCCTTCCCCACTGGGTCTCAAGCTCCTTCCTCCATACATAAGAGGCCACTGGACTACATGACCTCTAAAGGCCCTTCTGGTTTTGACCCCAACGGTCTGCTGACCTTGGGAGAGAAACTCCCCAGATTGCTCCCCCTGCTCCCAAAAGATCCTCCCTCATTTCCGTTCTTCTCCTTTCCACCCTGACTCTGCCGGGCCTGGGAGAGCCCTGGTGGTTTGGGGTTCCCCTGAGGCTCCCAGCTCTGCTGGCATCTGGTCCTGGCAAGGAGGATGCCATCAGAGGACAGAGGAGGTGGCTGAGACAGACTTGCCCAGGCTCATCGTGTAGCTGGGGAGACATCTTGCCTGGGTATGCCTACCCAAAACAGGACATCACCCTGCCCTGACCCTGGCACTTGCTCAAAGCCCTCTTGGCTCTTGGGGACCTCAATGACAAAGTAAGCAGTGGGACAGTTACCACAAAAAGCTTTGGAGTCTCTAAAACTTGGGTTGAAACTGCAGCTCTGTGCGACATGGGGCAAGTTACTTTCCCTCTCGGAGCCTATTTCTTCAACTATAAATGGGGAAGACAATCCTTCCCTTGAGAATTGTGAGGATATGGAGACATCACATAAACTAACAGACAACTAGACTTAATCAATGGTGGCTAATTAGGAGAAGACTCAACAGTGGAAGCTTCTTAGTTGGGCACCGAAGGTTTCCTGGGAGCTGGCACAAGCCTTTATCCCCAGCCAGCTCCTGCCCCCAAGTGGCTGAAACAATGGTTTAAGTCCCGCCTTCATTTCCCTTTTCCTTCCTACCTTCCTTCCTTCCTTCCTTCCTTCCTTCCTTCCTTCCTTCCTTTTAGTTTTTAACATTTATTTTGAGAGAGAGAGAGAGTAAGAAAGAAAGAGAGGCAGGGAAAGGGAGCTGGCTGAAAGCAGCTGAAGCAGGCTCCAGGCTCTGAGCTGTCAGCGCAGAGCCCTCTTCTGATCCTCTGTGCCCCCCTCTCTCTGTCCCGCCCCTGTTCATGCGTTCTTTCTCGAAAATGAAGAAACATTGGGAAAAAAATGAATCCGTGTACATATATATTTTTAATATTTGTAAACGTAAGAAAATATATTTATCTTGAGAGAGAGGGAGAGCACGCACGGGGGAGGGGCAGAGAGAAGGAGAGAGAGAGAATTCCCAAGCAGGGTCCACGTTGTCAGCGCAGGGCCCAGCGTGAGGCTTGAACTCACGAACCACGAGGTCACGAGCTGATATCGAGTTGGACGCTTGAGCCATCCAGGCGCCTCGAAACCTTATTTTTACTGCGTATTTATTTTTGAGAGAGGGTGTGTGAGCAGGGGAGGGGCAGAGAAAGAGGCGGACCGAGGATCCGAAGCAGGCTCTGTGCTGACAGCAGCGAGCCCGACGTAGGGCTCGAACTCACAAACTTTGAGATCGTGACCTGAGCCAAAGTCTGACACTCAACTGACTTCACCACACAGGCATCCCTGAACCTTTCTTTTTTTAAATTTGTTTTTATTTTTATTTTTTAAAATTAATGTTTACTTACTTTTGACAGAGAGCGAGCGCGCGCGCATGAATGGGGGAGGGGCAGAGAGAGAGGGAGACACAGAATCCGAAGCAGGCTCCAGGAGCCCGACGCGGGGCTCGAACTCACAGACTGAGAGATCATGACCTGAGCCGAAGTTGGATGCTCAACCGACTGTGCCACCCAGGCGCCCCACCTTTCTTTTCTTTTTTTTTTTTTAAGTAAACTCTACACCCAATGGGGGGCTCGAACTCACAACCCCAAGATCAAGAGTTGCACCTTCCACCAACTGAGCCAGCCAGGTGTCCCTCCATGTATGCTTTTTAATTGAGATTCCTTATCTCATAAATAATCTCAATTCTATTTTTTAATTTTTTTTTAACGTTTATTTTTGAGACAGAGAGAGACAGAGCATGAACAGGGAGGGGCAGAGAGAGAGGGAGACACAGAATCTGAAACAGGCTCCAGGCTCTGAGCTGTCAGCCCAGAGCCTGACGCGGGGCTCGAACTCACGGACCGTGAGATCATGACCTGAGCCGACGTCAGACGCTTAAGCGACTGAGCCACCCAGGGGCCCCAATAATCTCAATTCTAAACTTATTATTTTTTATTAGAAAACCAAGTCAAATATTCCAGAACTTCTGCTTGTCCAGCTGTGGTATGTGGCTAATTAACAAATAAAGAGCAAACAAATAGAATTACCTTCCCCCTTTGGGTGCAGCAGTTTAGAACAATAATCTGAGGGCTGCAGTGACTGTAAATGCAACTGACCTCGGTGTGTCTTTTTACTCTCAGGGGAGGGATAGTGTGGAGACGACAGCACCTCCTTTGCAAAAGTTTCTCTTGTTTTTCCTTTTGTTTTGTTTTGCAAAAGTTTCAAGTGCATGTGCACTGAGGGAAAACGTGACTTTTTTTTTTTTTTTTTTAACCTGGTCAGCCCATAAGCTAGGTCTTGAGTCTCTCCTAGGTGGGCCAGAACCAGGACGGAAGCTCCTATCGGCAACCGATGCAGCCTCCTCCCTGATCTCCAGCAAAGGGAGATTGGCCACCACCCCCGTCGAGGGCTTTTCCTTTTTCCTTTTTTTAATGTTCATTTATTTTTGAGGGAGAGAGAGAGAGAGCAAGCAGGGGAAGGGCAGAGACAGAGGAAGACACAGAATCCAAAGCAGGCTCCAGGCTCTGAGCTGTCAGCACAGAGCCCGACGCGGAGCTCTGACTCAGAAACCGCGAGATCATGTCCTGAGCCGAGGTTGGAAGCTTCATCGACCGAGCCACCCAGGGGCCCCTCGAGTGCTTTTTCTAAAATACAAATCTGGTCCAGTCACTCTGTCATCAGGGCAGCCCACAGAGCTTGGGGTAATCCCTGCGGTCTCTGGGCCTGCCAACTCCCCAGCCACACAGGACCCCAAACCAGGACGAGAGCCCTGACCATCCCAGAGTGACAGATGAGAACGGGTCACCAGATCTTGTCTGCATCGGTCAAGACCCGCATGCCTGCCCCTCAATCCTCTCTACCCTCATCCCCTCAAGGCCCTGTGCTGCTCCCCCTGACCCAGCCCTCCCCCACCCCTTTCAGAAGTCCTCCCAAACCAGCCTGTGCCCCTAAAGGCTCAGCTCCTTCCCTGAGGGGTCCCCCCCTCCCCTATGTTTTGCACCCAAGGATGCCGTTTCTCTGTGCTCTTCTCAGTGACCATTTCTCTTCTCACATCCCATGTTCCTTGGGCCCAAGGGTGGGGTAGGATCCTCTGGGGTCCCTAAGTTGCTTACAGAACTGGACAACACTGTGCCCCCGGGGCTCGGGCCCTAGGGCTATACCACTCCCCCCACTGCTGACCTCGTCATCCACTGGCCTCCAGGTCCTGCCTTTTCCTGAAAATGAGTTTCATCCCTGCATCACCCCAGTTGCCTTGGACATCGGGGACCACCCCCTCCAGCACCGTGACTTCTCCTCTCTCAAACACCTCTCCTGTGACCTTTCCCTCCATTTCTCCTCCTACACGGCCACCACGTGGACTGTGGCATCACCATAACTGCCCCGCCTCCAAAGTCACCAATTCGGCAGCCCCTGCTGGACCACTCCAGCTTGCTTCCCAGCACCTGTGGACGGTGACGGTGACGACCTGGGTCCAGTGCATCAGGTCCCCTGCCCCCCACCCTCCACTCCTTCCATTCTCCATTTCCTCACTCACACCCCAGCTCGGCTAGCTGGGACCGCACGATGCTTCCTTACTTCCGAGTGAGCTTCGGCTGTAAGCCAAACCCCCATGCCCTCTGCCTTTCCATTGCACCTGTCAGGAAAGGCCCACACCTGCAAAAACCCAATTAACAGTGTTCTCACTGCCTGCAAAGCAGCCAAGCGCTGATAGAGCATGTCACTCCCCAGGCAGACAAGGTGCGTGACAGATCGACAGACCCTGTAATCATCAACTTTGAGAGCCCCCCCCCCCCGCCACTGCCCCACAACCCGCCTAGGCCTCTCTAGGGAACTCACTTTCTCCACTATCTCAGATCTTCTCACTGTCCTCAACCCTCCTGGGCCCCCACCCCCACCCCAGCCTCACTCTCAGAGGACCTGGCCTCTGTCTCCCCCTCCTCCGCCCGGTGCCTCCACCTACACCCTGGACCCCATCTCCTGTCTTCTCGGGAGCTCACACCATCCTCTTCTTGCCTGTAAACTCAACCTCAACCTCTCCCTCTGCCCAGGATCCTTCCCATGGGGTCCTAAACACATTCAAGCCACTTCTATTAAAAAAATGAATGAATGGGGGCGCCTGGGTGGCTCAGTCGGTTAAGCGTCCGACTTCGGCTCAGGTCATGATCTCGCGGTTCGTGAGTTCAAGCCCCACGTCGGGCTCTGTGCTGACAGCTCAGAGCCTGGAGCCTGTTTCAGATTCTGTGTCTCCCTCTCTCTCTCTGACCCTCTCCCATTCATGCTCTGTCTCTCTCTGTCTCAAAAATAAATAAACGTTAGGGGCGCCTGGGTGGCGCAGTCAGTTAGGCGTCCGACTTCAGCCAGGTCATGATCTCGCGGTCCGTGAGTTCGAGCCCCGCATCGGGCTCTGGGCTGATGGCTCAGAGCCTGGAGCCTGTTTCCGATTCTGTGTCTCCCTCTCTCTCTGCCCCTCCCCCGTTCATGCTCTGTCTCTCTCTGTCCCAAAAATGAATAAACGTTGGGAAAAAAAAATAAAAAAAATAAATAAATAAACGTTAAAAAAAATTAAAAATTAAAAAAAATGAATGAACGAACGAACGAAAGAAAAGCCCTGCATGGTCCCCCAGCTACACCTCCTCTATCTCAATGCTCTCACACCCAGACTAAGGGTCTCAAAGTCCTCCCTACAACTCGTTCCTCTGCCTGCTTGCACGCTGCAGTGTGGTTCAGTGGTTAGGAGCTGGGTTAGAATCCTGGTACCACTGGCCAAGTCACTTAACCTCACTGCACCTCGGTTTCCTCTCCAGGGGAATGGGTATAATTCACAACACCTCCCTCATATGGTTGTGAAGAGATTCGGAGTTGTTTGTTTGTTTAATTTGTGAACACGATGCCCAATGTGGGGCCTGAAACTCACAACTCTGCATGCTCTAGCAACTGAACCAGACGGGCATCCCATTTTTCTTTTCTTTAGTATTATTTAAAATTATATTCTGCTGCAGAACTCCCTTGCCTCCCCCCTTGCTTTCCTTTTCCCATGGCACTTATCACACACTAACATAACTACCCACTCCCTTTTACTGCCTGACTCCTGCATTAGAAGGTAAACCCCACGGGAGCAGGGATTTCTGCCTGAGGCGCTCCCGGCTGCATTTCCGGCAGGGAGGGCTGTGCCTGGCACGGGGGCAAGTGCCAAGGTTAAGCTGGTTCTCCACCCTTCCTGGCCACTCCTGATTCTGGTGTGGCTCATCCTCCCGTGTAGCCAGGGCCCTAAATGTCAGAACACCCCAAGGCCATTCCCTGGGCTCTCTTTATGCTCCCTTTGTCCAAGCAAACGCACGCCCACCCAAGCTCCAGGGGCTACCTGCTCGTGTTTCGGCCTCCAGCCCCTTTATAAGTGGCTACTCATTGGATGAACTTAACATGCCCAAACGTGGACTTAATGAACTTACTATGCCCCAAACTGGTCCATTTCCAGTGTTTGGGTCCCATGATGTGCTGCAAAAGCCAGAAAGCTCAACTTCAGGTCCTGGTCTCCCTCCTGCCCTCTACCAGCTGCCCTCCCCACCCTGCCCGGTCCCCCCGGCCTGCCTCAAGCCTAACCGGCCCCTCTCCTTTCCCAAGTGAAGCCACCACGGGGCTCCCCTGCTGCCCCTCCCCTTGCCCTTAGCTCCCCACCCCCACCCGATTATTTATTTATCGGGTAGCTGCCAGCTGAGGGGGATGCGGTTGCCATGGGAACCATCAGCCCCGGGTCAGGGCTGCCTCTGTTCTCAGTAGGATGCTCTTGTCTGTCTAGACGCCAACCCCAGGAGCCCAACACCAGGTGGGGGGTGGGGGTGGGGGTCAAGGGATAAATGATGCGGACAGGCCCACCCCAGCCCCCAGGAAGCAGGCTGGGGGAAGAGAGGGCGGAGAGGGGGCTGGGCTCCAGCCCCAGAACCCATCACAAGCCTCTCGTGCCCAAGCCCTTGTCCGCCAATTCTGCAAGTCAACTACTTTGCTGGCCAAAATTCCAGCCATGTCGCCGGGGGACACAGAAGTCAGGCCATCTGAGGGAGGGGTCCCTGAAGTTTTTGAAGAATGGTTTGGTCCAGCCCGGGTACCGTTACTGACCTTAGTTCACAGAAGACTGAGGTGGGAAGAGCTCCCCATTTGGGGACCAGCAAACCTGATTCTGTCCCCAGTCAGTGATTTCACTGTGCGACCTTGGGTAAGTTACTCCCCCACTCTGAGCCGGAGCCTGGGAAAATGTCCCAAAGCGCATGGAAAGCTCTCGGCCCAGCGCCTGGCACACGGTTGGTGCTCTGTATACGGCAACAGCCTTTGCTGCAGCCCCAAACTCCAACCCCCCTTTTCCCAATGGATTTCTGAGGCAGTTGACAAAATTAAACCCGACTTAGGCCCTCATCCATGAAATGAGGGAGTGGGACTGAAGCCAGACAGGAGGACCCCTGGAGATCCACCAGCCCAACCCCCTCATTAGGGAGGTAAGCCAACTGGCTGCCGTGAGTTGTCTGAGAGGAAGGACTTCCCACTCCCCCTGAGCTCTGCCTGCATCACTGGCTACAGTGGTCCCAGAGATCAGGTAGTCTTTGGCAGGGTCAGGGAAAAACAGGCCTGGCAGGGACTCAGTTCCTCGAAAAAATATTTCTTGAGCACCTATAATGCACCAGGCTGGGTGCAGGGTATCCGGTGATGAACAAGCTGGTGTGGCACCCTCCTCAGGAGCTCAAGTCTGGAGACAAATCCCATAGTCCTCTGGGAGCTGATGATGGGAGCTTCTCTGCCAGGTTCCCCACCCACTGTGTGTAGCGACCTGTGGGGACTCCTTCCTACCCCCAACACACACACACACACACACACACACACACACACACACAAACACGCGCGCGCTCCCTGTCGCTGCCTCTTCTGGGGCTCCTGAGGCCCTTCTGCCTCTCTGCCCTGGTCTGATTCCTGATGGAAAATGGCCAAGGTCGTCACCGGTAAGTGAAAACAAAAAACAAAAACACAACAACCGCAGAGTAATGGGATTCCATTTACATTACAAAAAAAAAAAAAAGAGAGAGACAAAGTCAAAAAATAAAAATAAATAAAAAGACGCGAAACGTGTTTGACTAAATGCAGAATCAAGAGCTGGGGAGACACACACGACAAATGGTTATGAGAACTTCCCTCTAGGGAGTCGGACGGGGGAGATGGGGAGCCTTACACTTTCACTTAGAAATACTTCTGTATCTTGGATTTTTTACAACGAAGGTATGCTTTTCAACAACGTTAAGAAGAAACGTCTTTCAGCGTCGATTCGTGTGAAAAAGCAGTGAAGTGGCTCAGACGAGCTGAGGTCTCCTTCTCTGATGTGAAGGTGCTGGGGGGCCCCGGGCAAGTGTCCTCCTCTGGGCCTCAGTGTTCCCGTCTGTACAGTGGGGGCCTCGGTCGCTCCAAACCACTGTCTGGGCCTGGTGATGCTGCAGCCTGCCTATGGGCAGGGGGCCTGGCCTTGGGGTCCTGCGACCTCTGCTGAGGGCCTAACGGCCCCTCTTCCCCAGAAGCTGGTTCTGGCCGCCCCTGGAAAGATCGCTGCTCGGGTTCAGCCAGCCAAGGCACAAGGGCTCCCCATACCCTTGTGGAGCCGCCGGGATACGAAAGGTGGAGGCTCAGAGTGGTCCCGGGTCTCCCAAAGTCACTCAGACAGGAAGTGGTAGAGTTCAGGTTCGAGTCCTTGTCTGTGCGCTCACTGTTCTTCCCACCCACCATATGTCTCGCCAGAGACGGTCGGGGGCAAAGGAAGGGGCAGATCCGAGGCGGGGCGGGCAGAGCCTGGCTTGGATCAAAAGCGGGCAGTGATGTGACAGCTAACATTTATTAATCTCCTATTAATGCCAGACACTATGCTGAGTATCTCACACCTGTTCATTCATTCATTCTATAAACAGCTCTCCAGGGTCTTTTGTGGGCTAAGAGCTGAGAAGTAAGGGGACCCAGATCTTGTCCCCATGGGATGACAGTCCTGCCTGTTCCCTCCTCAGCACTGACACCAGAACATCTGCCTGAGCCCAGAGAGCCCGGAAAGCAGAAGAGGGGTAAGATGGTGTGTGTGGGGGGGTGTTCTTTCCCATTAGAAAATAGAAGAAAACAACTCTCAATGGGCTTCAGAATTGTCGAATCATTTATTGAGCACCTAGTGTATATTATCCCTCATACCCATGTCTCTAAATCCTACCCCCATTGCTGGATGAGGAAACCGTGGCCCAGAGAGGTAAAGGGGCTTGCCCAAGGACACACAGAAGAGCTGAGCCTGCAGCCAGTCTGTTGGGGTCCCAACCCTCACTCTTCCCTACCACATGGCTGAGACTGGGCTGCCAAGCCTGCTTGCATGCCCTGGCAGATGGGGATCTCACCCCTTACAGCCTTGCTGGAGTAATCTCCCGCCCTCCAGGAGGAGGGAGTCCTGCTCCCTCCTCCTAAGGCCAACTCCCCCAGCCCCCCAGGCTCCAAGACTGCCATCTGTCTGTCCTTATGCCCTCCTGCTGTGGCCCAGCCCTGGACCTCAGCTGGGCCTGGGGGAGCGAGGGAGCAGCTGGCCACTGGCTTGTGCGTAATTAGCCCTCAGAGACCAGCCTGGAGCTTAAGGGAGGCCCAGGACTGTCTCAGAGGGCTGGCTGAGGCCAGCCTCGGTCCCTGCAGGAGGCAGCCGCTGGGGCTTGGCCTCTGTCTCCATGGCAACCCCACCCCCTCATCCCATTGACAGCTGACCCTTCCCAGCTGGGGGGACTCCTCAGACCCCTTCTGGGCAAATTCATCCCCGCTACATCTCTGAGCTGGCAGCTCCATTAGAACAGGCCCGGTAGTGGTCTAATTAGCATACATCTACATTAATTTGCATAAACCCAGCCTAGAAGCCCAGGGTTATACCAAGGTCAGTCTGAAATCAAAGGGTCCCTCCAAGTCACCGGGCCTATCTCTTCATCCACAATCTGGTCCAGCCTACAGGCACCCCAGGGGGAGGCCACTGGGCGTGCAGAGAAGGGCCTTCAGGACAGTGACTCTGACCACGTCCCCTCTTCCGTGGACCCGGGACCAGGATGCCTACTTCGCAGCAGTGAGGGTCTTCCAGGCCCCACCCCACCCCCTTCAAGCGCTCATCTCCACTCCCGGAGCTCCTTACTTTGTGTCAGTGGGGCAGGCCCCTCTTACAGTTCCAGAAAAGCCCACAGGACCCCAGGAGAGCTGCCCCTTGGATCTGGGGCTCCTATGCCACCTGCCTGCCACCAGGCCATCCCGCCCTAACTTCTGGGGTCTGGCAGCAAAAGGACTAGAAGCTGGCAGCTACCAGCTTCGGCCTTTCCTCAACACCACCTCCTCTGGGCTTTGCCCTCGTGCCCGTTCACAGGAGCAGGGGGCATCTGACTTGGCTCTGGCCCCCAGCGCCATCCACTTCGGTGCCCTCTTTGGAAAACCATGAGAGGCAGTTTGATGCAGCGGGGCAGAGGGCGTGCTTGGGTTTGTCTTCCGTACGAGCCTCAGTCTCCCCATCTGTAAAATGGGGAGAACAGCCCCCACACTTGCTGGAACTACCGTGAAAATTCAGTAAGACAACGTACGTCAAGTGTCTGACGTAGTAAGCGTTCCATAAATGTTGACTATTTTTTTTTAAATGTTTACTTTGAAAGAGAGACAGAGGGTGAGTGGGGGGAGGGGCAGAGAGAGGGAGACACAGAATCCCAAGCAGGCTCCGCACCTGCCCCACGCCTCAACTACCGAGACCCGCAGCAGGCTCTGGAGTGGGCAGTGAAAGCCTGGGAGGAGGGCGTCCTCTTTAGAAAACACTTCAGACAGGATAGAGGGGACGACAACCCGGGCGGAGCAAATCCAGCAAAAAACACACTCACCCAGAAGATGCTGGCTGCAGATCAATGGACTTCTGGATAAATAAAAAGGTGATTAATCAGATCCTCCATTAAGTACAACGAACGACACCGTATAATTAAGCCAAAAAACTCTCGGCGGAAAGCACCTTTAAGGGAGCAGGCACTTAGGCAGGGAGAATTAAGGAGGCACTGAGAATAGCAGGAGCTATAAGGCTGGAGGTGAGGCGGAAGAGACCAGAAGGTTGACCAAAACAATCAGGAGTCACAGCATTAGAGGAGGCCAGAACCCCATTGTTATCAGCTCAAGCTCCAGAGTCAGGCAGACTTGGGATGGGGTCCCAGCTCTCACTTACAGGCTTGTAGGACCCGGGAAAGTCATTTCCTGGAGCCTCAGTTTCCTCATCGGTAAAATGGGAACACAGCTACCACTGATACCGATCTCCTGGGGTTGTGGCCGACTCGATAAGAATGGGAGTAAAGAAGTTTGCATATAGTAAGTGCCCAATAAATTCTCCTTGATTGGACAAGTCACTTTCCCTCTCCGGATCTTAATTTCTCCTTGGCAAATAGGGGATAATGATGTCCTGTCTTACAGAGAAATTGGTGGACCAAGTGAGATCACAACCAGGAAAGCAGTTTATATACCATAACGTGCTTTTTAAATTGTAAAGTACCGTGTCCCCATCGTCATTGTTAGGATAATGAAGTTCTTTGGTTTCATACCAAGGTCAGATCCCTGTTGCTCGTTTCCTGAGAAGCTGTCCGGTGTCGTGGTTAAAAGTGTGGCCTAGGAGCCAGACTGCCTGGGTTTGAATCCTACCTTTACCCTGATTATTAGCTGTGTGACTTTCAGCGACTCACTTAACCTAACCTCTCTGTGCTTTAACTTCTCTGTCTATAAAATGGGGATAATGATAACAGTGCCTATTTCATGGGATTGTCGTGAGGCCTCAGTGAGGGAACATGTGTAAAACGTTCAGAACATTGCCTGGCCCGCACTCACGGGTAAAGCCACGTCAGTTGCAACGAGTCACCCATAGTGAAGACTTTGGACCTGGGTCCCCTACAGGCTCAGAGGCCTCAAGTGCTGCAGAAGAGACCACAGTTGTCCTGGTAGCGCCCTCTCCCCGACCCACCCCATCCAGTCCAGCAGCTGCCTGACCCAGCCTGGCCCCTTCTCCACCTGGCTCTTCTCATTCACCCCCCAAGCATCCACGAACACTGACCTTGCACTGGGCCTGCACTGTCAACTGTCAGTTCGGCACAACCCAGAGAAGAGAGCGGGGACTTCCCTCCGGGGACGTGCATGGAGCCCACCCTGCACACACTGCCTCATGTCCGCGCATTTCGCGTCTTCCTCCCAACCCTTGAGAGCTGTCCTTTTCCATGTGTAAAAACAGAGGCCCAGGGAGAGTGGTGGGAGTGGTGGGGGCAGGATTCGCGCCCAGCTGTGTCAGGGCGATGATATTCCCAAAGTGAGCTAGAGTCAAGGCAATCACTGTCAAAATTCCAACGACTTGTTTTTGCAGAAATAGAGAAGCTGGTCCTAAAATGCAGAGGAAAGCTCAAGGGACCTAGAATAGTCAAATCATCTCAAAAAAGAAGAACGTTGGAGGGTGAGACTTCTTGATCTCAAACCTTACAGTAACATTACAGTAATCAAGACGGTGTGGTATTCACGTAAGGTTAGGCTGACAGGTTGAGATGGAATAGAATTGAGAGTCCGAAAACAAACCCATGCCTTTGACTGATTTTCAACAAGGCGCCAAGACCATTCAATGGAGAAAGCGTAGTCTCTTCAACAAAGGGTGCTGGGACACCTGGATATCTGCGTGCAGAAGAATGAAGTTGGACCCCTACCTCACACCAGATGCAAAAACTAACTCAAAATAGATCACAGACCTAAACGGTAAGGGCTAAAACTATGACACTCTTAGGAGGAGCCATACGTGTGACCTTGGAATAGGCATGTGATAATATGACACCAAAAGCACAAGTAGCCAAAGAAAAACCAGATACACTGGATGTCATCAAAATCAAAACCATTTGAACCTCAAAGGACACCATCAAGAAAGTGAAAGCCAACCCACACAGAATGGAAGAAAATATTTGCAGATCAGAGATGTGATAGAGGTCTAGAATCCAGAATATATAAAGAATTCTTAAAAGAAAAAAGAGGGGAGCACCTGGGTGGCCCAGCCGGTTAAGCATCCGACTTCGGCTCAGGTCATGATCTCGCGGTTCGTGGGTTCAAGCCCCACGTCAGACTCTGTGCTGACAGCTCAGAACCTGGAGCCTGCTTCGGATTCTGTGTCTCCCTCTCTCTGCCCCTCCTCCACTTGCTCTCTCTTCCTCTCTCAAAAATAAGTAAAACATTAAAAAGTTTTTAAAAAAACAATTCTTACCACCCAACAAAATGATAAATAACCCAATTAAAAAAATGAGCAAAAGATTTGAATGGAAATTTTTCCAAAGAAGATACAAAAATGGCCAATAAGCACATGGAAAGATGTTCGCCATCATTACTCGTCAGGGAAATGGAAATCAAAAGCACCATAAGATACTACTTAATACCCATAAGGATATCTAAAATTAAAAAGACAGGGACGCCTGGCTGGCTCAGGGGGAAGACTGTGCGACTCTTGATCTCAGGGTTGTGAGTTTGAGCCCCACATTGGGTGTAGAGATTACTTAAATATCTAAACTTAGGGGCGCCTGGGTGGCGCAGTCGGTTAAGCGTCCGACTTCAGCCAGGTCACGATCTCGCGGTCCGTGAGTTCGAGCCCCGCGTCGGGCTCTGGGGCTGATGGCTCAGAGCCTGGAGCCTGTTTCCGATTCTGTGTCTCCCTCTCTCTCTGCCCCTCCCCCGTTCATGCTCTGTCTCTCTCTGTCCCAAAAATAAATAAAAGTTGAAAAAAAAAATTAAAAAAAAAAAAAACAAAAAACTTGTACAGAAATGTTCACAGCACCGTTAGTCACAGCAGCCCCAATGGAAACAACCCAAAGGTTGATGGACTGATTAACGGATAAACAAAATGTGATAGATCCATACATGGAATATAAAGTCATAAAAAGGAATGATACACGGATACAGGCTACAACAAGCATCCACTTTAAAAATATCATGCTGAGAGGGGCGCCTGGGTGGCTCAGTCGGTTGAAGAGTCCGACTTCGGCTCGGGTCACGATCCCATCATCCATGGGTTCGAGCCCCGCATCAGGCTCTGCACTCACGGTCCGGATGGCCGGCGTGGGATTCTCTCTCTCTGCCCCGCCCCTCCCCCAGACACTCACTCTCTCTCAAAATAAGTAAACTTAACAAAAAAATTATGCTGAGAGAAGCCAGTCACAGAGGACTGCATACTGTATGATTCCACTTACATGAAATGTCCAAAGAGACAGAAAGCAGATTAGTGGGATGGCCAAGGGTTGGTGGGAGAGGAAAATGGGGAGTGACCGCTAATAGGTTTGAGGTTTCTTTTTGGGGTGCTGACAGCGTTCTGGAATTAGAGTGTGTTGATGGCTACATAAGAGTGTGACACACTAAGAGCCCTGAATTGTACACTTTAAGGTAGTGATTTTTATTTACTTATTTATATTTATTCATTTTTTAATGTATGTTTGTTTCTGAGAGAGAGAATGACAGAGCGCAAACAGGAAAGAGGCAGAGACAGAGGGAGACACAGAATCTGAAGCAGGCTCCAGGCTCTGAGCTGTCAGCGCAGAGCCCGATGCGGGGCTCGAACTCACAAACCGCAAGATCATGACCTGAGCCAAAGTTGGACGCTTAACGGACTGAGCCCCCCAGGCGCCCCCTAAGATGGTGAATTTTATGTATATGAATTATACCTAAAAAAAAAAAAAAAGAAGACGACGATGAAGAAGATGAAGAAGACGAGGAAGAAAAAAGCCCAGACACAGCTCTGGGCCTCACAGAGCTTACATTCAGTGGGGTGGGGTAGGGAGAGGGAGCCAAACACACACACACACACACACACACACACACACACACACACACACACACAATTACTGTTATGCTAATATGCTAAGTGTCTGAAGGAGGGGTGACAAGAATGAGAACTATAATGGAAGTGGCCGAGAAAGACTTCCTGGATGGAGTGAACTGAAGGAAGAGGGGTTGGCAAGGGAAGGGAGAGAGGGAAGGACAGGCAGCAGGGAAAGCATGTGCAAAGGTCCCGTGGTGGGAGGGAGCTTGGCAAGTAGAAGGGTCCAGAAACGACCCCTGTGGCTAGAGCACGGGGAATGAGCGGGAGCAGGATGCCAGAGGGAAGGGCTGGGAGGGCTCTCATATCCTGTGGCCTGATGGCAACACGGCAGGGTCAGAGACGAGCAGGAAAGCAGCCTGGAGCCAGAGAGGAGGCACCAAGCCCTTTGGAGGGCTCCTGTGGGTCAAGCATCATATTGGAGGTGTCAGGCACCTACTGCGGAGGGTCAAGTGCTGGAAGGAGCTGACAGGTCATTTCCCCTGACTGAGCCGCTCGTCACGTGACCTGACGGACGGAGGAAAAAATCCAATTCCCTGACTTATTTAGCAGCACCTCCCGTACGGATGCTCCCAGGAAGAAAATAATGATGAAAATCAGCCTCACTGCTATGGCAACAGCGGCCACTTCTGACTTCCCCTCCTGACTACAGGCCTGGTGAGGAAGTCTGCCGGGTGGGGGAGTGGGGGGGGGGTGTCAGGAACCCCTCCCCCACGGCTTTTGGGTCCCCCTTCCACTACCGCAACAGTCTTGGGCTCAGATCCCAGCTTCCCCACTTCTTCCAGCAGAGAATCACCGCAGCCACCAACATCCGGACAGCCCTTCACAGCTCAGACTGATTGATGCCCCCACGTGGGTTACTAGCCCCACTGGACAGATGAAGACACTGAGGCTCGGAGCAGCGACGGGCGATGTCTACCAGCCTGGTATCCTTCCGTCTGTACTGCCCTTACTCCCATCAGGCACAGGGCCGTTGACCCGTGCAGGTATCCCACTCTGATTCCTCTGTGGCACAAAGGAATAAATGAGTGGAAGGAATGTCACCCCCACCCCATCCCGCCCCCCTCTTCCTCTCCAGGTAATCTATCCGCTCTTCGGGGTAGGGGGTGCTCTGCTCTGGTCTAGCCCAAGTGGGCCGGACAGGGGTCATGTGGGGCCTGGGGGAGTCTGCACAGTGAGAAGGGTGCCCCCAGGTGCCTGGGCGGAAGTGTTTCCCTTCAAAATGCCTGGCCCTGAACTTTAGCGCTAGTCTTAATGCTAGTATTTTGTACACGCTTACTCTGGGCCAGGCTTCGTGCCAGGCACTTTGCATGCACCATCTCCCTTAGCTCTCACAAGCAGGGTGAGGAGTGAGGGATGGGCCATCATCCCTGTTCTATGGTGGGGGAGTGAGGGGGGAGGAGGGAGAGGAGCCCGAGATCTCAGGGCTGGAGCAAACCCAGGTGGTCTGACCCCAGAGCCCAGAGCTTTTAACAGATACCTGCAGCCCTGGGAGACTGTCTCCTCCTTCTCCCTTCCCCCACACCCAGGCAGGCTAGGAAGATTAAAGGAGTGGGGGGGGGGGTGCAGAGGAGCAGAGGGGAGGCTGCTGAGCTGCCGCCTGCAATCATCTCCTGGCCCTGGGCCAGAAGGCTGCAGGCAGAACCTGTTGGAGGAAGAGGTGTTTGCTGTCTGCGGGAAGTGGGGTGCGGGAGGGCCCCCCTGGGAACGGGGCGGGGCCTGTCTCTAGGCCCGGGGTTCACAGGAGGAAGGAAGGGGAGTACCTACTATGCGCACGTGCTGAGCCCAGCACTTTACAGGTGGCATTTCATCTTATCCCCAAAGTGACACTAAGAGATAATAGCTAACACTTATATGCCGAGTGTCTCTTGAGTGCTTAGCATATGCTTGGATTCATTTAATCTTCACAGAGACATGGCAGGTAGAGACTGAGATCACCCTTGCTTTGCACACAGGGAAACTGAAGCATAAAGAAGGGAAGTAACGAGGTCACAGGCTGATACAGATCTGACCCAGGTCCCCTGGCCCTAGAGTCCATGAGTAAGAGATTCACTATCCGGCCAGGGCAGCGGCATCCCCATTTTCCAGAGGAGGAGAGTGAGGCCCAGGTGTCAGAGTGGGGGTCAAGTCCCATGTTCTGGGACTTTCTGACTTTTTTAGTGGCACATCCTCCACTGATGGGCACCTTTGCCACCGCTCCCCAGTAGCTCCTGCCTGGAAACATCGAGAGCATGGGGAAGGTTCTAGCTGCGACTCTTGGCCCACGGCTGCCCAGACTGAGCAGAGGAGCTTATTTTTGTTCAGGGTATTTTTGTCTGGATTCACACACCTAACCACGATCCTTTCCAGAAATGGTGTCAGCCCACTTCCTAGAATAGTTCACAAATGGGGCTCCACTGCCTTCCTGGGCCTCTGTGTACCCATCTGTACAAAGGGTTGGAGGGTTGTTCTCTGGGAAGCCATCTGGCTTCTGGCCTGGGAGCTTCCCATTTAGCAAACAGTCATGACTCTGCGCCTTACAGACACGCCGCCCTCCAAAAGGCTTCTGGTGATTTCTATCGGCCGTGTCCTAAGTATTGACTAAATGCCAGGCGCCGTGCTGAGGGCTCTCCCTGGATTCTCTCACTGAGTTTGCTCGGGAGCCCTAAGAGACAGGTACGATCGTCTCCATTTACAGAGGAAGAAAACAGCTCAGGCTGAGTAACCTGCCTGTGTTCACGTTCCTGGAGAAGAGCGGAAGCAGGACGTCTCAGCATCCATTGCCTGGTTCGGCTGATCGCGGATGTCCAACGTTTGGCCATAGCAGGCCCTGATAAACGGAGCCCCCCCCCCCCATCCTATCCCATCAGGCCTGGGGAGCCAACCAGCCCAGCCTGTCCCAGCCACAACAGCCACAGTGTGAGCCCCGGGCCAGGCCCAAGACAGTCTCTCACTTTGAGGGGGCGATCCTGTCTCCTCGGTGGCCTATCTTGGGGATGACAGCTAGTGGCAGCTTGGGGACAGCAGTCTGCTCAGAGGGCTCATGGGGCTGCTGACAGCAGACAGGCGGTGACAGGCTGGAGCAGCTGGCACTGCCCGAGGCAGATCAGGCACCTGGGAGCCTCTGCAGGCACCCCACCCCCAAGTCCAGACCCTTGGGGGTGTTCAGGACCAAAGCAAGAATACCCACAGAGCACCGTGTGTCTAAGTATTTAAGTTACGAACCAAGCTAACAAACTCCCAGATAAAATATGTCCTATCTTCCCTTCTAGACATCATGGCCCGGAAGGCCGGGCTGTGAATTTAAATCCCTCTGTCTCCTTAGAATACTGTGCTAGAACACCGTAGTGTCCAGCCAGCCCTGGTCAGCATTCCTACTTCTGTCTCCCTTCTGGGCAGGGGCCTAACACACAGGTCTGGACACCCCCCCGGATACATGTCGGCAACATCCACACCCGTCCCCCGCCCTTCACAGTCGGCCTTTGTCCTCCGGCCTGGGGGTGCACACACACCAGCCACACACGCTGTCCTCTGGAAAAACCCTGGCAGGTCCTGAAAGTGAGCCTGGGGCTGACGGGACAGGGGACTGGGACCTGCCGGTGAGCACACTGGAGAATCCTCACGGGAGACGCATTCCCAAAGCAGAGCCTCAGGCCACACAGGTGCTAGGGCTCTGGGAGCAGCTCGGGAGGATGAGGAGGGCTTGGAATTTAGCATCGGGAAATCGAGGCAAACCCCAGCTCGTGCCTTGCTTACAGACTCCTTGCGAGGCCACACTGACCCACTGACCAGCGTCTCTTAAGAAGTCCTCTGCCTCCAGGGGCGCTTGGGTGGCTCAGTCGGTTAAGCGTCCGACTTCAGCTCAGGTCACAATCCTGCGGCTCGCGAGCTCGAGCCCCGCGTCAGGCTCTGTGCTGACGGCTCAGAGCCCGGCGCCTTCCTCGGATTCTGTGTCTCCTTCTCTCTCCGTCCCTCCTCCGCTCGTACTCTGTCTCTCTCTCTTGCGCTCTCAAAAATAAATATCAGAAAAAAATTATTAAAAAAAAAAAATAGAAGCCCTCCTGCCTCCCCCACTCCTGAATCTGCAGTACCTAGCACAGTACCTGGCATGGGGTAAGCACCATTAATAACCACCTGACTGACGGAGTGAGCGAAGCAGGCTTGTGATTATTCACCCAGGCTCTCCATCTGCTCACAGGGGTCAATCAAGCACCACAGGTTCACGGAGGGCCAGAAAGCTCAGACGCCAGGCTCCCAGTCCAGGGCGTGAAAGTCAAGGTGGAAAAACGAATGTATGTCCAACAGTGTGCAGCAAATGCAAAGGCACTGTGCTGTGAGGCACGTGCAGCTGGGGTGCTTACATCAATGTGGCCTGAGCCCAGCAACTGGAAGTGGTGAGCGTTAGGGCTGGCAGACCTGCCTGGGCATCCTAGTGTCCCACTGGCTAGACCAAGTAATTCTCCCAGCGTGGTACCCGGACCGGCAGTATCGGCAGGCTTTATCTTAGCCCTACTAAATCAGAAACTCAGGGCAAGGTCCAGAAATCTGTATTTTAAGAAGCCCCCCCCCCCACCGCCCCCCAGGTGATTCTGCTGCACGTTCAAGTTTGAGAAGCCCCACGTCAGACTTCTTCTTGAAGGCAACAAGGAGCCATGGACTGCTGTACACAGAGGGAGGCCGGTCCAGAGCGGCATTTCACTCTGGTCACTGGGGGAGTCTGGTGAGGGGCTGGTAAAAGGCCCACGTCGGAAAGCTGGCCCCATGTGGACCCTCACCTCCACCGGGACAGGGCCGCTGCCTCTGTCCGATGCCCAATCTATCGGCATATGTGAGGGAAGGGGCCACTGGGAAGTCAAGACCCTTGCGGGGCACAGGGCCTGCTGCCAGGGTGACCACCTGTCACTGGGGGAAAGGGGGCAGCGCCCCACGGAGGGTCAACGAAGGAGAGCTGGGTGATCATGGCAACCTCCCCTCAGGTGGGACAGGGTAATGGAAGGAGGCCTGGCTGTCCCACGTACCCCGCTCCCATTCCCACGAGGGAGCACCACTGACCCCACAGTCCTCCTCTGCCCGCATCTAGCTCATCATCCCCTCCTCTGTCCATCTGGGCCCCAGGTGGCAGTGTCTCCCCCCTCCACATCCTGAAGACACAGCTTCCTTGCCATAGCCTAAGGGCTGGGGGGCTCTCTCCTTGGTTACAGCCCTAGCTCCCGTATCCATGGTGATCCTCTCTCACGAAGCCCGAGACCCTCATCTGCCAGGCCTTCACCTTCCTTTGTCGAGACTGGTCCTGGGGTCGGTGGCCCAGATCAGTAGCAGGGCCCTTACTCTCTTTAGCGGACACGGGATGAGGAAAGGGGACAAAGGGCATTCAACGCGCTACCTTCAACCAGGAGATGGATGCAAAAGACGCATTCAACGGCTTCCCAAGGCCCAACAGGGAAGCTCAGAACAACTCAGGCCCAACCTGAAGCTCGGGAGAGAGCAAATCACCCCGTCAAACCTGATAGAGCATAAAGCACGAGGAGTCTAGAGTCCCACAGGCCAGCACTGTGTTATCTTAGGCAGGCTCTGTGACTTCCCAAGCCTCAGTTTCCACACCTGTACGTCAGAGATATTCGTCTCCACCCTCTAGGGTTCCTGCAAGATGAAGTGAGGAGAAGCATCTGAATCAAGAGGCACAGTGCTCAGGGGCACCTGGGTGGCTCAGGCGGTTAAGCATCTGACTTCGGCTCAGGTCGCGATCTCACAGTTCATGAGTTCAAGCCCTGCGTCAGGCTCTCTGCTGTCAGCCCGGAGCCCGCTTTGGATCCTCTGTCCCCCTATCTGCCCCTCCCCTGCTGGTGCTCTCTATCTCAAAAACAAACATTAAAAAAGAAGCAGAAGAGGAGGAGGAGAGGCAGCAGCACAACACCCAGCACCTCCTTTGTCTTCCTGTCCCTCTGGGAGCCAGGGACCGTCTAGCTGGATCATTCCCCCACTGGCATCCCAAAGTCTGGGTTTTCTGAGAGGAGGCTGTCAGACATTACCTTTGTTCCTACACCAGACAGCCTGTCCCTGCCTCCTGGGTGACCTCTCTGCTGGTGGGACACCTGGTGGGGAAGACAGTGGCCCTGGGACCAGAAAACACTCCATAAACACGGACTTCTGGTACTGGTATTATTATTGCTAGTCATCTGACCGGCGAACGAGTACTGCCTGGTAAATTGCTTCCTGCAGGTAATTTACATTTCCTATTGTCAGTGTAGTCTTCAGTCACTACCATCTGATACAGGAGTTTTCCAGAAAGCAGGAGCCAGGCTGGGCTTCTGTTTTCCTGCAACCCCCGGCCCAGGCCCTGGCAGGGAGCACCCAAGGAGCCCAGCACAGAAGGGACGAGGCAATCATCTGCTCTAACTTAGCACGCAAAGCAGAAAGCTCTCCTTCCTAGTCTTTACCAAGTGTTTGAACGCCTCCAGGGATGGGCTTCTTAGCCCCTGCTGCACAGCACTCCAGGGAGGCTGAGCTCCATGGGGTGAGCAGGGGCTAAATGGGCGGCTGCAGGACTTGGGGCTGCAGGGAACTCCGGGGCCACCCCCACCCCCATGGCCTAGCAGCCCCCCCTTCCCCTCCCACTGAGAGTTGATAATAGGAGTGGTTCTAATTATGCTCTAATTGCTTTCTTCCAGGCAGTTTCTCTGGGGCCAAGGAGTTCAGAGTTCATGAATAAATGAAGAGGGAGGAAGCGGGAAGGGATGTTTATTGATCCACAAATCTCTACGTGCCAGTGTCTCTGCCCCACAAATGCTTGGGCATGCAGCTGTGTGCAGTTCTGAACACATACACACAAACACACAGACGTGCACACTACAGCCCCAAACCTCTCTCTCCAAAGGACGAGCAGGGGGTAGAAGGAAGGTAACAAGAAATCTCCTAAAGTGGCTTTGGGTCCCAGTCCCAGCGCTGCCACTGACTTGCACTTATGGCCTCGGGCAAACCGGGGTCTTCCCGCCTGTATGGTGGAGGAGCAAAGGTAACGTCTGACAGCCTCCTCTCAGAAAACCCAGCCGTTAGGATGCCAATGGGGGAAAGATCCCGCTGGACGGAACCCTGGGCTGGGCCAGATGGGCACTGCTGCCCTCAGACTCCCCCCGCCTTCCTCTAGATGCCTCCTTCCCTAAGAAGAACCCGGCCAAACAGCCGGGTACTCCAGGGACATGGTGGGAGGAACACTTCTCTCTCCATGCTGGCGGGTCACCTGGTGGGGGAAGGGCAGGGCTCCGGACCGGATGTCTGCACTGCCACTCACCAGCTCAGTGGCCCCGGCCACGCACTTCTTGGGGCTCAGTGGTTTCGTCTATTAGATGGCAATGGTAGATAGGCAACAGCCTCAGCCGAGCGCCTGGCACAGAGTAATAAGCATTTGGTAAGCGGTGGCTATTACTGCTAATATCGTTACAAACCTGCACAGTACAGGTTGGTGCCTTCATTACAGGTGAAGAAACTAAGGCACAGAGAGGTCAAGCAACTTGCCCCAAATCACGCCTTAAGTGACAGAATTTGAACCCAGGCCCATCGGACCCCGAAGCCTCTGTGCTCCAGTCTTGGTTCTCTGCTGTGTCTGATTCATCTCGTCCCCAAGAGGTGGCACACAGTAGGTGACCGCAGTAATGTACTGAATGACAGAGAAAGGCAGGAGAAAGACGAGCATAAAAAAATCAGGCTCTGTTTCCAGTGACCAGGGTGAGCAGCTTGATGGAGGGAGACCTAGGACAAGGTTTCTTTCAAGGTCAAAGCGAAGTGCTGGGTCTGAGGGACCCCAGGACGCCGTGCCTCCTCAGCAGCTGGGGCCAGGTGGGGACAAGGGGGATCCTTTGTATGTGCTTGTGGAAGGAGATCTTTCTACTCCTTCACTACTTTTCTCTAAGCTAGGAATCCTGGCTTTTGGCATCAGCCAGCACCTTGCTGTGTGACTTCGGGCAAGCGACTTCAGTTCTCTGAGCCCTGGAGCCCTGCATCTAGGAAACGGGAGTGACAAGGGTGCACGCCTGGGGCTGCTTCCAGGGGGACAGGAGCACATATGTGAGGCAAGAGTGGAGGCTTGGGGATCCGACTGCCTGGCTTTGAATCCCAGCTCTGCCGCGGCCTGATGGAAGTGCGGCTTCTGTCAGATTCTGCTTCTGTGACACCGGGATGATGCATCTACCACACCAGGGTGGACCAGGGGGGTGCAGGGTGCGCTCCCAGGGGTAACGCGGCTACCACGGTAAGCAGTGTGGCAGAAATGTTCGATAAATCTCCCTGCTAGAATACCCACATGCAGAGACCCTGCAGTCCATTTCACATGTGGGGACGCAGCCCTAGAGAGGGGCAGGGACTAGTCCAAGGTCACAGAGCCAGTTCAGGGCAGAGCCGGGCCCCTGTGGGAGCTAGCTATACGCAGGGCCTCCTGTCCACACCTCAGCTTGAACAGATCACCACGAGACCCTTCCCCGCACCTGGGCCACCCTGCTTAAGGCTTGCTCGGGCTGGGGGGTGCTGAAGCTCCCTTCTCCTGTCTTCCCGGTTGGCTCCAACCAGCGGGGTGTGTCACAGAGCAGGGAGGGTGACCCACCTTCCTGGCCCACCCCGTCAGCCCCTTCACTCCAGGGGCTGGCTGCAGAGGCCTCAGAAACAATCCGGGGGCCCAGGACTGGAACACCATTTGTCAGCCCTGCATGGTGGTGGCGGGCTCGTTTCCATGGCAACCGTGCGGTGTGAAGGCATCCTGGCATCATTAGGGAGTGCGCTGAGTAGTATAAACAGAGGCTGCAGTAGATTACACGCCTATTATGAGCAGTCTCGGGCTCTGAGCACTGGTAATTATGCCTAATTGTGCATTTAATTGTGTAATTGAAAACCCACATCTCTGACTCAGGCTGGGGCTGCAGAACCTACCCCCCCCTTCAAAAAAAAAAAAAAAAAAAAAAAAGAGGCTTAGGAGCCATCACTACCCTGAAAATCCCAGGGCTGCCTCCCTTTCTAGAGCAACGGGGTAGCCAGAGTGGACGTGGTGGTAAAGAGCTCGGCCAGGCTCTGTGACTTGGGATGGGGTGAGGGGGAGCATGCTGAATTAAGGCAGAGCAACTGGCTAGGAGCACAAAAATGCCCACCAGATTTTCATTATTCGTAACAGATACCATTTTATGTTATTGCCACTGCCCTCTCAGGACCTAGAACCAGCATCTGGTGGTTTCCAAGGGACCTGGATCATCGTCAGATCCATCATCACACATCCAAGGGGTCATCCAACTTACAAATTCTTCACCCCTGCCAGGGACAGGGAACTCACCACCTGACTGTCGGTCCGCTACTGCAGAGCCTCGATAGATAACCTGAAGACCACTGATGGAGTTCAACAATCTCCTCTCCAGTTCCCAGTTTCACAGACTGGAGAAAATGAGGCCCCGAGAAGGGCAGGGCCAGCTCAAAGATGCACAGGAAGTGAGTTCCAGAACCCCGGGATTCTGACTTGCAGCAGAGGGCATACTTTGTACCCCAGGGTGACCTCGCACCTAGAACTGTGCCCGGCACTTTGTGGGTGCTTCATAAATATTTGCTGAATACAACTCCGGGTAGGGTTAGCTGGTGGCAATTCTTACTCTCTGACCCAACAGGATTTAGTTTTTTTCTGGACTTGAAGAAGCTGACCTGCAGCGGCCCGGGGTTTGGGATAGGTCAGAACCTCCTGCTCTTGAAACTCTGTGGTCTGAGACTTGAGTTTACAACCAAATATGCCGTGTGGGCATCTGGGACGGGGACAGTATGGACGCTCACCCAGAAGGCAGAGGAAAGGAGAGGTCACGTGAGCCCCTGACTACCTGACACCTGGGTGTAAAGCCTTGGGCAGGCCACTCGAGGCAGGAGTGTCCCCCTCTGCTCAGAGCCCGGTTCTCACATCCTCGCCACTGCCCTCCAGCACGACAGGCTGGTGTAGCAGCAAGTCTGGTCTCTACCTGGGAAAGGATGGAACTCATTGCTAACTCAGAGCTGGAGGTCCTCTTGGATGATGAGTCCAGCTTCTCCCTTTATAGAGGGGCCACACCTTCCTGTCTGCTCCCCTCTGATTGAGTGCTGGGCTCTGTGCCCAGAGCTCTCTCTGTGTTATCTCAGGCCACCCTGTGAGGGGGTGCTATTATTATTCCCATTTTATGGAAGAGAAGACTGAGGAGCAGTAAGGCCAAAGCCACACAGCTTTAGAACTTCTGCTTCACCTGTGTCTTCTACTCATTCAAAAGGGGACACGCCCCCTCTCCTAGATGCCACAGTATTCAGATTCATAGAACGTGCTATGCCATTTCTGGAGCATTTAAGAGTGTGAACCCTTTGTGAGCTCCACTCAGCACAGTTTATCTCAAAGGAGCCTCCTGGCAACTCTCAGAGGCAGATTATTATCCTGATTTAGAGAACTGCAGGTGCAAGCTCAGAGAGGTTAAGTGTCTTGCCCAAGGTCACCCAGCTACAAAGAGGCAGAGATGTAACTCAAAGCCCAGCCTGACCCCAAAGCTCAAGCTCTTCCCTGTTGACCTCTCTGCCTCTCGTTCACCAGCTGCTTTGAGAGGCAGAGGCCAGGAGGCCAGGTAACACAGTCAAGCCTGCAGCCACATTAACAGCTCTTCTAAAACCTTGGTACTGGGGCACCTGGGTGGCTCAGTCTGTTAAGCATCCAACTTAGGCTCAGGTCATGATCTCGCAGTCCGTGAGTTCGAGCCCCGCATCGGGCTCTGTGCTGACCGCTCAGAGCCTGGAGCCTGTTTCAGATTCTGTCTCTCCCTCTCTCTCTGACCCTCCCCCGTTCATGCTCTGTCTCTCTCTGTCTCAAAAATAAATAAACGTTAAAAAAAATTTAAAAAAATAAATAAAAATAAAAATAAAACCTTGGTACTCACTGGCAGAAGCATCTCTGATTCACCTGCTCTCTCCCTCTCCAGGTCAAGGCCTGGAGGGCTGAGGGCACTGCTACTGGGCTCCCTCTTACCAAAACTGGCTCTGTCCCCTGTGGCTGGGAACTAGCTTTAAAAAAAATTTTTTTTTTGATGTTATTTATCAGAGAGCGTGCGAGTGGGGGAAGGTCAGAGAGGGGGATAGAGGATGTGAAGCAGTCTCTGCACTGTCAGCACAGAGCCCAATGTGGGGCTCAAACCCACAAACCAGGAGATCATGACCTGAGCCAAAGGCTCGACCGACTGAGCCACCTAGGCGCCCCTGGAACTAGCTTGTAAAAAGCACATCTCGGGGCGCCTGGGCAGCTCAGTCGGTTAAACGTCCGACTTTGGCTCAGGTCATGATCTCGCCGTTTGTGGGTTCGAGCCCTGCACTGGGCTCTGTGCTGACAGCTCAGAGCTTGGAGTCTGCTTCGGATTCTCTCTGCCCCTCCCCTGCTTGTGCTCTGTCTCTCTCTCTCAAAAATAAATAAACATTAAAAAAATAAATAAATAAAATGGGAATGCAAGCTGGTGCAGCCACTCTGGAAAACAGTATGGAGGTTCCTCAAAAAACTAAAAATAGAACTACCCTACGACCCAGCAATTGCACTACTAGGCATTTATCCAGGTGTGCTGTTTTGAAGGGACACATGCACCCCCATGTTTATAGCAGCACTATCAACAGTAGCCAAAGTATGGAAAGAGCCCGAAAGTCCATCAATGGATGAATGAATGGATAAAGAAGATGTGGTATATATATACAATGGAGTATTACTCGGCAATCAAAAAGAATGAAATCTTGCCATTTGCAACTGCGTGAATGGAACTGGAGGGTATTATGCTAAGTGAAGTTAGTTAGAGAAAGACAAATATCATATGACTTCACTCATATGAGGACTTTAAGAGACAAAACACATGAACATAAGGGAAGGGAAACAAAAATAATCTAAAAACAGGGAGGGGGACCAAACAGAAGAGACTCATAAATATGGAGAACAAACTGAGGGTTGCTGGAGGGGTTGTGGGAAGGGGGATGGGCTAAATGGGTAAGGGGCACTAAGGAATCTACTCCTGAAATCATTGTTGCACTATATGCTAACTAATTTGGATGTAAATTATAAAAATAAAATGAGGGGCGCCTGGGTGGCTCAGTCGGTTGAGCGTCCGACTTCGGCTCAGGTCATGATCTCACGGTCCGTGAGTTCGAGCCCCGCGTCAGGCTTTGTGCTGACAGCTCAGAGCCTGGAGCCTGTTTCAGATTCTGTGTCTCCCTCTCTCTCTGACCCTCCCCCGTTCATGCTGTCTCTCCCTGTCTCAAAAATAAATAAACATTAAAAAAATAATAATAATAAAAAAAAATGAAAATGAAAAAAAGTGGAATGAATATCCTACTCATATCCAAGATATTTTCCATTACATCATACAGACTGTTGTTTTAAAAGAAAAAAACCCCTCAATCCTATCATTCTACAAATAAATTTCTAGTTTAATTTAAAAAATAAAAATAAATAAAATAAATAAGAAGCACATCTCTGGGGCACCTGGATGGCTCAGCAGGTGAAGCATGAGCCTCTTGATCTTGGGGTTGTGAGTTCGAGCCCCACATTGAGCATAGAGACTGCTTTACAAAAGGGATAAAAATAAAAACCCCAAACAAAAACCACATCTCGGGTCTCAACTTGCTCATCACCCCTTTGCCCCTGAAGCCAGAGGACAGAAGAGATGTCAGTCATCACGTTGACCATCCCTGCTTGGTCCAGATTTTACAAGCATTCTCAAATCGTCTTCCCTCGATCACTCATCTGAGGCCCGGACTGTATCTTCTGTTTCCTCGGTGACAAGTCACTTCATGTCCGGCCTCAGTATGCCCATCAGGAAATGGGTATAAAAACCACACCTGAGCCTGAGGGCTCATGGGTCTTCAATACAGGTTAATTTCTTCCCTGGATAACTTTCCCTCAACCTGCCTCTTAGCAACCTTCCACTCAGCACAGGCCTTGGGGTGCGCAGAAACGGGGGACAAGCAGCTCAGAAGGTCTGGGGTTTAAATGCTCATTCTGCCCCTGCCATCTATGTGGCTGTGGATAATCCAGACGGCAACGAGGGACCGGGTATGCGAAGTGCTGAGCCCAGGGCCTGGCTCATAGGAGAGTAGTTGCTGTCATTATTTCCCTCCAAACCGTCCATTTGCCACATAAAGAAACTGAGACCTGAAGAGTTTATGGAAATGACTCTGACCGCTAAAATCTCTGACCCCGGCAGACAGGGGGGCTGCGGTGGCCCGTCCAAGTTTCGAGGCAAATGGCAGGGAGCCTTGGGAGCAATCCCCATTGGCACCATGCCTATACCGTCTCATGGGGTACCCCCAAGCTGCCACAGGGTACGAGCTGATGTTCTGACTGCTTCACAGGAAAGAGGCGGAGGCTCAGAGAGGGTAAGGGACTCGCTGGGAGTCACAAAGCGAGGCAGCGATGTCGATCTGACTGACCCCAGAGGTAGGGCTCCTGACCCCTGTGCCAGATCTCAGAGCAGCTGCCAGTGACGGGGCACTTATCTCAAAAACCTGCACCCGCCTACCCCTACAGAGGAGCCAAACTAGGGCCCTCCCGTGCCCCACCTCTCCCCCAGCCTCTCTTTTCTCTTCCACCTTGCTCTCCCTGCCTCGTAAGGGTCTTCAGGGCTGTTTGGTCTCAGCCTGTCCATCTGCAGAAGGGAGCGGACTACCCCCGCAGCGGTGCAAAGGGATACGAGGAACAAAAACGGTCAGTGGCCCAGACAATTCTGTGCTCTGTGCTCCTGACTCCAGAGCCCGGCTGGAGAACCCGAGGCACCTAGAGCAGAGCAGACCCTCCCCGGGAAGCCACCAGCTTGCAGACGAAGCTGCTTCAGAGCGCGCTCCCTCCAGTCCTTACCATCACTATTGCTAATAACGACATCAATCAGGTTGACCACGTTTCACACCATTACTCCCAGCTCAGCAGGAAGCTACATATTTCCCCCCTCACGCACCACCTTCCAGAAAGAAGAGCTTTCCAGAGGGGACGAGCAGGCAGCGTTTCTCTAAATACCTACTATGTGCAAGGCACCTGGCTAGCCCCTTTTCTACAATCCTGCAAGGTGGGGGGGGGAGGGGGGGAAGCTGTTTCTCTTTGAGGGAGGAAGAAACTAAAGCCCAGAGGAGTGAATGCAGGTGTCCAAGGTCACCCAGGGCTGGGACGGAGAACAACCGTGGCAGTGATGTATCACTGAGCACTCAATGGCTCACCGTGCCAGGCATGTGCATGATCCCACTGAAATATGACCATGTTCAGATGAGGAAACTGAGGCTTGAGGCAGTGAAGAGACCGGTCTGAGGGCACACACTGCATAAACAGGAGCGGCCAACGGGCGCAGGCGGAGAGGGTGGCTCTCCGCTCGGGCAGGAGAGTGCGCCCATCCTGGTCCTGCCACTGCTAGCTTAGAGACCTCGGGCGAACTTCGTCACCTTCCTGAGCCTCAGTTTCCTCATCTGAAATAGGGGATAGTGAGAACATCCATCCCACTGTGTGGAATAACGGTAAGGATAAAGACAGTAGGCAAAAAAAAAAAAAAAAAAAAAGCTAACGTTTATCGATCATTTAACATGCACCAGGCACTTTGCCAAACACTCTACATATGTAAGCTCATTTGGTTAAATGAAGTAATGCATATAAAGTGCTTAGCACAGGACTCCAGAAATGGGAGCGATAATGATGATGAAGAAGAAACTGATGAGGATTCCCTTGGGCAAATCTCCTTGGTTCATCTTACAGGAAGAACAGAGTGGCCTGTAAGGTCTCAGGAAGGAGGCGGACCTGGAAAGAAGGGCAGGGGTTGGACAGGGGGAAGGAAAGGAGACACACATAACATTCAGGAAGTGAACGGCATTTAAAAGGTCAAGACGATACACTAAGTAGGAGCACGTGGGTGGCTCAGTCGGTTGAGCATCTGACTCTTGATTTTCGCTCAGGGCATGATCTCAGGGTTCATGGGTTCACCGGGGCTCTGTGCTGACAGCTAGGAGCCTGCTTGAGATTCTCTCTCTCTCCCACTCTCTCTCTCTGCCCTTCCCCCGCTCATGCATGCTTTCTCTCTCTCAAAATAAGTAAATAAACATTAAAAAAAAAAAAGAAAAGATGATACACTGAGTAGAACTCGGGAAAGGAAGGGACCCAAGACATTCTGCAGAATGGCACCGGACGGAGACGCCCTGAAACCTCCAGGGCCAGCTGGACGTGGTCCCACAGTCCCCGATGGATAGAACTGGCAGGACCCCAGAGACACAGCCCAGGGGTGCTTCCCATGTTACAGATGGAAGAAACCAAAGCTTGCAGTGGGAAAAAGACTTGTCTGAGTTTACAGGATGTCAGTGGCAGGACTGTACTTGAATCCAAGCCTTCTGTCAGCTCAGCACCCAGCTACCTGCTGCTTCCCACAAAGGAAGACTGCAGGGCGAGGGGGACCTGGATACATTTGGGCCACAATTCCAGGAAAGCGCCCCATGGTATATATCATTATGATGACAGGAAGAAGCTATAGTTGATTGAATGCTCACTCTGTGCCTGGCACAATGCTAAGTTCGTTATATGCATTTACCCCTCCCAACAACCCTAAGAATTCAGAACGGTTTATATTATCTTTTTCACAGGTGACAACATTGTGGCTCAGAGAGGGTAAGCAACTTGCCTAAGACCACACGGCTAGGAAGTGACAAAGCCAGGACTCGAACCCAGGCCTGTCCTACCAAACTCCCCAGCCCTGTCCCTACACTTGTCCCTCTGAATAGTACAGCTCCCACTTGCCCCTCCTACCCTCCAGTAAACACTCACCCCTACTCCCTCACCCAAAGCCAGTCTATCCCAACTACAGAAGAGTGTTCAGAGCTAGCCTGTTTCATCATAATGATCAAACCCCGTCCAAAAGAGAAAAGTGACAGCTCGTCTTCTAAAGTTTTCAGCTGAGAAACATTTAACAGCCTTTTCCTTCTCGGCCCCTTTCCACCAGGTGAGAAAACAGGCTCCCTTCTCTCTGGGATGATGTCAGGCTGGTGGATTCCAGCATCCAGGAGTACATGACAGAAGCTGCTAGGCAGCAGAGGCTCCTGGGAGTTAGTGACAGCTGAAGGGACCCGCTCTGCAATCCGCCCAGACAGAACAGAGGCAAGAGATCGATTTCCAAGTCCCTTCTTGGAGCACGCCCTCCCCCCAAATTATCTCACGTAATTCCCATAAGTTGTCCGAAGCCACCCAGCCAAGATGTATTAGAGTCAGAATCCGACCCAGGTCTCGCCTACTTCCAGAGTCCCTATGCTGGCAAACTCTCTAAGCAGAAGGGTGGGGTTAGCTTAGCTGGGGAGAGTTCTGGAGGCTGGGAGTAGTAAGGACAAAGAACCCCTGATCGCTCTGGGCCAGAACTACTTATTTTATAATTAAGAAGGCAACAGAGAATGCTGGTCACCTGCCTGGCTTCAAAGCCTGGCGCTTAGCTGTAGAACTTCGGGCAGGTTACTTTACGGGATATGAGGATTAAATTAGTAAATACGTGGAAAAGGGCTTCCAAGAGCACCCAACATCCTAGTAAATGCTCCCCAAAGCTAACCGCTGTCGGCAGCAGCAGAGAACGAGCATGGGACAGACTAACAGTGCCTACCTTTGGGGTGTGGGACAGACATGGAGGCAAATGTACGTTTAAGTTCTGCCGTTTGACTATGGACGGGTTCATTTTTTACAATATGTATGTAACTTTTTTTAAGCATGAAAAAGTCCTAGTTTAAAAATTAAAAATTAACACACAGGAAAAAAAACAAACCTCTGAAAAGTTTCATCACTCCTTGGCATTTTATTTTCCTCCAAGTAGATAAAGAAGGGTGTTTCTACTGTGAGCCAGGCGTTGCCAGATACCTGATTCATTAATTTATTTTACAAATATTAATGGAGTGCCAGGCACTGTTCCAGCTGCTGGGGATTTAGTAGGGAACAAAACAGATAATCTCTGCCCTTCTGGAGTTTCCACTCTACCTGATTTTAATTAATCCCCCAACCCCACCGCGCCCCCCGCAACCCTCAAGGATGGGCAATTTCCAGACAGGCAGACCAAAGCAGCCTGGCGAAGGGAAGTCGCTTGCCCTGCATCCCACGGCTGGGAGCAGGGCTGCTACCTTCAGGGCCTGGCTGTTTCTACCACTGCCCAAGAGGGCAAGTCTGTGGCCGGCAAGTTTGGGGCTGGCGTCCCCAAGAGGACAGAAGCAAGATGAATGAGGAGGTCTGCACATCCAGACTCAACGCGTCACTCGGTGCTATTGTGTGCACCTGTGCTGGAGGAGGCGCAGTGGGCGCAGGCAACCGTGGAGACGAGGCTGTGGAGTTAGGCACCAGTGAGGCTCAGGTTCCCCCACCTCACACCCAGCCCGGACTCCTGCCCGTGGAGGTCCCCACGCACCTCTGCCTAGAAGCTCAGCACAGCTTCAAAACCCCCCAGTCGCCAGGCCTGAGCTCTAGGGTTAGGCGGGAGACCCTGACCTCTCTTTAACCCGCTTCCCAACTTCACCTGCCAGAGCCTGAAGGGAAGAGCAGACCTGGTCCTCGTGAGCCCCCAAATTCACTTCACTGGCCTCCCTCAGAGGAGAAGCAGAGTTGCCTCAGCTGGGGTTGGGCATGGTTTCCCCAGATGCTCCCCTCCCCACCCAGGGCACCCACCCCTCACTGGTGCCAGCCAAGGCAGCAGTGCTTGTCTGCGGGTCCCCACCCATGACACTCAGGTGCGACTGATGGAGAGCCCCCCCCCCCCCCAGCCACAGTGGCCACAGCCAAAGCAAGGAGGGCAACCAGCATCCAGTTTGTCATACTGGCCCAGGACCTGGCAGCTCCTGGTGACTCTCTCCAGAGAGGCAGGTCTCCATTCCCACCCAGGCTTGCTCAGTCAGGAGGGGGGAGGCAGGCAGCTACAGCACAAAGGAGGAGTGAACGGTTCCTGGAGTCTAAGATCCCAATACACACAGATGAACGTGGACCAGGAAAGGGTTAGAGATCTAGAGACACAGCAAGGAGAAAGCCGGAGACAAACACACACACAAACACACACGGAGGAGCAGAGACTTTGTGAGCAACACTCGCGCGGGCACAGACCCGGAGGACAGGAGAGCCGCGCACTCGAATAATCTAGAGGAAAACACCCCGCAGGGACCTCAAGGGATCCAGCTCAGCAGCCCGGGACACACCCCCGGCCCCAGCGAGCCACAGTCCCAGAGCAGGCCACTCGCACGGTGCCGGGCGGGCGGGGGACCGGCGCACAGGACGCACTCGGGGACCGGGGAGAGCCGGGCGAGAAGCGCACACAAAGAGCCAGCCGGGCCAGCAGGAGCAGGCTCCGCCCGTCCGCCCCGTGACTCCAGCCCACCCCCCACCCGGGACTCGCGGCAGACACACACGGAGACACACACGGGCTGTGTAGCCCACCCGCACGCCCGGGACCCGCCCCGCCGCGCCCCACCCGGCCCCGGCCGCCCGGCGCTCACCAGCTGCAGGCAGCAGAAGGCGACGAGCGTGCAGCGCCCGCTGCACTTGCCCATGGCTCCGGGGGCCGCGCGGGCCGTCCGCCGCGGCGCCCCTCTAGCTCGGCGGCCGCCGCCTCCTCCTCCGCGCCGCACGGGCTCCGCGTCCTCCCCGCTGCGCGCCCCGGGCGGCGGAGCCGGGCGCCTAGGGCCGGGCCCGGGGGCGCCGGGTCCTCAGGGCTGGGGCCGCCCGCTCGCGCCCCGAGTCCATGGTCCGTTGGCCCGCGCCGGCTCCGCCGCGCCGCGCCTCCTTTGTCTGGCCGGCCGGCCGCCAGGCGCGCCTCCTGCCCCGGGGCGGCTGGCGGGGAGCGCGGAGCGGGGAGCGCGGGCACCGAGCGCGGCGCACAGCAGCACTGCCCAGCTGGGGCAGCCGCCCGGGCGCTCGGCGGCCGCGGCTTCCCGGCCCCACCACGTGGCTCCGCCGCCGCCACCGGGAGGGAGTAAGGGAGGGGCGGGGCGGGGCGGCCTCGGGAGCAGAGGGGAGGGGAGAAGGGGTAGGGAAGTGGAGGGTGGAGGGAGAGCCGGGGAGGGAGTGGAAGAGTGCAGGCTTGGGGGTGGACAGCCCTGGGTCAAAGCCGGACTTCACGGGCTGTGTGACCTTGGGCGAGTCACGTCGCCCCTCTGGGCCTCAGGTTTCTTAGCAAAGTGGGAATAACGTGCGCTTCGGAGTTGCCAAGGTGAAAAGCTCTTGTGTGAATAAAGCACTTAGCCCTGTGCCTGGCCCGCTGAGGGTGCTGGAGCACTCCTCTCTCCGCCCTGTCTGTAGGACCCCCCCCCCCCCCCACCCTGGGGTTCCAGCCTTGGACCTCTCCTGCCACTCTGGTTCCCAGGTCTGCTCCTCACCCCGGCCTCCCTCCTGAGTGTCTGGTCACATTTTCCTTCTTCCCTCTTTCCTTCTACTGGCATTTACTGAGCCGGGACTGCATACACACCCCTGGGGGCGCCCGGGATCCAGAGATGAGCACTGCGGCGCTGTTCCAGAACCCATTGAGCTTCCCAGGGAACAGACAAGCTCCCAGAGGCATGTGGGTGAGCTGCCTGATGGCAGAGACAGAGGTTGGTGCAGGGGGGCTGTGGCCTGCCCCTAACCCCTAACTGAGGCTGCAGTGAGGAGGGAGTCAGCAGAAGACTGCCTTCTTCAAGACACTCTGAAAAGCACTCCAACTTCCAAACACATGCCAAATCCATGTAATCCCCCCCCCCCCCCCCCCCCCCCCCCCCGCCTCACTCCTAACTTCTGAGTCATCTTGGTGGTTAGGATCACTCAGGTGGAAATCCCTGAGGCATCCTCTGGGCTTCTCTATATCCCATCTGACCATTCTGTGAACCGTACCTTCCAGCTAAGGTCTATGAAATACCTACTATGGGCCAGGATCTCCGCTGGGGAGAAGGGGATGCACCAGTCTCTGTGCTCAGTGAGAAAACAGTCCAATGAGGGGTTGTCATTACAAGAAACATACAAATAAATACATAATGATGGATTCTGATGAGTGCCTTAAAGGACAATAAAGAGGAAAAGAGAAGAAGGGGGCACAATCCAGGTGTGGAGACCAGGAAGGGCCTCCTTGGGGAAATGACGTTAATATTGAGAAGACAATAGAAGGGAAGGAGAGGCAGAGGAGTGGTGAACAGTGTTCTGACAGAAGGAACAGAAGGTTGCCAATTCTTCCCATAGTCTCCATTGTGGCCAGCCCTCCTGACCTGGGGGCGGGGGTGGGGGGCCGCGTGATACGGATTCAGACCCATGGTTCTGGACCCGAATAGCCAGAGGCCAGCCCCCTCTCCTCCCTGGACTACTAAAATGGGCTCTTCTCTGGTCCCCCTCCCCCAGCAATTCCTCAGCATGCTGCTTGGTATTTTATTTTATTTTATTTTTTTCAACGTTTATTCATTTTTGGGACAGAGAGAGACAGAGCATGAACGGGGGAGGGTCAGAGAGAGGGAGACACAGAATCGGAAACAGGCTCCAGGCTCTGAGCCATCAGCCCAGAGCCTGACGCGGGGCTCGAACTCACGGACCGCGAGATCGTGACCTGGCTGAAGTCGGACGCCTAACCGACTGCACCACCCAGGCGCCCCGTTGCTTGGTATTTTAAAACACACAGGCTACAGGCGGGCCCCTGGGTGGCTCAGTCCGTTCAGAGTTAAGCGTCCGACTTTGGCTCAGGTCATAATCTCACAGTTTGTGAGTTCAAGCCCTGCATTGGGCTCTGTGCTGATGGCTCAGAGCCTGGAGCCTGCTTCGGATTCTGTGTCTCCCTCTCTCTCTGCCTCGCCCCCACTTGTGCACACGCTCCCTCTCAAAAATAAATAAACAGAACACACACACACACACAGGATATGCATAGAGTTGAAAGTACATGTGCTGAGGTTTTCACTTGGAAGAATAAAATAAGGTAACAGTGGGAACTTTTTTTTCAGTCATGCTTGGCGAGTAACAGCTGTGTCCAACCAGGTTCTATGACTAGACAGGCTTCCAGGAGTCTGTGAAGTCCCTGAAATAATATGCGAAGCTTCGTGCGAGCAGATGTGCCTTTTTCTGGGGAGAGGCCCCGACAGCTTTCATCAGATTCTTCAAAGAGTCTGTTTCCCACAAAAGAATAAGAACTAGCCCCACGAAGCCTCGGCCCAGATGTAACGGTTCTCTAGCAGGCCCTCTCTGGGGCCTCTTCCAGATAGAGCCTCTGTCAGTTCCCTCCGAGGCTCTAACAATGCAAATCGGTAATAATAACAATAATAGCGATAGCTTATTGAGCGCTTCCTCTGAGTCAGGCACTTGGCATATATTATCCCATTCGGTCCTTCTGCTGGGGCTGTGACCAGCCCTTGCCAGGCTCTCGGATGTATCGCATCATGTTCCCAGGCCTGGCTGACTCGCTTTTAAGTCTGACCCATGGGCCAAGAGATGGCTTGTCTGACCTCAGAATTAGCCTCTGGCCCCCCGGTCGTTCCATTTAGCCCCAGTCCTGCCCTGATGAATCCACGCACACACAGGCTTCGCCCATTTTGTGCTGTCTGGAGTACATCTCCCGTCCAAATTCCCAGCCCGGAGAACTTCCCATTTTGAATCTTAGCTCCACAGTCACTTCCCCTCAGAGGCCTTCCTTAACTCTCTGTCACCTGGAGCAGTGCCTCACCTTTGGGCTGGCAGTGGTCTGTGCGATACCTCCGTTAGCACTTTTACTGGGATTTGCTGTACTTTTCTGATGTCGCTGGTCTCCCCCAATAGACTGTGCGCTCTATGGGGAGCCAGCAACAGTGTCATAAATTACCTCTGCTTCCCACGGGGCTGGGATCACGTCGGGAGTCAGCAAACACGTGGTAAATGAATGATCTTCCTGGCCTCAGGCTTCAGCATACTTTGTGCCCTCTTTACCACCTGGAAGTTCTAAGGGGGAAGGCAATCCAATTGTAGGAACAGCCAGAAACAGCTTTGAAAGATGTCGGGGCGGGGGGGGGGGGGTGGTGGTTAGGAGCTGGGGATGACGTCCGGAGGGGCTCGTCATAGCTGGCGGCGTGAAGGATGACTAACCCTTCAAGTAGGGAAAGACTGTGGGGCAAACAAAGCAGGATTTAGAAATAAAGGGCAGAGATGATTCAGAGCATACCCACGCTTCCTGAGTGAGGAGGCAGAGTCATGGTCAGCCCTGGAGAGAGGCCCAGGGGGAGCTGTGGAAGGCCTGGGATTTATGAGGTGCTAAGGAGTTCCTCCTTGGCCCTAAACCAAGTGGTCACAGGGTCTGAATCTTCCACCGTGGCCCCTGGGAGGGTTGACACGGAAAGCTTCTGAGAAAGTTCGCTCCTAAGATGGCCGAAATGTGAAGCCAATTAATTTCTCCTTCTTCCACGTTAGAGGCCGGGACGTGCTCACCGATAGTTTCTGGGGTATTTTCTGACACCAACCAATTCTCCAACACCAGCCGATCGTTCAACAATTCACTTCAGGTCTGACACTAACTACCCAGAATGAGCGCAGACCCGCAGCTGAATTCAGGGTCAGTCCCCACGTGACCGCCTGCGTGTCGGATGCCTGCAGCAAGTCTGTGGTCACCCCTACTTCTGCCTGACCAGCTCTAAGTCGGGGGTGCCCGTGATCTCCTCCTTAGGTTCGATAATGTGCTTGTGAACGGCTCAGAGAACGCAGGAAGGTGCTTCACTTACCTTTACTGTTTTCTTAGAAAGGATACATAGTGAACAGCCGCTCTATGCCAAAAATGGGGACAAAGACCAGATGTATTTTATATCATATCACAACAGCTAACATCTCTTAAGCATTTCTATACCAGGCACTGTTCTGGGCAATTTCTATGCAATGACTCATTAAACCTCCCAGCAAACCTTTAAGGTAGATGCTATGATCATCATCCCCTTCTTTTTCCAGATGGGGAAACTGAGGCTCAGAGAGGTTAGATCACTTGCCCAGGATCATGTAACATAGAAATGGCAGAATCAAGATTTGAACCCAGGAAGAACCACTTTACCAACAAATTCCTATTCCATTCCTTACGTTTTCCAAACTTTTCTTTCTCTTTTAAAAACGCTTATTTATTTTGACAGAGAGAGAGAGAGAGAGAGAAAGCACAAGTGGGGGAAGGGAGGGACGGAGAGAGAGAGACAGTTGGTTGTGTCCGACTTCAGCTCAGGTCACGATCTCACGGCTCGTGAGTTCGAGCCCCGCATCGGGCTCTGTGCTGACCGCTCGGAGCCTGGATCCCGCTTTGGATTCTGGGTCTCTCTCTCTCTCTCTGCCCCTCCCCCGCTCGTGCTGTCTCTGCCTCTCAAAAATAAACGTTAAAAAATTTTTTTTAAAAATGAATAGGCTATCCCGAGAATCCTCGGGATAATGGCTTGGGGGTTAGCACACTGTTGGCCAGTCGTCTGGCATCGAATGGCATCGTCTACCATTTCTTTCTTTCTTCTCCCTTCCTTCCTTTCTTCTAAGTAATCTCTATATACAAAGTGAGGCTCGAACTTACAATCCCAAGATCAAGAGTCGCATGCTCTACCCACTGAGCCAGTCAGGAGCCCCCATTGCTTGTTTTCTTGAACCCGGCTGCTTCACCCATTGCCTTCCCTCTCTGGCCCCTGATGGCACCCGAGTTTGGGATTCGTGGGCCTGGTGGCCGAGGCAGAACATATAAACAGGCAGTTACCAGCAATGAATAGAGAGGCCTAGTGCCTACAAGAATGGTGGAAAGAATGGTTAACTCTGCTTGGGATTAGGTAGTGATGGAAAACTTCAGAGAAAAGGTGATGCTGACTGAAATATAGGTTGCCAGGCCAAAAAGAAATGCAGACACAGAAGCGTCTAACAGCCAGGGGTGTTTCAGGAACTGTGAGCCCTTCCTTTCTTTAACTTCGGCACATACTTCTTCCTATTGCCTCCTTACTGCCACCTCTCCTCTCCAACCAACTTCCTTTAAAATCCCAGTTTTAGAGGGGCGCCTGGGTGGCACAGTCGGTTAAGCGTCCGACTTTAGCCAGGTCACGATCTCGCGGTCCGTGAGTTCGAGCCCCGCGTCGGGCTCCGGGCTGATGGCTCAGAGCCTGGAGCCTGTTTCCGATTCTGTGTCTCCCTCTCTCTCTGCCCCTCCCCGTTCATGCTCTGTCTCTCTCTGTCCCAAAAATAAATAAACGTTGGAAAAAAAAATTTTTTTAAATCCCAGTTTTAGAGCAAATCTTATTTTTTTTTATATTTATTTATTTTTGAGAGACAGAGAGAGAGAGAGAGAGCACAAGCAGGGGATGAGCAGAAAGAGGAGACACAGAATCCGAAGCAGGCTCCAGGCTCCGAGCTGTCAGCACAGAGCCCGACACGGTGCTCGAACTCACAAACCGCGAGATCATGACCCGAGCCGAAGTCTGACGCTCAACCGACTGAGCCACCCAGGTGCCCCTAGAGCAAATCTTAAAAGGAAAAAAAAAAAAAAAAAAAGCTCTGATAAGAAGGAATGGTTGAGAGAAAAAGAATAGGATGGAACAGGGCAGGGTTTAGGGTCTAGGTCAGGAAAACCCTAAACAGCTCAGAGAACGTTTCGTCTCCTTGTCTGGGGCTCTGGGGTCCAGAATCCCTAGCACAGCATCTGCTGACAGCCGAAACAAATCTCCCTTTCCACTAGCCTTTGGTGGCCACATGGGCTTCCCGTTAGTTTGCCCTCAGGCCAGCTGAGCTGGGGACATCGTGAGATGGCCCCTCCAATCAGCCCCACACTTCGCTGGGCCTTCATTATACACAGGGTTTGTCTAGGGGCCACCTGGGGATAGGAAGACAGGCAGGGTTAGCTCAGGCCTCAGGCCCCCAGGCCCTGACAGGATTCCCAGTCCCCTGCTGGCTCCCCACCCCTTATCATTTTCCATAAGCCATCACCCAGGTGGCCTTTCACAGAAAACAATTCACTGAATCCTAAAATTACCGTCTTAGAGTCTGAGGCAAACGGCATCTATAATCATGGGACAGCGGAGCTGGGAAAGGGGTCCTCTAATCGCATGGCTCCTGATGCTAGTGTGCAGACCATCTGTGTCTGGATCAGGGCCCCCACACCAGCCCAGCCCAAACAGCATCTCTGGATGCAGGACGTGCTTACCGGGATTTTGAAATATACTCCCCGGGGATTCTATGAACAGCCTGGGCCCTCTGAATCAATACAACACAAACACTTCTGTCAAATGGTCACCCAGCTTCCGCTTGCACACCTCCAGAGGGGAAGAACTCTCTATCCTTCTATCCGTGGGCAGCTCTGATTCAGCTGCTTTCTCTGTTGAGTGCAAATCTGCCTCTTAAATTCCACTTTGCCTTGGCTCTGCACTTTGAAGCTTCCCAGAATGAGTGTTTTCTCTTGTCCAGCGTAGCCATTTGCCTTACGAAGACAGTGATCCGTCTCCCCTAGTTCCCACAACCGTTCCTCGCGATGATCTTCTGAGAGGGTACCCAGAACCGACAGCATCCTCAGGCGTGGTCGTCCTCCTGTGCGGAGTCGCGACCTCGGCTGGCTCCCTTTCCACAGAACGAGCCCCAAATCTGCCACCCTAGCTTTCGAAACCCTTTGCAATCCGGCTCCAGTGCTTCCCAAGGTTCCTCCTCATATGCCTGCAACTCCCCCAGTATGCTGTTACCACTACCCCGTGCGGTGTGTCATTTTTGAACACACCCGATTTGGTGATCTGTGCTGCTGTCCCTGTTTTTTTTTTTTTTTTTCCCCATCACCTCAACTATACTTCCCAGCTCCCAGCTCCCGCGCGCTTCTCCCCGGGTTCCAAGCCTCCTTTAAGATTCTTGGGGCGCCTGGGTGGCTTGGTCGGTTAAGCGGCCGACTTCGGCTCAGGTCATGATCTCGCAGTCCGTGAGTTCGAGCCCCGCATTGGGCTCTGTGCTGACAGCTCAGAGCCTGGAGCCTGTTTCAGATTCTGTGTCTCCCTCTCTCTCTGCCCCTCTCCTGTTCATGCTCTCTCTCTGTCTCAAAAATAAATAAACGTTAAAAAAACAAAATTTAAGATTCCTTAAGACTCATTTCCTCCGTAAAACTTGCTCTAACTCCAGAGCCCTTTGGTACTGCCTCTGACACTATGGATTAGATTATACTCGAATTGCTCATTTGTTATCTGTTTCTAGAACAAGTACAGGAGAGGACACAAAGCCCAGATAAATGTGGTACATTGTCCTGGAGTGTCAATTTTACTAGGTGCTCAGTCATTGAAAACATTTATTAATGTAAAACAAACAGAGCTACATCGTGAAGCAGCACACAAAACCACATACATTCAAATAGTCAATTTCACCAGGAAAAAGGTAGGGGGACTGTTCCGAGGTAAGAGACACTAGAGACACAGAATAGCCAGATACATGAAACCTGATCGATTCCAGACTGGAAAAAATAGCTATAAATGACATTTTTGATACTGAAGACATTTTAATATGATCATTAGATAGTACTATGGAATTGCTGTTAATTTTCTTAGGTGGGGTAATGGTACTGTGATTATGAAGGAGAATATTCTTGGCAGATGCTTGTCGAAGTATTTAGGAATATTTGGGAGTGAAGAATTATGAGGTCTGTATCTTACTCTCAGTAGTCATTCAAAGTCCTATATATGTGCGTGTGACAGACAGAGATTATTGAATCTAGGTGGAGCATGAAGAGATATTCATTATATTCATCTTTCAATTTTTGTTTGCAATTTTTCAAAATAAAAAGTTAGCGGGGAGGGTCTTATATTTTACAGATACGAAGTAAAATTTCAAGGTTATTAACTTCAATAGTCTCTCTGCCCCAGTTCATTCTCCTCTGCCATTTTTTTTAAATTAAAAAAAAAAAAATTTTTTTAAATTAAAAAAAAAAAATTTTTTTTAATGTTTATTTATTTTTGAAACAGAGAGAGACAGAACATGAACGGTGGAGGGTCAGAGAGAGAGGGAGACACTGAAGCAGGCTCCAGGTTCCGAGCTGTCAGCACAGAGCCCGATGCAGGGCTCGAACTCACGAGCTGTGAGATTATGACCTGAGCCAAAGTCGGATGCTTAACCGACTGAGCCACCCAGGCGCCCCCATTCTCCCGTGCCATTAAGGACACTTGCCAATTTTTTTTAATGTTTATTTATTTATTTTTTAGAGAGAGAGAGAGAGAGAGAGAGAAGAGAGAGAGACAGCACAAGTAAGGGAGGGGCAGAGACAGAGGGAGACACAGAATCTGAAGCGGGCTCCAGGCTCTGAGCTAACAGCTGTAGGGCTTAAACCCACAAACCATGAGATCATGCCCTAAGCTGAAGTCGGACACTTACCGGATGCCATGTATCATGTATCAGGCGCCCCATGCCATTAAGGACACTTAACGGGAAAAGTTTGAGAGGGCCTGGTTTTTGTTTTTGTCCTCACCCTCTGCCCTGGGAACTCCCAAAGAATATATGACTCAGTCATTTCTGTATTCTCAGAGGCCAGCACAGGGCTCGTCACAGAGGGATGTTAAATAAATGCTTCCCGAGTGAGTAGAACCCCTAACTTAATAATAGGCACGTAAGCTGTATCTCCCCTCAGTTTCCCCTTCTGTAAAATGAGGTTGGACTAGATGACTGACCTGAGTAGCTGGGAGGCTCTTTCTAGCTCTAGCACCTTCCGAAGCTATACCTGGAGTTCCAAAGGAAAGCCACAGGTCTTTTTTTCAAAATAAAGCCCCGGAGTCATCAGGCAGAGATGATCACAGTAGATCAATCTCTACTCTCTGGCCAAGGTCCAAAGTTTTAGCTCAACCATAGGCTTGGGAGAAGTGGGCGTAAGCTCACGCAGACCATGAGCCAGAGCAGTTTCCTGGAGAGCCAAGGGGTGGCAGGGGAAGTCAATTTGGCTTTGTGCTGCCCTCCTGGCTATAGCTGCAGCCATGTCCTTAACCTTGATTTCATATTGCAATCCCCGAACGAAGCTTTAAAAGAATACTCCTGTTCACCCTGGAGATTCTGATTTAACTGGCCTGGGGTAGTATGATCGAAGCCTCTGGATTTTTAAAGGCTCCCCAGCTGATTCTAATGTGAATTCAAGGTTAAAAGCCACTAAGGCTACATTGTGGTGATGGGGTTAAGATCTCCAGCTAGGTTTACATCCTGGCTTTGCCACTTACTGGTTAAGGTTGGGTGTTACTTCTCTATGAATCTGTTGCTTAGTACTTGACAATCAAGTGAGATAATGCATGTACGAAACTGAGCCAGAAAGAACAGCTACGTAGTTAGGGGTAACTATGAATGAGTGAACAGAAGACTCTGTGGCTCTCCTAGGAAAGATTAGAACTCTCTGAGCCTGTGGAGCAGTGGCTCTCCAAGCTTGCATCAGAATCACTTGCAGGGCTTGTGAAAACAGATTGCTGAAGACTTCCTTCTCCCTAGGTTTCCGATTCAGTAGGTCTCAGGTGGGGCTCTAGAATGTGCATCTCTAGCATGTTCTCAGGTGATGCTGCTGCTGCTGTCCCCGAGAGCACACTTGGAACATCACTGCTCTGGAGTAGGGTTTCTCAAGAGCATCACTGATATTTTGGAGCAACTAATTCTTTGAACATTTCTGGCCTCTACCCACTGGATGTGCACGGCATCCCTCCAGTTGCGACAATCAAAAGTCTCCAGACAGGAGCGCCTGGATGGCTCAGTGGGTTGAGCCTGTTTGGCTCAGGTCATGATCTCAGGGTCATGGGATCGAGCCCTGTGTTGGGACCTGGGCTGAGCATGAAACCTGTCTCTCTCACTCTCCCTATGCCCCTTTCCCCAGCTAGCTCTATCTAAAATTAAAAAAACAAAAACAGACAGACAGACACACACACACACACACACACACACGTCTCCAGACATTGCCAAATGTCCCTTGGGAGGCAAAATTGCTGAGTTGAGAACTACTGATTTGGAGGATATAAGTTAAAGAACAATCTAAGGGGCGCCTGGGTGGCTCAGTCGGTTGAGTGTCCGACTTTGGCTCAGGTCACGATCTCACGGTTCGTGGGTTCGAGCCCCGCATCGGGCTCTGTGCTGACAGCTAGAAGTCTGGAGCCTGTTTCGGATTTTGTGTCTCCCTCTCTCTCTGCCCCTCCCCTGCTCACACTCTGTCTCTGTCTCTGTCTCTCTCTCAAAAATAAACATTAAAAAAAAAAAATAGAAAAAAAAATAAATAAAGAACAATCTAAGGGTCTAGGTGGGTATCAGAACCAAGTGATGAAAAGTTGAAGTCTAAAAGAAAGAAGAGTTGGGGATGGCTCAGGGCTTGATGCAGAGGGGGTGGGTGCCTATCAGGGCTTTTTTGAGGGATCATTATGGGTCTAGAGTACAGAGACAATTGACCAGAGGGCAGAGGGCAGGCTCAGAGCTGTCTTGGCTTTATTTGATCCCACAGGAATAGGGGCTTTAAGTCTGGCCCCTCCTTTTGTTCTGAGACACAGTTATCCAGCCCTGAAGTCTCCTAGAAGGGGCAATTCCGTCTTAACTCAAATGGCTTGATGGCCTTTCCCTAAGGCTCAAGTGCCTACAGCCCCAAATTGTTCAGATGTCTCTCTCACTTCAGTTTCCCATTCATGCACTTTTGAGATATTAACAAGCAGCAGACTCTAGGTCTACCCGTGAGAAACCAGTAACTCTGTAGTTTTGCTGTGAACAAGCAACTCTGGTAAGATTCCTGACCTGTCCAAATCCACCTCTCTCAGAACTCAGCCCACAAAACTCCACCACCCAGCAAAAAAAGACTTGGCTCTTTAAGTGCCAATGGTATTAAGTGCTAGAGACTGTGGAAGTCATAAAGGGAAATTAACTGAAAACCAGAGATGCCATTACTCATTCGGGAGCAATCTATCTCTCCCAAAGTGAGAATACAATTTGCACCCTCTGGGGATGTTTTATACTCAAATCTTTATTCCCCAGGCAAGGGCCTCTATTCCCTTCAAATTCTAAGTGGTGCTGCTATTTCCTGCTAATGGCTTCTAGCCAGCCTTTGAAGAAGGCACTTGGGAGGAGTGAAGAGGCTGAGGTTGGAGGAAAGCCCTTGTGGTCTCCAGGGCCTTGGTTCCTCCCAATCACAGCCAACTTCTCAAGGGATCGGTAGGCTTTGAAAGTGGTGTTAAGGTTCAAGCCCTGTTCTACCCCAAGCCAAGGGAGATGAGGATGGGTGGAGGGGCCTGGGCAAATGACGGGGTAGGTGGGCCTGGTGTTTAAGAGGGATCAGAGAGTAACCTGTGACGGTGCTAGAGGTGTGAAGAGCCTGCAAACCATTCTTGGCTAAATCTCTCCTGGGTAAAGGCATAATCTTCTATCTAATAATTGCTCAGGCCTGAAATCTGAGTCATCATTCCCTTTGAAGATCCAACTAGGTTTTGTGTATGTATTAAAGGCTCTGAGCAGTCCTGCAGTAAACAGCATGGGATCTTCATGCCCCAATGGACCTCACATATCAGGGAAACTGCTCTGTGGAATACACTTTAGGAAACCTCAACCTATAGGATCTAGCACGTGAAGGACAAACTCTCCGAGATTTGGCTCCTACTGAATTCTACCACTTTCCTGTCCCTACCACCTCTGACCAAGCTGAAGTTCTTTTGGTTCAGGAAATGTGCAAGGCTTTCAAGCTCATGCCTGCAGTTTCTTGGAATGGATACATTCTTTGTCCACCTGGCAAAGCCCTTGTAAGTCTCAAACTAAGCATAGTTGCACCATCGGTGAGACTTCCTTAATTCTTATAGGCACGATAAATTAAAAAAAAAAAATTTTTTTTTTGTTTTTACGTTTTTTTTTTTTAATTTTTTTTTTTCAACGTTTATTCATTTTTGGGACAGAGAGAGACAGAGCATGAATGGGGGAGGGGCAGAGAGAGAGGGAGACACAGAATCGGAAACAGGCTCCAGGCTCTGAGCCATCAGCCCAGAGCCCGACGCGGGGCTCGAACTCACGGACCGCAAGATCGTGACCTGGCTGAAGTCGGACGCTTAACCGACTGCGCCACCCAGGCGCCCCTCGTTTATTTATTTTTGAGAGAGAGAGACAGAGCACTAACAGGGGAGGGGGGGAAAGAGAGAGAGAGTCTCGGAGACACAGAATCTAAAGCAGACTCTAGGCTCCGAGCTGTCAGCACAGAGCCTGATGCAGGGCTTGAACCCGTGAACCGCGAGATCATGACCTGAGCCAAAGTCAGACGCTTAACTGACTGAGCCACCCAGGCTCCCCACAATAAATTTGTTTCCAGTGCACTTTATTGAAATTCCATTGACTGTATTAAAAGTACTTGCTTTGTGGGGTGCCTGGGTGGCTCAGTCTGTTAAGCATCAGACTCTTGATCTCAGCTCAGGTCTTGATCTCAGGGTTGTGAGTTCACGCCCTGCATTGAGAGCATGAACTTTTTAAAAATAAATTAATTAAAATAATAAAAGTAATTGGTTTGACAACTTTACTAATTGGCTTCCTTCCTTAATGACTTAACTAAATCTTGGACACGTGCTCACTTAAAACTACCCTCTCTCTTACAAAAGAGAAATCTATTTCTTGAGAGAAAAAGATGACTGAGGTTTGGGTGCTAAACATATAAAACCAAATTATGTTCCAAACAGGCTGGAGATGTGAAGCCCTCTGTGTTCTGACAGGAGATCCAGAAAAGACACATGAGGGCGTCTGTGTGGCTCAGTCAGTTCAGTGTCCAACTCTTGATGTCGGTTCAGGTCATGATCCCAGGGTCATGGGATACAGCCCTGTGTCAGGCTCCCTGCTGAGTGTGGAGTCTGCTTAACATTCTCTCTCTCTCGAGATCACAACCAACACAGCAGGAATAAAAACAATAATAAGAGAATATTATGAGCAATTATATGCCAATAAAATGGGCAATCTGGAAGAAATGGACAAATTCCTACAAACACATACACTACCAAAACTGAAACAGGAACAAATAGAAAATTTGAACAGACCCATAACCAGTAAAGAAATCGAATTAGTAATCAAAACTCTCCCAAAAAACAAGAGTCCAGGGCCAGATGGCTTTCCAGGGAAATTCTACCAAAGATTTAAGGAAAAGTTAACACCTATTCTCTTGAAACTGTTCCAAAAAATAGAAATGGAAGGAAACCTTCCGAACTCTTTCTATGAAGCTAGCATTACCTTGATTCCAAAACCAGACAGAGACCCCACTAAAAGGAGAATTTCCCAGACCAATTTCCCTGATGAACATGGATGCAAAAATCCTCAACAAGACATTAGCCAACCGGATCTAACAATACATTAAAAAAATTATTCACCACGACCAAGTGGGATTTATACCTGGGATGCAGGGCTGGTTCAATATCCACAAAACAATTAAGGTGATTCATCACATCAGTAAAAGAAAGGACAAGAACCGTATGATCCTCTCAATAGATGCAGAGAAAACATTTGACAAAATACAGCATCCTTTCTTGATAAAAACCTTCAAGAAAGTAGGGATAGAAGGATCATACCTCGAGATCATAAAAGCCATATATGAATGACCCAACGCTAATATCATCCTCAATGGGGAAAAACTGAGAGCTTTCCCCCTAAGGTCAGGAACAAGACAAGGATGTCCACTCTCGCCACTGTTATTCAACATAGTATTGGAAGTCTTAGCCTCTGCAATCAGACAACACAAAGAAATAAAAGGCATCCAAATCGGCCGGGAGGAGGTCAATCTTTCACTCTTCGCAGATGACGTGATACTCTATATGGAAAACCCAAAAGATTCCACCAAAAAACTGCTAGAACTGATTCATGAATTCAGCAAGGTTGCAGGATATAAAATCAATGCACAGTAATCGGTTGCATTCCTATTCACCAACAATGAAGCAACAGAAAGAGAAATCAAGGAATCAATTCCATCTACAATTGCACCCAAAAACATAAAATACCTAGCAATAAATCTAACCAAAGAGGTGAAAAATCTATACACTGAAAACTATAGAAAGCTTATGAAAGAAATTGAAGAAAACACAAAAAAATGGAAAAAGATTTCATGCTCCTGGATAGGAAGAACAAATATTGTTAAAATGTCGATACTACCCAAAGCAATGTACATATTGAATGCGATCCCTATCAAAATAACACCAGCATTCTTCACAGAGCTAGAACAAATAATCCTAAAATTTGTATGGAACCAGAAAAGATCCCGAATAACCAAAGCAATCTTGAAAAAGAAAACTAAAGCAGGAGGCATCACAATCCTGGACTTCAAGCTATACTACAAAGCTGTAATCATCAAGACAGTATGGTACTGGCACAAGAACAGACAGACACTCAGATCAATGGAACAGAACAGAGAACCCAGAAATGGACCCACATACATACAGCCAACTAATCTTTGACAAAACAGGAAAGAATATCCAATGGAATAAAGACAGTCTCTTCAGCAAGTGGGGCTGGGAAAACTGGACAGCGATATGCAGAAGAATGAACCTGGACCACTTTCTTATACTTTACACAAAAATAAACTCAAAATGGATAAAAGACCTAAATGTGAGACAGGAAGCCATCAAAATGCCCGAGGAGAAAGCAGGCAAAAACCTCTTTGATCTTGCCCACCACAGCAACTTCTTACTCAACACGTCTCCAGAGGCAAGGGAAACAAAAGCAAAAATGAACTACTGGGACCTCATCAAAATAAAAAGCTGCTGCACAGCGAAGCACACAATCAGCAAAACTAAAAGGCAACCAACGGAATGGCAGAAGATATCTATAAACGACATATCGGATATAAAGGGTTAGTATCCAAAATCTATAAAGAATTTATCAAACTCAACACTCAAAGAAAAAAATAATCCAGCGAAGAAATGGGCAAAAGACATGAATAGACACTTCTCCAGAGAGGACATCCAGATGGCCAACTGACACATGAAAAAATGCTCAACATCACTCCTCATCAGGGAAATACAAATCAAAACCACAATGAGATACCACCTCACACCTGTCAGAATGGCTAACATGAACAACTCAGGCAACAACAGATGTTGGCGAGGATGCAGAGAAAGAGGATCTCTTTTGCACTGTTGGTGAGAATGCAAGCTGGTGCAGCCACTCTCGAAAACAGTATGGAGGTTCCTCAAAAAATTAAAAATAGAACTACCCTAGGACCCAGCAATTGCACTACTAGGTATATGTCCAAGGGATACAGGTATGCTGTTTTGAAGGAGCACATGCACCCCAATGTTTATAGCAGCAGTATGAACAATAGCTAAAGTATGGAAAAAGCCCAAATGTCCATCGATGGATGAATGGATAAAGAAGATGTGGTATATATATACAATGGAGTATTACTTGACAATCAAAAAGAATGAAATCTTGCCACTCGCAACTACGTGGATGGAACTGGAGGATATTATGCTAAGCGAAATTAGTCAGAGAAAGACAAGTATCATATGACTTCACTCGTATGAGGAATTTAAGAGACAAAACAGATGAACACAAGGGAAGGGAAGCAAAAATAATATAAAAACAGGGAGGGGGACAAAAACATAAAAGACTCTTAAATATGGAGGACAAACAGAGGGTTATGGGAGGGGTTGTGGGAGAGGGGATGGCTAAATGGGTAAGGGGCATTAAGGAATCTACTCCTGAAATCAATGTTGCACTATATGCTAATTTGGATGTAAATTAAAAAAAATTAAATTAAAATAAATAAATAAAAATGTAAAAGCCAAAAAAAATTTTTTTGAATAACAACATTCTCTGTCTCTGCCCCTCCCCCTCCCACTTGCACACGTGCATCCTCTCTCTCTAAACAAAAATAAAAAAGACACACACTACTCCCCCGTGCCAGATGGGACTCATTAGTGTCAATCTGTGTGCTGGGCGCAGTCATCCAAGGATCCAGGGGGACAGTAACTTGTTTTGAGGATAGAAAGCAACCAACAGCATTTCTTACTGTCCCTGTCAGTTTAGGAAAGACAGGCGAGTAAGCAGAACTACAAAAGGTCTCAGGCAACGTCATGGTCCAGTTACGCCAAAACCTTCACAGATTCCTTCTGAGTGGAGACCGGTGCAGTGTTCCAGCCCATCACCGCTACTGGCTGAGACTGCCCACATCTGTCTGCCCGCTTCAGGAGCCCTGACTGTAGGGGCTGCTGCTCAGAACTGTGGCAGAAGGCAGAGTCGAAGTAGATCCTGTTCATTAAAGATCATGTAAAAGTATACAAAAACTAGGTTCTTTCAGACCTTATTACCTTTTGACTGCTAGTCTCTAAGTAGGAGAGAAAGCATTCGTTATGGATACTCTCTGGGAATAAATCTTCACGGGAGTAAATCAAGAAACATGAGAAGGGGGGAAAACCTCTAAACATCCCTGTAAACAGGATCCTGTAAGTTCAAATGGATTGTATCCCTTGGCCACATCATGCCCTGCTCAGATTTACAGCCATCAAGCTTCAAAGAAAAGACAGCAATAAATCCAATCCACATGGCTCTTGTAAAAAGGCATCTATTTGGTTTTTAATACAAAACGACTCAGAGAAACACAGAAAGAAAATATCATACAAGCCAGTTATTGAATTAAGAAAAAAAAAACCCAACAAAGAAATTTCAGTCACATTTCCTGTTTTCAGCCTGGATTAGAAGACAGGAAACTGCAAACCAACCAATGTCTGTCTCTTTGAAGAAATCTTATTGGAAAAAAAAAAAAAAAAAAAAAAAAGGAGGCAAAAACCAAACAGTCCCTGAAATCTGGCAGGTGGTTTGTAGAAGCCACTGTAAGCTTGCCTTAATCATCCTGGTAAAATGGGATACCAGTGGTGGTTGGGATATGGCCACATCCTCCTTGCCTTTTGCTATGAATGATCTTCGTCTGAAGGTAGGATGCTGGCCTGGGCACTATTCGATGCCGCTTCTGTAGTCTGAGGTCTCAAGGCCAAGCAGCGGTGGAGTCTTCCATTCTGTGTCTTCACTGAATCTCCCCCATATACAGTCTCTTGTCACTGGACGCTGACAGAACTGAGGTGAGAAGAACAGAGAAGATGAGATGAGGGGACTAATGAAGGCTCAAGGAGACTTGGTGCTCAAGGGCTCTTGTGTCAAGAGCCAATTTTGGTAAAAAAAGCAATTGGATTTAGCTTAAATTCCCCTCCTCTCCAACACCATTCACAGGAAAACTGTAGCCTGGCTTTTTAGTTCAAGTCCTCCTTTTTTTTTTTTAATGTTTTATTGCTTTTGAGAGAGAGAGAGAGAGAGAGAGAGAGAGAGAGCGTGAACGGGGGAGGGGCAAAGAGAGAGGGAGACACAGAATCCGAAGCAGGCTCCAGGCTCCAAGTTGTCAGCAGAGCCTAACGTGGGGCTCAAACTCGTGAACCACGAGATCATGACCTGGGCCAAAGTCGGACGCTTAACTGACCGAACCACCCAGGTGCCCCAGTTCAAGTCCTCTTGAAACCAACCCCAAGGGTGGACTGTGCTAGGAAATGCATTTATCAGGGTCTAAACCCCGATGTCCCTCTTCAGCCACACCCTATGAAAAGACCTTCTCAGCCATTCTCCAGAAGAATCAACGTCTGTGCCAGTCATTCTGTAAATGTGCTTCTGCTAGTTCTATTTAGCCCTGGAGAAAGTTATACTTTCTCCTTTAATTCAAGGCTCATTGTTTAATTAGCTAGCCAATATAACATAAGCTGCAATTTATATCTGAACATTAAGAAACATTATTCTTTTACCCAAACGTGTAACTGAAACACAGACTTGAAGCAAGTAAACTCAAGAGAACTAGAAATAGATTAACCAGTCTTCTTTTGAGAGTCACTGGAAAATGGAACATTGCTCTTGACTTCATCACTTAAAACACTGGTGAGGCTGTCAATGGACAGCCATAAAGACAACAAGGAAATTCACATAAAACAGATATCCACTTCTGCCTTTGTATTTGCAGGGCCCCTTGAGGGCGATTTCCCCCAGTTTCCCTTTCCCCAAAGTCAGGACAGACTTACTGATGGGTTCATCGGGGTGGAAAGCCACTTCATTGATGGAGCCAGCGTGTCCAGGCAGCTTATACAAAATCCTCCTGCTTGTCGTATCCCACACATACACAAACCTGCAAGGTATCATGAAGAGCAGTGTTAAAACTTCCCAGAGCTGAGGGTAGGGTAGAGGCACGGCTTTTTAACAGAGATGGAAGCAACAATTTACTCATTCATCCCCCCCGTATTTACTGAACTGTGTTCTGGTGTTTACAGACTAGAAATACAGATTCTGAATAACGGATGGACCCTTGAGCAACTGAATAGAGAAACTGCAACAGCTACAACTATAAGCATTCCTTGTATTTCAAACGTAAGCTTTTGAAATAGGAAAGAACACGGAGGAAGACCGTTTTTCCTACGGTCCCCACACAGAAATCTTCAAAGGGCATCTGATAGGCATCTAGGATGTCTTAAAGCTAACCCAATTCTCAGCAGGCTGGGAGCCTAGGGTGCGGGCCCATCTGAGCCTCCCAGGACTGCGTTCAAATCACAGAGCTCAGAGAAGGGACAGGAAATTTCTGCGGTATAACACACACCAAATATAGACTTGACCCAATCTTGCCCTGAATTCATGGGAACTCCATGACCAGCTGGTCAAAACTCAGTTTACAGATAAGAAAACTAAGGTATAGTGACTCTCCCAAGGTGACACAGTTCATCAGAGGCAGAACTAAAATTAGAACTTTTTTTTTTTTAAAGTAGGCTCCATGCCTAATATGGGGCTTCAACTCACAACCCTGAGATTAAGAGTCACATGCTCCACTGACTGAGTCAGCCAGGTGCCCCTACAATCAGAACTCTTAATATATTCTAGTAATCTCCTTTCTCTTACCACCCTCAAACATCTTCTAATTCCTCTCGCCCCTCGGAAGTTCTTTTGACCTTCAACCTTGCTTGGGTTATTTTGGGGCTGAAGGGTAAAATAAAGAGACATTATCTTCACATGCCCATGCAAAAATAATCTGTGGGTAAATTTAAAGGGCTGGTGGTTTTCAAGCAGGTTATAAACATTACTTGCATATTTGTTTTGTTCAGTCAACATCTAAAAGGGTAGGTACAGTTACCAGTACTTGATATTAAAATGCCTAATGCTGGGGTGTCTGGGTGGCTCAGTCAGTTGAGTGTTCAATTTCAGCTCAGGTCATGATCTCATGGTCCATGGGTTTGAGCCCCGTGTTGGGCTCTGTGGGACAGCTCAAAGCCTGGGGCCTGCTTCGGATTCTGTCTCTCCCTCTCTCTTCCCTGCTCGTGCTCTGTCTCTTATCTATCTCTCAAAAGTAACCAAACATAGGGGCGCCTGGGTGGCTCAGCCCGTTAAGTGTCTGACTTCAGCTCAGGTCATGATCTCATGGTTTGTGGGTTCGAGCCCCGCATCGGGCTCTGTGCTGACAGCTCGGAGCCTGGAGCCTGCTTCAGATTCTGCGTCTTCCTCTCTCTCTGCCCCTCTCCCACTTGCACTCTGTCTCTCTCTCTCTCTCTCTCAAAAATAAATAAACGTTTAAAAAAAAAGACAAACATAAAAAAATACTAAAATAAAATGCCTAGTGTTGATGTAACATCACATTTGTAGTCTAAAATACAACTAAACACGAGCTTATTTACACTGTTTAGTTCTCAAGTGCTAGGCTCCATAGGAACTTAATAAAAGTTCCAAGCAAGATGGAAGGGAAGCAGGAAGCCCATCTGTCTCCAGACTTCTTGGCTCCAATGTTCCTGCTCTCCCTACTGTGTTCGTTCTTGCTGTGCAGAAATAACGTCCTCATTAACCCAGCCCAGGAAGATATGGCAGAGTAACAAAGTGTACGAGCTCTGGGCTCCAAAAGACCTGGGCTCAAGTCTCATGCAACTGTTTAATCACTAAGTAAGCTTAGACAATATTTAATTTCTCTGAGCTTCTCCTTCTTTAGTTGTGATGATGGATACTATACTGATCTCACAGCTTGGTTGAGAGAAAAGAGGAGATAATATATGCACAGTGTTTGGCACACACATGACAGCTGTTGTTATGAGGACATTTATTATCAAAACAGAAGAACGTGAAGTCAGGAGGCTGACTAACTCCCTCATGGCAGACAGACTGACCAGTCTTCCCACAGTCCTGGATAGGAACTGTTGAAGGGTTTCGAGTTTGAATGTGAGGCGGTAGGTGATTTGCGAGTAGAGAGGGGAAATGTGCCAAATCCAGGCCAAGCTAAAAAGCAAATTTCTGAGAAGGATACATTTCCCAGGCACATAAAAGCCAGCAGAACCCCAGATCTCCAAGGGTTTACTTGAAGGCCTCACTCTCCATGGCTGCCAATTAGGTGCTAAATTTAGAGGGGTTCCTTGTCCTCTCCTTACTTTGGCACGGGAACATTCGGCAGGAACCAGGTTCCTTATATAACAGAGTTGCTTGTTGACTTGGGGCTAATTGGCGAGGTGGCCTGTGAAATCTGGCCAACCCCAGCAGGTAGATACACAGGCTGTGCCCAGACCAGGGCCATGCTTCCCGCATGTAAGGTTTAAAGGAACAGTGGGGAGGGAAAGAAGAAGAGAGGACACTGAAAGTCAGAAAGGGCCAATGTCAGAAACAAACTGCTCAGAAGAAAAGCTTAGGCAAATATCATTTAAAAGCTTAACTACGTAAAAAAAGAGATCTCTGTTGAGAATTATGTAAAAACACTTCGAATCGTTCTTACTCTGTTAGAATGCAAGATACCTTAGGCTGTGGACCTGTTTCTTAAGGTCTTCTTTAGTAACCTGACTACTGAAAATCCCTTAGATACCCTCTGCAAGGCAGCTCTCTACACCAACGGGTTACAAACCATCAATGTGGCACTGATGGCCTGGACCTTTTACCCCCAGAAAACACCCCAGTACTTGGCCTTTTATCTCAGTATGAAACTTGCTAGGGAAAAAAAGTGGACTCTGGAATCTTCAGGTATGTTCAGCACTGTCCACAAGCAACAAGGTGTAGGACAGACCAACAACATGAGGCTTTTCTATGGCTGTGGTAGGGCCCCAAATAGAGAAGAAAACCCTGGAACATGCTGAAGAGTCCAAGCTATGCCACAAAAGGCTTCATGTTTGTAAGATGGTGCCTGTTTTAGTACGGTAGTAGGAAAATCTCTCAACGGAGAGAAAGATGGGGTTAAGCTAAAAAGGGTTAAGACATCTCTCAGTGGAAGTTAAAGCCAGAGTCGGCCATCAGAGGGCCTTAACATTCTTCACCACTCCACATCTGTGGCCCATTAGTCTGGCATGGGCACCCACACCCCCGCCTCTGACCCCGTCCTAAGTGCAGGTCACCATAGATATACTAAACAGCAGGGTCTGATAGAAGAATTCTCTCCTTTCTCTTTCTAATTCATCACCGAATGGCTGAGCCAGTTTAAAGTGACAGCTAAGAAAGTCTCATGGTCTCTGAATTCAGGGGTGGAAAATACCTAGCTCACATGTTGACACAACCCTCATCTAGCAATCATGGTACTTTTCCTATTGAGCCCACACCCAGCTCTGAATCACCCCCAACACAGGCAGCCATTACCAACAGCTGAGCTGATATGGAGAGTAAAATCTGACTGCCATCCTTGAGCTAGGAATTCATTCATGTAAGATTCACTAAGTGCTTAGAACAGGTCAAATACTGCTCTGGGTTCAGAGACGACTAAGACTCATTTCCTGACCTCTAGGAACAAATAATTAGGTGAGGGTGCCCCACTCTGTTTATCTCACGGTAAGACGTGTTGGATGCTGAGAAAGGTTCGATGTATAAGGTGTGACTACAGTGCAGAGTAAAGAGCAGTTAGTCATACCCCAGAGGAAAGGGAGAGAGGACCAGGGAAGTTTACAGACATAACACAGAGGTGATTCATAGAGAGACACAGAAATCTGGAAAATGGAGAAGAGGGGCTAGGAGAAGCCTGGAGGCACAAGGGATGTAAGAACAGGGAGAGTTCTGTGTGAGTGAAGCACTGTGGCGATGGTGAGGGAGGAGAGGACACAACATGCATTTGAGCGAACTGGAGCGCCGCGGAAGAATCTGAGGAGGGAAACTGGGGCTAGATTAGGAGTCTAAATTTCACTTTGATGGCAAAAGGAATCCAACAGAATTGAAAAAACTGTTTACCTTCCAGGTCAAAAAGGTATCCATAGAGAGCAGAGAAGCTGTGTTTGTCTGACATGATCCTTAGGCCCTTCTTACTGCATATGGCTTCATCGCTGAGCACGGCTGTAACTCTACGTCCGTGCTGGCTCGCCATCTGCCCTTAATGGATTAGACACAAGCAGGCACCTGCAGAGCTCCATCATTCTTCACCGCACACCCGGTAATCCTTACCTGTCAGCTGAACCAGCTGCTATCTTGCTTCCATCAGGTGACCAAGAACATCTCAGGAGATTCTACAAAGATTGGAATTCAACGAATACAGTGATTAATGCACCACACCCCTCTTTACTGGACTACAGAATCACCAAAAGACTTTAAATTTCTTTAAAAAAAAAAAAAAAATTTTTTTTTAACATTTATTTATTTTTGAGACAGAGAGACAGAGCATGAATGGGGACGGGTCAGAGAGAGAGGGAGACACAGAATCTGAAACAGGCTCCAGGCTCTGAGCTGTCAGCACAGAGCCCGACACGGGGCTTGAACTCACGGACTGCGAGATCACGACCTGAGCCAAAGTCAGAACTTAACCGACTGAGCCACCCAGGTGCCCTAAGACTTTAAATTTCTTAAGCAGAGTTTCAATTAGTCTCCCCAGAAAGATGATCAGCAATCATCTTATATTGTGTGGCCTAAGACAGCATACTTTATTTCATACAACATTCAAACCAACTGTAGAAAATGCTTCATTCACAGTAAATTAGAGTGGACCTGGCAACAAAATGTTGTTCTGCCTGCAAATGAAGGTTTTCTGTGCTCACTGATCTCGATCCTCATTAATAATTTCATTTTGAAGGAAAATAAAAATAAAACCAAATCCAACAAAAAACAAGATTTGATTTATAAAGTGAAACTGAATGGGTGCCTGGGTGGCCCAGTCAGTTAAAGCATCCGACTTTGGCTGAGGTCATGATCTCATGGTTCATGAGTTTGAGCCCCACATCGGGCTCTCTGTTGTCAGTGCAGAGCCCGCTTTGGATCCTCTTTCCCTCTCTGTCTCTCTCTCTCAAAAACAAATAAAACATTAATAAATATATTTTTAAATATAAAGTGAAACTGAATCATACAGACTCTCAAAAGAAAAACATTAGTCTTATTATTAACAAAGTATCTGGAGGAAAAGCTGCTATCAAGAGCTGACCTAGGACTTGAGATTTAAGAAAAATTTCTCTCAAAATCTGGGCCATGGTCCTTACTGAGGAAAGGGATGTATTCTCAGGGTTCTAACAGTGGGTCACTGGGAAGGTGAGGGAAGCCACCTGAGTAACAGACAGGAAGCCTGAGTCCCATATGTAACACTGACCCAAGAGGGTCAAAGTTTCCAAGGAATGAAAAGGAGGTTAAGACTATCTTGTTGAAGTCAGAAGTCTTGAATTTGAAGGCGGTCACACCACCGTCTATCTATGTAACTGCCTTCCTCCCTATGCTTCCATTAGTTTTATTTCTGGCAAGAACGGTTTTGATGGAGAACAGTGTTCACTGGAATATAGCCCCTTCTTAGTAGAGCTACTGCCCTCTATCCTTAGCACCACTTTTTTTTTTTTTTAATTGAGATATAGCTGACATATAACACTGTTTTAGTTTTAGGTGTACAACATAATGATTTGATATATATAAATATCGGCCTTGGCACCACCTTAAATGTATCTCCGAGTCAAATGGACAGTAAAACTCTTTTGCCATGCAGGACTCACCTTTTCAAAGTTGTGCACATTTCCTTGAAATATCTTCACACACCTCTCTTTGGGAGCAAATGGCCGGACATCCCAGACCCGCACTGCAAACGGAGCAAAACATGTTATCAGCTGGAGGCCTCCTGAGAACCCACCCGAAGTCAGTATCATGTCAATGACAGATGCTGTTTCCTGGACGAAGGAGGGCCAACACGGTAGAAGGTACATGGGAAGGCTCTCTCTTTTTTTTTCTAACAGAAATGAAATGCATACAAATTCCACGAACAGTGACTAAGGGCACAGAGGAAAGCTGAGGAGGCAGGAAGGGGAAATGCCAAACACATAGCTGGGGGTCTGCAACAGAAAGTAGGTGGGTGTGACATTAATTTCACCAAACATTTGCAAAGGATTTTTCTTGCCAACCCAAAAAGTCACATCTAACAAAGCCTTAAACATGACACTCTAAATACCATGGACTACTGTGACAATCATCTACAAACACCAAACTCAGGACTGACCTTTTCTAACTTTGCTCACAGGGACACCTGACAGTCTGAACGTGAACAAGGAAATATATCCAGAGAGTACCATACTAAGAATTAGAAAAAGTGAGCTGTGATTCTCATTCTAGCTCTGTTATATGTATGGGTGACATCAGGTAAAAAGTGAGTTTTTGTGTTTTGTGTTTTGTCTCTGTAAAATGAGAAAACCATCTGTTCTTTTACTTTTTCATGAGTATTTTCAGGATACAAGGGACAGGGCTCTAAGAGAGTGGAGGCAATAAACCAAAGGATTTTGTAATTTTATCATACAGCCATAATAAAAATTCTTATTATTTTACTAACCATTCAGGGAATCTCATCTTTCCTTATATAGGGCGAACACTGCTACAATTAGTCAATGGTAAACACATCATAATCAGGATATAAACATGCGTGGTAAGCAGTGGCTACAGTTGTTAACAAACGTTATAACTATAGTGGAATTCAAGTGACGATGTCATTTTAATTGAGTGTGAAAAACAAAACAGTCCTTGAAATCAGGCACAGAAAGGTGAAGGTATGCATGAAAGTTTGCTACTGAGTTGAGGATAGTCAGAAAATAAGGGTGCTCATTCATTCAAGAACCCGCTGAATGCTAGGCTCTGTTTGTATTACAAAATGTCAGTGAAAGCATTTCAGTTCCTGACAAGCCTACGAACTTGTACACCAGAGGGGCATCTCTAAGCTCTCCCAACACAAAGCATATACTCCATCCTCCTTTTTGCTATAGTAAACCCATCCTCCAACATAGCAACTCAGAAACAACCAGAGGAGAGTGTTGGTGTGAATGCGGAATGTTGCGATGTCGTAATGAGGACCTCTTGTCACACCAGTCAGTCAGTGCTCTGAAGTGGGAAGGGCAAACGCGCTGGCAGGAAGAGCACAGTTCTACCCACAGCTCTGCTGATCAGCCAAGCTCGGTGCTCTCTGAAATGCTTGTGAACTGCTTTGGATGGATCTGCAGACTCACATTTCTCAACAAACGAATGATCACCAAGAGTTTCTAGTATGCTGCCTACATCCGCAGCACACCAGACGCTGAAATGGGTCTTAAAAGCTTGTGTCAAGTTGCTCAGGGATTAGATGGCAGATCTGGGACTAGAATCCTGGCTTCTTGACCATATCTTTTAAAGCTTTTTCTGTTACAATGTGTTTTCCTAACTGCCCTGGTAGAAACCTGCGAGCCAGTTTTGACTCTTTCCTTGGATCCACACTTATCCCAGCACAATTTCTACCACCCAATGCCCACTTTCTCTAGGGTCCACAGTGATTGGGCACTTGGAGAGCTTTCCTTTTCAATGTTACCTGTATTGTCCATTGCATTGGACAAGAGATAAGAGCCTTCAGAACTTAAACTCAGGCCCGTCACTGAATCTGCATGGCCTCTCATGGTGTAGGTGAGCTTGTTTTGGCGCAAGTCCCAGACCTATAAAAACAAAAAAGTTGCTCCCAGAAATCAAATTGAGAATAGCAAAGAAACAGAGTTTTTACTAAAGACTCAATGGCCTGGAGAAACTGGTAACCCTTCTCAATCTGGCTGTGGGCCAAGTATAACTTTAGCACAAAATAGAGGATTTCTGTCAGAGGAAAAAACTCTTGTCTTTCTAAAAAGGGAGTCAAAAGTGCTGTCTGACCAGAAGGCTAATAAATGTCAAAACTTATGTTTAACAAAAATTAATAAAATTTACAGAGACTGTTCTCAAATCATAACAAAATGTATTAGAAATTAAAAAACTAAGTAGCATTTAAAATGCTTCAACTATGATTCTTAGCAATTTAAACTATTAGAACTATAGAAGGGGCACCTAGGTGGCTCAGTTGAAGCATCTGACCCTTGATTTTGGTTCAGGGCATGATCTCACAGTTCGTGAGGATGAGACCTGCATCAGGCTCTGTGCTGAAAGAACGGAGCCTGCTTGGGATTCTCTCTGAACCCCCCTCTCCCCACCTCCCCCAATCATGCGTACGCACGCGCATGCATGCTCTCTCTCAAAATAAACTTAAAAAAAAAAACTATAGAAAAACAAGTGAACATGTCATTTGAAAAGAGCATTATGATTACATGTAAATGTATCTTAAGATAATACACAGAAATATACGCGCTTAAAAATTTTCATTTAATGTTATAGGTACACAACACACACACACACACACACACACACACACACACACACACAAACACAGACACACACACACACACACACTACAGAAAAGCATATTTATTAAAAGAAAAATGAACTGCAGATTCACTGTTGCCTGGGTAGGAAACGTAGAAGAAACAGTTCAGCTAAAAATAACCTAACATCAAACAGGGAATATAAATGGTTCATTAAGTTACAGCCCATGAACACATTGCAACACCACGGGACTTTGCTAGAGACAGTACAGCAGAGTGGAAAGACTGAGGATTTAGGGTCAGACTGACCCAGTCCTAAGAGTTCTGTCTTATTGGGCCACTAACCCTCTCTGAGCCTGTTTCTGGTCTGTAAGATGGGGATAACAACATTTACCTCTTATGGCTCAAATAGAATGCTCAGCAGATGCCTGGTATGCAGCAGGCCCTCAATAATTGGTAGCTATTATTAAGCAACCTCTAAAAATAACTCTGAGGACCAAATGGAGAAATGTTCCAATAATAAGCTATTAAGCTAATAAAGAAGATACAAAATACATTTATATTTACACAGACTGCAACTATGTGGAAAAAAAATAAAGCCAATAGCAATGGTCTGGAATGTCATATGGAAAAAAGAACAGCAATTTTGGTAAGGTCATTGGTATTACACAGAATTTCCTCCAAATTTGATTTAATACTGCCATGTAGTTTTTCTGAGTGGGGAAAAAAAATGTTTTTGCTGCCTATTTAAGCAAGGCACTTCCCTTATCTAGAAATGAGTTTGCTGCTGCATGTCAAAGCAATGCAGAAGGCAGACAACTCCACTTTCCCCATCAATAACTCACTCATGTGTGGAACCCAACACACTTTATATACAATCATTTTTGTGTCAGGTGTTTGCTGCCTCAATAATCAGGAAAGCTTGAAATGGCTGACGTCTTTTGTTCAAGCTACTGTTCCTCCTCTTCAGGGAAGACACTGTTGAAGTCTTCAGCTTGTTAGGAGAGAATGCAAAGCCATCCCTCATAGCACTTGGGTGCCATTTCCAGACCTTCCTTCTTGAGGCATGTACACGTTGTGCACAGCCAACACATACCCAGATTTGCTGTAGAAAGTAGCACTAATTTAAGCAAGACATTTTGCAAATCCCAAATCAATTGTTCAGTGAATGCTTGGGCATCTGATTGGTGGGCAACAACACTATGAGTTTTCATACTGGAAACAGTATAACAGGGTAGAAAGCTTTTCTAAGCTTTTGGAATACTGTGTACTTTCTAATAAAAAAATTTCCTGGGGCGCCTGGGTGGCTCAGTCAGTTGAGCATCCGACTTCAGCACAGGTCATGCATGATCTGTTTGTGGGTTCGAGCCCTGCGCTGGGCTCGGTGCTGGCAGCTCAGAGCCTGGAGCCTGCTTCGGATTCTGGGTCTCCCTCTCTCTCTCTGCACTTGCCTCACTTGTTTCTCCCTCCCTCCCTTTCTCCCTCCAAAATAAATAAATAAACCTAAAAAAAATTTCCTGAAAACAAAGCACTGGCAGAAAAACCTGAATGTCTATACACTAGTTTAAAAGATAAAGACTAGAAAGCTACGATGTAAAAACACGTAATCTGAATGTCTATACGCTAGTTTAAAAGATAAAGACTAGAAAGCTACTGGGGCACCTGGCTGGCTCAGTGGCAGCAGTATGCGACTCTTGATCTTGGGGTCGTTAGTTCAAGCCCCCTGTTGGGTGTAGAGATTACAAGAAAATAAATAAATAAATAAACTTTACCAAAAAAAGGGGGGGAAAAACCCACATATGATAACCAGGAACTAGTTCATTAAATTATACAAAACCAGAATCAGGGGACTTCTCAAAGAAACATGAAGGACATTCTTTTAGAAAAAAGCCAGTGAGGGGCACCAGGGTGGCTCAGTCGGTTTAAGTGTCTAACTCTTGATTTTGGCTCAGGTCATGATCCCAGGGTCATGGGATCGAGCCCCGTGTTGGGCTCCGTGTTGAGCATAGAGCCTGCTTAGGATTCTCTCTCTCCCTCTAACCCTCTCCCTTACTGACACTCTCTTTCTCTAAAATATGGGGCGCCTGGGTGGCTCAGTCGGTTAAGCAGTGGACTTCAGCTCAGGTCATGATCTCACCGTTCGTGAGTTCGAGCCCCGCGTCGGGCTCTGTGCTGACAGCTCGGAGCCTGCAGCCTGCTTTGGATTCTGTGTCTCCCTCTCTCTCTCTGCCCCTCCCCCACTTGCACTCTATCTTTCTCAAAAATAAACATTAAAAAAAAATTAAAAAGTAAGTAAATAAAATAAAGTAAAAAAATAAATAAGTAAAAGAAAAAAGCTAGTGATATATGTAATTGCTGTACTTATGGGATTTTATTTACACATTCTCTATATAAGGTAAGTTCAGCCGTCAGAATAAAACCGGTATGATTGACTAGCTATCTGTAGAAACCACCTACCCTAAGAGAAGGAATAACATATGGTGTGTGTCTGAGAGGACATGGAAAACCTTCAAATCCTATAAAAGAACCAAGTATCCCTGAAGGACTATAGCATACATTTAAAATATCTGTTTATAGAAGACCCAGGAATAGGCTAGGATAAAGAGTATGGAGTAAGTCACACTGTATGTGGTAACAAGGCCTTACTGGCACAAGAGTATTATTCTTAAACTAGTCTATCCCCTCAGTGTAGATGAGGGCATCAAATTCTCAGACCTTAAGTAAAAGAAGCCAGTCTCAAAAGGTTACATACTGTATGCTTCCATTTGTATGATATTCTAGAAAAGAAACTATATGACAAAGAATGGTCGCAAGGACTTAGGAATGGAAAGAGGGTTTGATACAGGAGTGCACTATAAATTTTGGGGGTGATAGAAATTGTTCTGAACCTTCTTTGTGGTAGCTATACAAATCTATGCAAGCATAAACATTCATAGAATTGTACAAAGTTAATTTCACCATGTGTAAACTTTAATAGTAATGTATTTTTTTTTAAATGGGAATTTTTTCTTTTTTTGATGTAAGCTATATGCTCAACATGGGGGGGGCTTGAACCCACGGCTCTGAGATCAAGAGTCGCATGCTCTACTGACTGAGTCAACCAGGCACCCCAATAATAATTTTAAAAGTATGAAAATTACAATACCTTAATGACACAAACCTACTGTCAGTTACAGAAGATGCCCTCTAGTGATTCTAAAGCTAATGGGCTCCCAAACTTCTCTCTGGGAAACACTACATTAGCTATTAAGATGATCTAATTAAGTTCCTGTGCCCGGATTCCATATTCTCCATACAAGTTATATGATAGAAAAGGAATGGGAAGTTACATTTTGGAAGTGGTCAATTTTCAAGTATTGTGGGATATCCAAGTGGGGACTTCTGAGGGGCTGGTCGTATACAGGGGTCTGGAGCTGAAGATCTGGGCCAGGAATATGGAGTCATCAGCACAGAGATGACAATTAAAGTCATGGAAGCGGGGGTGCCTGGGTGGCTCAGTCGGTGAAACATCTGACTTCAGCTCAGGTCATGATCTCGCAGTTCGTGGGTTTGAGCCCCGCGTCCGTCTCTGTGCTGACAGCTTGGAGCCTGGAGCCTGCTTCACAGTCTGTGCCTCCCTCTTTCTCTACCCCTCCCCTGTTCACACTCTGTCTCTTTCTCTCTCTCTCTCTCTCTCTCTCAAAAATAAACATTAAAAAAAAAAAAAAAGAAAGAAAGAAAGAAAGAAAACACACCATCTGGGAAAACTGATGGCATGAAGGCCCAGACAGGAAAAGGAGATGAAATCCTTCTGCTGAAGGGACTACCTTTAGACAAAAGCAAGCACATGTCATCCACTGTAACAGCGAAGGAGGCAAGGAGGGATGGGAATACAGCACAAGTTTTAGGTGGTGACAACACAGGAAGCTGAATATTTACTCACCAGTTAGCACCCTAACAGTACAACAGAAAGTAAGGTCAAAATCTTTGAAATATTTAAGGAAGCCAACAGGTAAAGACAGACGCAAATTGGGTAGCCCCCCAAAACACTTCCCTTCTACTGGCATTTGCTGTGTCCAGAAACTGCTAGGTGCCCTAATGCATTAGGTTCATTTAATTCCCACAACAACCCTAGAAGGTAGACGTTATTGTTACTGTTGAGAGGCTTATAGAAGTTAAACAACTTGGAGTCATAAAAAACTAGAAAATGATAGAACTGGGATTAGAATCCAAGTCAATTACTCAAAAGCCAGAGCCACACTGTACTGCTGTATGGACTACTGCCACTCTCTATGACATCATCACTTCCCTCATTCTTAGCTGTGGACTCCCCAAAACTTCCTTTCCATAGTCTCAAAAAGAAAGATATGCTGAGAGATTGGAGCTGAGAATCACAAATTGCTTCAGTGTTATCTCATCAGGCCATCACAGTGGGAAAAAAAAAAAGTTTGCAAATGTCTTTAGGCAGGGAATGCATTCTTCATGTTCACAGAATCCACACACGGGGTTTCACAATTCACATTAACTGTCTGGTCCCTGATGGCATTTATATGAGCTGTAATGCAACCTTTGACTTCTGTCAATGAAGACAGGACAGAAGGAAAACAAGATGTAACTTACTATCCTCCTTGTAGTTGGTATAAAGTGGAAAGCTACCAAAATCTCAGAAGTTTGAAAACATTACCTCTGAGAGTGAAGAGAGGTGAAAGGGAAATGTAACACAAACATTAAACATACCTTGATATCATTGTCTATTCCCCCAGAAATAATCTGATCACTTGTGTCATTGAAGGTCACAGCTAACACCTGGTAGGTGTTCTGAAATGTCTGGATGGCTGCTTTCTTCCGGATGTCCCAAAGCTGAAGCAGAGGAACAAGAGGGTCTATAGTCAAACATCATTCTAAGAAGTAATTGCATAATACATCCCGAAATCCAAGGACTTTGTACAGGTGAATAGATTTTTAATAGGGATCCTGTTCAGAAACTTGTCTGGATTTCCTAGTAACACGGTGAGAAGTGACCACAATTTTGCCAATGTATCTGAAGGCTGGGAGAACCAATCACTTTGGTTGTATTTTCAGATTCCTTTGTTAAAGTATGAATAAATATAGTTAATCAACACGCCCTTAGAATGGAAATCCTCTACTTGTTTAGTTTGTATTTAAAAAAAAATTTTTTTAATGCTTATTTTTTGAGAGAGAGAGAGAGAGAGACAGAGCATGAGCATAGGAGAGGCAGAGAGAGAGGGAGACCCAGAATCCGAAGCAGGCTCCAGGCTCTGAGCTGTCAGCACAGAGCCTAACACGGGGCTCGAACCCACAAACTGCGAGATCATGACCTCACCTAAAGTCAGACGCTTAACCGACTGAGCCACCCAGGCGCCCCTAGTTCATATATTTTTAACATAGCAAGGATATTAGACCAGTGTTTTTAAACTGGAGATCCTAACTCATTAATGAGCTGTGGCTTACATGAAAAAATACAGAGAAAAAAACCTTTTCTCATCAGCAAAAATGGAAGAGCAGGGAATACTAAAAGGCTGTCCCTCCACAAGAGCAGAGAATTATGTGACAAAAAAACTGACAGAACCAACTTTGTCAGAACTCTCGAAACTAATCAGAAGCTTATAGCAGCCAGGCAACTGCTTAATGAGGAACGAATCCTCCTGAATCTTACAGAGTTCTGTAGCATCTTAACTTACCCTGACTCCATCTCTTACGCAGCAATAGCTTTGAAGACAATGGCCCACATCCCCAGGATAGGTTCCTGGTATCAGAGGGAGCAGAAGGGACCTTACTCCTTATTCTCAAAGAACTGTGGTGGTTTTTAACTGTCTGGTGGCTCCCTGAAGGATGAGCTTAAAGGGATGGACTTTACTTTGCCTAACTGGGAACGCTTCCAGCGCAGAGACATTTGTCTACAACATTTAAAGGCAAATGCATTAGCCTCTGCTGTCTGGAGCAAGGGATGGCAGTTGGAGCAAACCACAGACAAACCAAAAAGCTTGTGAGGAAAGCTGCGGAATGAGACAATTTGGAGAAAAGGGGCGTCGAAAAGCTGACTTATTCCTAGGACTCTAGAAGGCCATTTGCATGCCGTGTCTGGGCACATGCTCAGAAAAGCCCTGAGAAGGCCCTAAGCTCTCCTCTTGCTGACCTGCACAGGCTCAAACCTGTGCATAAGCAAGAAGTGAAGCCTAATGCACAGTTGTAAACGGCCTGGCTGAGAGGCAGAGACAGACCCAACACGCACACAGAGCAAATCTGCAAAGACCAGGAGTTTTTCTTTTAATCACAAGCCATTAAGAAAATCTCTACCAAAATCATTAGTGAATCGCCAAGCTAACGAAACCGAGATTTCAGTGGCTACGTACGGCAAACTATACAGACTTTACAAAATCAGTTCAGAAAATTCATCAAACAGCTACAACAAGGAGCAACAGCAAACCCCAGGGGGAGAATCTAATTTCTGGAGTTACCACATTATAATATTCAAATGTCCAGTTTTCAACAAGAAATTATGAAGCATGAAAACAAGCAAAAAAGTATGGCTCTTACAGAAGAAAAAAGAAATTAAATCTTTTAAAAAATGATGGGACAACTGGATAACCATACCTAAAATACGAAGGCAGACCTTTATCTTACACCAGATGCAAAAATTTACTCCACATGGATCAAAGACTCAAATGTAAAAATTAAAACTATGAAATTCTTAGAAGAAAACACAGGGGTAAATCTTCATGGCCTTGGATTTGGCAATGAATTATTAGATATGACACCAAAAGCACAAGTGACCAAAGAAAAAATAAACTTCATAAAAATTAGAGACTTTTAGGGGCACCTGGGTGGCTCAGTCAGTTAAGCATCTGACTTCGGCTCAGGTCATGACGTCACAGTCCTTGAGTTTGAGCCCCGTGTTGGGCTCTTTGCTGACAACTCAGGCCTGGAGCCTGCTTCAGAGTCTGTGTCTCCCTCACTCTCTGTCCCTCCTGTCTCTCTCTCTCTCTCTCAAAAACAAATAAACATTTAAAAATTTTTAAAAATTAGGAACTTTTGTACATCAGAGGATTGTATCCAGAAAATGAGAATACAACCAATAGTGGGAGACATTATTTGCAAATCATATACCTGATAAAGATCCAGTATCCAGAAAAAGAAGCTATGGTTCAACAACAAAAACACAAAGAGTCCAATAACTGGGCAAAGGCCCTGAATAAACGTTTCTTTTCAGATGATATAAGCGCAAGACAAGATGCTTAGCATCATAAATCATTTGGGAAATGCAAATCAAAACAATTAGATATTGCTTCACACTTACTAGTGGGGAAAAAAAAGAAACCACAGAAAGTAAGGGGTGCTGGTGAGGATGTGGAAAAATTGGAACCTTCGACCATCACTGGTGGAAATATAAAATGATGTGGCTGCTATGGAAAAGTCTGGATGTTCCCCAAAAGGTTAGAGTTACTCTTTGACCCAGCAATCCTAGATTGCTCCTAGATATATACCCAAGAGAAATGAAAGGTGTTCAAACAAAACCTTGTACACAAATCTTCGTAGCAGTGTTAAAAACGAATCAAGTATTAATACATGTTACAAGGATGAAGACTGAAACATTAAGCTAATCAAAAGAAACTAGACACAAAAGGCCACATATCGTACAATTCTATTCCCAATAGAGACAGTAAGTACATTATGGTTGCCAGGGGCTGGAAAGCAGGGAAAAAGTACTGACTGATAAATGGGTAGGAAGGTGCTTTTTGGGGGTGCCAAGAATATTCTGGTATTGGATCATGGTGATGATCACACACATTGTGAATGTACTAAAAATCACTGAATTGTACATCTTTTAAAATGGTTAAAATGGTGAATTTTATATTATGTAAATTTTACCCTAATTTAAAAAATATATAGAAAAGATGATGTCACATATAGAAGAGGCTGATTCATAAACACAGACATTCTGAGGGGAGTATATACTGGGTCACAGTTTAAAATGTATTCCTTAATGCAGATTGAGATTAAAAAAATTTTTTTTAATTACTACACTTAGATGATCTAGTTTAACTCCAATTTTTATGGATGAGCAAACTAAATCTCCAAGAAGGAATTAACTTGATGACAAACACCCAGCAAGTCAATAGCAAAACAAGAATTAGAATTTAGTACTGTCTGATTCTGTTATGTTCATGTTATATTAACTTAAACATACTAAAATATATGCTAATTTCTTATAACGACTAAAGTAATCTACACTTGTTTTATACCGTTAACTTTTTAATGGCTACTTGATTTATTAATAATAGAAGATAGGGGTGCCTGGGTGGCTCAGTTGGTTCGGTGTCTGACTCTTGATTTCAGCTCAGGTCATGACCTTACGGTTCATGGGATGAGGCCCCAAGTTGGGCTCTGTGCTGGCAGTGGGGCGCCTGCTTGGGATTTTCTCTCTCCCTTTTTCTCTGCCCTTCCCCTACTTGTGCTCTCCCTCCCTCTCTCAAAATAAACACTTAAAAAAAATAGTAATAGTAGATAAAAATTAGGTATAATGAGACACCTGGGTGGCTCAGTTGGTTAAGCATCTGACTTCAGCTCAGGTAGTGATCTCACAGTTCGTGAGTTTGATGTCCCATCAGGCTCTCTGCTGTTAGCACAAAGGCTACTCCAGATCCTCTGTCTCCCTCTCTCTCTCTGCCCTTCCCCCGTGCTCTCTCTCTCAAAAATAAAATAAACATTAAAAAAAAAAATTAGGTATAACAACTCTAGAATCCCATACCCTAAACAATTAGGCTCTATTTTTAAAAAATAAATTTATATAACACGGAACTACATTTTTTTTTTAAAGATTTTATTTTCGAGTAATCTCTACATCCAACATGGGGCTCAAACTCACAACCCTGGGATCAAGAGTCACATGCTCTACTGACTGAACCAGCCAGGTACCCCAACATGGATCTGCATTTATAGAGTGTGGATAATAGGGAAGGCCTAGAGATGTTTCTTTCCTTTCTTTTATTTAAAAAAAATTTTTTTTTAAACATTTATTTTTGAGAGACAGAGAGAGGCAGAGCATGAGCAGAGGAGGGTGAGAGAGATACAGAATCTGAAGCAGTCTCCAGGCTCTGAGCTGTTTGTTAGCACAGAGCCCAACGTGGGGCTCGAACTCACAAACTGTGAGACCATGACCGGTGTTGAAGTTGGACGCTCAACCGACTGAGCCACCCAGGCGACCCCCCTTCCTTTCTTTTAAAGTTTTTTTATTTACTTGGAGAGACAGGGGGAGAGGGAGAGAGGGAGGGTCGGAGAGGGAGAGAATACACCCATGTGTGTGTAGGGGAGGGGCAGAGAGGGAGACAGAATCCCAAGCAGGCTCTGCACTGCCAGTGTGGAGCCCAACTTGGGGCTCAAACTCGAGAACCACAGGATCATGACCTGAGCTGAAAACAAGAGTCCTATGGTTAACCTAATGAGCCACCCAGGCACCTTAGAGATGTTGCAACAAATGACTGACAGACTTGGTAAGGTGAACCATGATGTTTTAAGAGTGTGGGTCATTTCATTCAAATGACAAAGACTGGGGTGATGGTGTCCCAAGTTTTACACACATGTCATTAAAAAAAAAAAAAAAAAAGGGGGCGCCTGGGTGGCGCAGTCGGTTAAGCGTCCGACTTCAGCCAGGTCACGATCTCGCGGTCCGGGAGTTCGAGCCCCGCGTCAGGCTCTGGGCTGATGGCTCAGAGCCTGGAGCCTGTTTCCGATTCTGTGTCTCCCTCTCTCTCTGCCCCTCCCCCGTTCATGCTCTGTCTCTCTCTGTCCCAAAAATGAATAAACGTTGAAAAAAAAATTAAAAAAAAAAAAAAAAAAAAAGATGGGTGCCTGGCTGGCTAAGACGGTGGAGCATGTGGCTGTTGATCTTGGGCCCCACACTGGGTGTAGAGATTACTTAAAATAAAATCTTTAGGGGCGCTTGGGTGGCTCAGTCGGCTGGGCACCCGACACTTGATTGGGGCTCAGGTCGTACTCTCACGGGTCCATAATCTTATGGTTTGGGAGATCAAGCCCCCAGTGGAGCTTGGTGCTGACAGGGCGGAGCCTGTCTGGGATCTTCTCTCTCCATTGCTCTCTGCTCCTCCCCTATTGGTGCACGTGCTCTCGCTTGCTAGCTTGTGCTCTCTGTCTCTCAAAACAAATACTTAAAAAAAAGGAACCAGCCATAGAATCTCAGGAAAGGCCTTAAGTTTACATTCAAATCTGCGGTAAACAAGCAGTCTGGGTTGTTACCTCTGTGCCAACAAGGATTCCTCCTCCCAATTCTCACGGTTTGGAATGCAAACTCATGAAAACATAACCTAAAAAGGCTTAGGTTTGGTTACTCAGGTAAATGGTCCAAAAAGAGTGCTTCACCCCTCTTCTGGAGAACCAGTACCTAACCCCTGCCCACTAATTCCTCTGGCTACAGAATCATGTCCAAACCTACTAGTTTGGAATTCAAAGCTTTGATAATCTAGCCTCTCCGTATCTCTTCCAGATTTAGTACAATCTTTGTCTTAATAATCTCTGCACAGATCAAATCAACCTTTGATTTTATCCTAAAAGCTACGGTAGTCATTTAAAGCTTGATTCAGGGGCGCCTGGGTGGCTCAGTGGGTTAAGCGTCTGACTCTTGATTTCGGCTCAGGTCATGTTCTTGAGGTTCGTGAGATCGAGTCCCACGTTGGGCTGCGTTGACAGCACAGAGCCTGCCTGGAATCCTCTCTCTCTGGTCCTCCCACTCGCATGTGCATATGTGCTCTCTCTCAAAATAAATAAATATTCAAAAAAAAAGTTTGATTCAAATATTTAATTTCTTAAAAGATTTTATTTTTAAGTAATCTCTATACTCAACGTGGGGCTTGAACTTCACAACCCCGAGATCAAGAGTCAAATGCTCCACTGACTGAGCCAGCCAGGTGCCCCTGATTCAAATGTTTTAGAATATTAGTTCCAGATGACCATCATTTTTAAAAGACTATTTTACTTTGAAATATTCACAAACTTACACAAAAAGTTGGAAGTAAAAGAGAACATTTTTGTTGCCCGAATCATCTGAGAACTGCTGACCTAATGTCCCATCACTCCTAAATACTTGAGTGTATTTGTCCTATAAAAATATATATAATACATATAACATATACAATCCTGTATAATTTCAGCACAATCAATCAAAATGCAGAAATTAACACCAACACATCACTACCAACCGGTTCTCAGATTTCATTCAAGTTTCACCACGTGTTCCAACATGTCTTTTATAGAAAAGATTCAGTTCAGAATCATGTGTTGAATTTAGCAGTTATGTTTCTTTAGTTTCCTTCAGCCTGGAAGAATTTCTCAGACTTTCCTTGACCTTGACATTTCTCAAAATTATAGGACAGTTATTTTGTAGGATGTCCCGCAATTTGGGTTTGTCTGATGTTTCCTCATGATTAGATTCAAGTTATGCCTCTTTGGCAGGAATATCACTGAAGTGATGCTGCATTTTCAGTGTATTTTACTGAGTGGCTCACAATTTTGTTTTGTCCCATCATGAATAATGTTCAGTTTGATCATTTGATTTAAGATGTTCTTTTGACAAGCTTTCTGCACAAGATGTTCCAGGTTCATCTTGTACTTTCCCTGCCCAGTCCTGAAACAGGGAGCCCTGGTTTCTTCAGTGGAAAATGGTGTTTAAAGGCCAAGACCTGCACAGTAGATATGTTCATTGCTTTTGGACTGTTGTTCCTAAACCCTCTCAGTGAACAGTTGCCAATATATGCATACACAGGCGCACGTGCACACACACCTGTAAATACCCATTTACATCTCCCATTTCTTCTACGCCTGTTTATGTATTGAATGTTTATCAGTTCACACTGACACTTCCAGTTCAATACCAACAACACAAAATGCATTTTAGTTTTCCCTCCTGCATTGGTAACTCCTTTCTCCGACAATGAGAAACCTGCCTCCCGTTATTATATTTACTTACCTGATCAAGCTTCCTGAATGTAACCGATCTCCCACATCCTTTTCTACCCTTCTCCTCTTCCTTCCCTGTTTGAACTGTGATTCCCATCCTGGGCTGATCTTATGTGAACCCCTCCTCATCCCATATGGGTCATCCCTTTGTATGAATACGCCCTTCACCCTGCTCTGGCTCTAATATCCCTCTCCAGGCTGCCTTTCCTCAGGAATGCTAGCCTCAGCCCCAGACTCCCTACCCAAACTGCTCCCACACTATGTGGACACCCTCAGCTCAGGCTGTGACATCCATACTTCCCCCTACTCCACTAACGTATAGATGACCCTTTTATTCTGCTAGGGTACCAACTCTCCATGCTGGGCTGCTCCCCACTCCAATTCCCTATTCTGGGCTACCGACCCTGTGTTATGTGGTTGCCCTCCTCACCCTTCTCAGTCCCCATTTCCCTACAATGGACTGCCCCCAACTTGCATGGATGCTCTCCTCACCTCACTTGGGCCTCATACTCCACTCTGGGTCACAATGGCCCACACCTCCACCTCTAACCTGAAAACCTTCTGTGTCTTCGTCTACATAATGGCACTAGGACTGAATTGTAACAATTTGCATTTATATGTATGTGTATATATATCACATCTATAGTAATGTATATGCCTTAAACATATGATATGATACAAAAATGATTTTCTAAGTACTTTACCAGAAAGAATAGATTGCTAAAAACAATATGAAAAAACTGTGAAAAACAGTATGAAATATTGTTAAAAACAACAGAAAAAACTACTAGTATGGACAATGCTCAGGATGCCACTTCTAGACTGAAAATGCAAGCATTACTGAAAGCTTCGTCTTCTGTTGCGAATCCTGATACATCAAATGTAACACAAGGTTTCCCCCCTTAGAGAAACAGAGGTTATTAAATTCCTACACCTACAAACCTAAAACAGAAAATAATCAACAAAGCATTCCAACCTGATAACTAACTAAAAGGCATATGTAAAAGGCTGTTCGACAAAGCATTAATTATAAAAAATATGTTGAAATTAAGAATAAGGAATTGGCTAAAAAACAGTCACCTTTAGTTGATGTGACATATTGCACACTAAGATAAATATTAGCTTGAGTGACAAAGTTAAAACATTTATTTCAAATCATGTTTAATTAGAGGAGAAGAGAAGCAAGAAACTGAAAGGAGGACAGAAAACACAAACATGTACTCACAAAGGAGTAGTTGAAAAAAGAAAATCCGAGGAGAGACAGAAAGGCAAACATGAGGAAAGAGGTAAAGAAAAGGCAAAATGAGAGAAAGTAAGAGAAAAGGTGAAGGAAAGCCAAAAATAAACAGGAGTGAGTTCCTAGATGTTGATAGAGCAGGCCCTCGGTAAAATTCCTTAGGGCCCTGTCGTCTCTTACCACCTTTTGAAAGGCCCTTTGGCGAATCAGTTTACAAAGAAGACTCTCCAACCATGGCACACGGAGATTAAGAGCTCTGGGCTTTGGAATCATTCATAAGCCATACACTCTCTTCCTAGCTAAGCACCAGGCCCCAAGTGACTGGGTTTATTATAAAAATGATTTGGTAGGACAGTATCTCCAAGCAGATGATTCAGTATGTCAGTGTCACCACTTTAATTACGAAAAGAAAGCAAATTCATTTTAAAAAGCAACAATCACAAGGTTAGTGTGGTTTCTCGGATATACTCCTTTCAAGTCCCTCCTTGTTTAATCACTAAAATACTTCCCAGAGTACCAAATTAGTGCCAAAGAAAGAATAAAAATGGTGGTACTACAGAGTAGTATGTCCTTGTGTGCTCTTGAAATAAGTAATTATTTTTAGGCCTCATTTTCCTCATTTGATAGCGAGGATGCAGTGGTGAACATAGCATAACGTATAAACTTGTTGAATCACTATGTCGTACATCTGAATCTAATGTACCATTATGTATCACCATATTCAAATAAAAACAATAATAAAAAAATAAAATGAGGATGCTGGATGAGATCAATGGCTTCCAAAATGTCACACCTGCTACATCAAATCATGTTGAGGAACATGTTTTTTTTTTTTTTTTTCAACGTTTATTTATTTTTGGGACAGAGAGAGACAGAGCATGAACGGGGGAGGGACAGAGAGAGAGGGAGACACAGAATCGGAAACAGGCTCCAGGCTCTGAGCCATCAGCCCAGAGCCTGATGCGGGGCTCGAACTCACGGACCGCGAGATCGTGACCTGGCTGAAGTCGGACACTTAACCGACTGCGCCACCCAGGCTCCCCGAGGAACATGTTTTATAATCCTGGTTTGTGGGGCACCTGGGTGGATCAGTCAGTTAAGCATCCGACTTTGGCCTAGGTCATGGTCTCCGATTTGTGAGTTAAGTCCCACAGTGGGCTCTCTGCTGTCAGCACAGAGCCCACTTCAGATCTTCTGTCCCCACCCCATGCTTTCTCTTTCAAAAATAAACATTTTACTTAAAAAAAATTTTTTTTTAAACATTTATTCATTTTTGAGAGACAGAAAGGGACACAGCGTGAGCAGGGGAGGGGCAGAGAGAGAGGCAGACACAGAATCTGTGGCAAGCTCCAGGCTCTGAGCTATCAGCACAGAGTCCAACATGGGGCTCAAACCCACAAACCATAAGATCATGACCTGAGCCAAAGTCAGACACGCAATTGACTGAGTAATCCAGTGCCCCAATAAACATTAAAAAAAAAAAATCCTGGTTCTTAAAAAACACGATGTCATTTACATTAGCACCCAAAACAAAAGAGAAATATTTAGGTATAGATTTAACAAAATATGTACAATCCAAATGAAGGAAACTTCAAAACTGTAATGAATGGCGGCACCTGGGTGGCTCAGTCAGTTAAGTGTTCAACTTTTGGTTCGGGTCATGATCTCACAGTTGGTGGGTTTCAGTCCCATACAGGGCTCTGCGCTGGCAGTACGGAGCCTGCTTGGGATTCACTCTCTCCATCTCTCTCTCTCTCTCTCTGCCTCTCCCCTGCTCACACTGTCTCTCTCAAAATAAATAAGTAAACTTTAAAAAAATAGTTTAAAACAACAACAACAACAACAACAACAAAAACCCCAAAAAACAAAACTCTGATGAACAAAATCAAATAACTAAATAAATGGTTTTTCCATGTTCATGGATAGGAAAACTCAGTTTTGTCATTCTCAACTTTATAAATTCAATGCAATCCCAACCAAAATGTGTTGTGGAAATCAACAAATTGATTCTAATGTTCATGTGGAGAGACAAAGACCCAAGATTTCCAACACGATACTGAAAGAGAAGAATGAAGCTGGAGGACTGATCCTACCTGACTTCAAGACCTACTATAAAGCTACGGTAATCAAGACAGGGTGGTACTGGGGAAAGAATACATGAGTGGAAGAGAATAGAGAGCCCAGAAGTAGAACCCCATAAATATAGTCAACTGATCTTTGACAAAAGAGCAAAGGCAACACAATGGAGCAGAGTTTCTTCAACAAATGGTACTAGAACTGCACATTCACATGAAAAAACATGCATCTAGACACAGACCTTGCACCTTTTACAGAAACCAACTCAAAATGGATCACAGACCTAATATAAAATGTAAAATATAACTCCGAGAAGGTAACAGAAGAAAACATAGATGACCTTGGGTATAGCAAAGACTTTTAGATACAACACCAAAGCATGATCCATAAAACACTGATGAGCTGAACTCCATTAAAATTAAAAACTTCTGGGGGCGCCTGGGTGGCTCAGTCGGTTAAGCATCCCAACTTTAGCTCAGGTTATGATCTCCTGGTTCATGAGTTCGAGCCCTGCATTAGGCTCTCTGCTGTCAGCACGCAGCCTGCTTTGAATCCTCTGTCCCCGCCTCTCTCTGCCCCTTCCCTGCTGGTGTGCTCTCATGCTCTCAAAAATAATCAAACATTTTTTAAAAATTTAAAAAAATTAAAAACTTCTGCCTGCTAAAGACAATGTCAAGACAATGAGAAGACAGGCCACAAGGCAGGGAGAAAATATTTGTACATCTGATAAGGGACTATTATCCAAAACGTACAAAGAACTCTTAAAACTCAACAATAAGAAAACAACATGATAAAAAAAATGAGTTAAAGATAGCAGACATCTCACCAAAGAAGATACACTGATAACACAATGCATATAAAAAGATGCTCCATATCAAATGTCATCCCGAAAATGCAAATTAAACCAACAATGAGGTACCACTACATACTTATTGGAAGAGCCAAAATCTGAAGCAATGACACCACCAAATGATGATGTGGCGCAATGGAGACTCTCGTTCATTGCTGGTGGGAATGTAAAATGGTATAGATACTTGGGAAGAGAGATTGGTGGTTTCTTTCTTTCTTTCCTTCTTTTTTAAGATTTTATTTTTAAGTAATCTCTACACCCAATGTGGGGCTCAAACTTATAACCCTGAGATCAAGAGCTGCACACTCCACTGACTAAGCCAGCTAGGTGCCCCAGATTGGTGGTTTCTTAAACACATTCAGGGGTGCCTGGGTGGCTCAGTCAGTTAAGTGTCTGACTTCGGCTCAGGTCAATATCTCACGGCTCGGGAGTTCGAGCCCTGCGTTGGGCTCTGTGCTGACAGCTCAGGGCCTGGAGCCTGCTTCGTATTCTGGCTCTCGGTCTCTCTCTGCCCTTCTCCCGCTTGAACACACATGTGCTCTCTCTCAAAAATAAAAAACATTAAAAAAAAACAAACCTAAACATACTCTTACCATATGATCTAGCAATCACGGTCCTTAGCATTTACCTAAGAGAGTTGAGAAACTTAGGTCCACACAAAAACTTGCACGTAGATGTTTCCAGCAGCTTTATTCATCATTACCAACTCTTGGAAGCAACCAAGATATCCTTTATTAGGTGAATGGATAAACTGTTACATCCCGATGATGGAATATTATTTGGCACTAAAATGAGCTATCAAGCCATGAAAAGACATGAAAGAATCTTAAATGCGTATTACTAAGTAAAAGAAGCCAATTTCAAAAAGGCAAAACTCTGAAGACAGTAAAAAGATCAGTGGTTGCCAGGGGTGGGAGGGATGAATAGAAGGAGCACAGACAATTTTCAAGGCAGGGAAAATACTCTGAAATGTACCACAGTGATGGATACATGTCATTATATGCTTGTCCCAAACTACAAAATGTATAACACTAAATGTGAACCCCAACAAAAACTATGGACTTTGAGTGATTATAATGTGTCACTGTAGGTTTACCAATTGTAAAAAATGTACCACTCTGGTGGGGGAAAATGGGGGAGGCTGTGCATGTGGGGGCAGTGGGTATACGGGAAATCTTTGTACCTTCCCCTCAATTTTGCTGCCAACCTAAAGCTCTTCTAAAAAAAAATGTCTTAATTTAAAAACAAAAATTCCCTTGGGGCGCCTGGATGTCTCCGTTGGGCGTCCGACTTCAGCTCAGGTCATGATCTCACGGTTTGTGAGTTCGAGCCCCGCGTTGGGCTTTGTGCTGACAGCTTGGAGCCTGGAGTCTGCTTTGGATTCTGTGTCTCCCTCTCTCTCTGTTCCTCCCCCACTCGCACTTTCTCTCTCTCACTCTCAAAAATAAATAAAGGTTAAAAAAAAAATTTAAGAAAACAAAAACAAAAGCCCCCAAAATTCTCACTCCAGACCTACTGAACTAGAACCTGGGTATTTTTAACAGGTTCTTCAGGTGAGTCTGATATGAAGACAGGTTGGAAATCACTGGACTAAATAAATGACCCTGTTACTAAACCACATATTGACCTTTCCATATAGTGACTATACTTTTACAACAGCTTTGGAAGACATGTATATTACAGTCACTGTTCTAAAGACTGAGAAACAGGATCAGGAAAGTGAACTACCTGAGATCACATAATTAAGTAAATAGCTGAGTCAAGAATCCAATTCGGGTGATTCATGTCGTTCCATGTCACAATGGTTCAACATGGTTCTAATATTTATTATTCTAGAGGATACTTAAAACGTATTATTTTAGGGGTGCCTCAGTCAGTTAAGTGTCCGACTTTGGCTCAGGTCATGACCTCACAGTCATGTGAATTTGAGCCCCACGTCGGGCTCTGGCTGACAGCTCAGAGCCTGGAGCCTGTTTCAGATTCTGTGTCTCCCTCTCTCTGACCCTCCCCCATTCATGCTCTGTCTCTGTCTCAAAAATAAATACATGTTAAAAAAAAAAAAAATTAAAAAAAAAACAAAAAAAAACCGTATTATTTTAAAAGGCCTCTGTTTTGAGAAATGACCGCTAAAGCAAAGTTGTGGAGAGGAGTGTATGGCACAAGTGGAAAGCAAGATAGGTTCCCATTATGTAACCTTAGAAACTGCAACAGACAGACAGACAACACCCACCTTAACTGTACCATCATCACTGCCAGTGCAGACAAGCTGGGGGCCCCTCCTGGCTGGGTAACAGGAATTCACAAAGGAAGTATGTCCTTTCAGCCTTTTAACCCTCTCGCCTGTCTCACTGTCCCATACTGCCACAGTTTTATCTGTGGATGCGGAGAAGAGCATACTACAAGAAGAACAAAAAAAGAAGTAAGTGAAGAAAAGCAATGGCAACCCACCCCCTCCCCGCCCACACAGAACACTTGCCAAAACGTGCCACTCTTTAAGGCCACTGACAGGTTGTGCTCTGACAGTTTGACACATGATGCAGGAATGCTTCACCCTCCCTAACAAAATCCTGCTGGTTTTCTAGACCCAGTTACAAGGTCTACTCTATGAAATGTCAAAAAAATTTCCTTCTGTCAGTCCCCATGATGTATTACAACCTAATACCAGTAGTTTTCTCAATCTTTTTCTCCTTTGAGATAGACAACACTTTAGACATTCTCCCACCTGGAAATGTTTAATCACACCCTGCTGCAGAGTGAAGACACGCTGTAGCAATTCCTGACCTGGTGGCTCGGTAAAGTTTTTACTTTGTCTCCAAAAATGATTTCTAAGTTATAATTGATTTCATAAGGCATTCTTTACTCAAATACTAACAGGGAAAATGTATACAAGGTTATGTACCAATTGATTCCGGGACTCTAAGATTTTAGAGGCCAGAGGTACAAAACAATGAATGTTCACTAAAATACCTAATAGGATTAAATGACTTTGTATGATCACATTTTTATATTACCTAGGTTATTGTAAAATTATGCAGGCATTAAAATGTTTATGATAAAATGTATACTATGATACAGATACAACAGGTGAATAACAGTAAGGAAAAAAGCAGCAGAAAAGATCACACATGAAGCTCTAACGTATACGAAAAACCAAATGGCTTCGAGTAGGAAAAAAACGAGAAAAACATATCATAAGATTAACAGTGATAATCTTTGGAGTGGTAGGAATATGGGCTATTTTTTCATTTATGTTTTTGAGTTTCTCAAAAGAAACATTTTATTGTTTTTATTAAAAAAAATAACTGATATCTGCATATGCAAATTACATTTTGTTTGGTTTTAAAAAGAAACAGATTTGTCTCAGCTGTCGATGTTAGGTGATAGAGATGTATTCACATATGCATACATGGAGCAAGAAACACCAAACTTGGCTTAACAGTGATAGGACAATAAAGTAGCTGCTCAAAATGCAGTAGTTTTTGATGGCATAGTCTCCTGAGAGAGAAAACTCAAGGATGCAACGTGAAAGGATGCCGAGACAAGTTAGTAGGAGAAGAGCTGTCCTTCCACTGTGCGAACTACTCACCTGCCATCGGTATTATAATGCAGCTCCATCACCGCCCCACTGTGTCCCTTCAATGTGGCATAGTTATCACAGTCACCATAGACATTCCACAGCACTGTCAGGGAGACAGGGGTTCTGTGATCATTACTACGCAAAAGAAAAGTCATCATTGGCCACAGAAAAGGTACTTCTAAATTTATCACAACAGTTTTGAAATTATACTCCCTTGGAGTATTCTCCCGATTGGTTCTCCCAGCTGGACCAATTTTCTTGACACTAAAACAAAAGTAATGCCATATTTTCATATTTCATAAGGTTGAAAAAATTAATTTTTTAAATCTGAAAGTTTTCTGCTGTAATGTTAAAAAAGTTGGTACTCACTCCTACATGTCTGCTATGAGTATAAGAGAACTGCAAAATGATGGCACTTACAGAAAACCCAAGAAGCTGCAAACTGACTTGAAGGGCACATGGCAATGACTTTCTATTACATTTACTCATTCCACATGTACCATGTACCCGTAACAAGCCAGATGCTGGGGTAAAATGAGATAAGCGAATAGACACAGTTCCTGTCCTCAGGCAGCTTGGTTTAGCAAGGAATGAGGCTTGAGTATTATTAAGGAGCACCTCTATATGTAATAAGGCATGTACATATGGTATTTTTCTGTTGATAAACCATTTTTTTGTTTGATGAAATTAAGCACATCAATTTAAGGGATTGATCTTAATTAATCTTCTGCAAAGATCCCCAACTCTTCCAGATGCTTGGTCACTGTTAAGTTGAAGGATCACAGAACTAGAATACCTACATCAAGACAGCAAAGACAGCTATCATCTACCTTGAGGTACAATCTTATAAGCAAAGAGCTAAAGGACTCACTTAATCTCACAATACAACAAACGATGCCAGGATAAAAGAGTCAGATGTTTCTGGTATCTTCTCTCTTGTTTTTTCTCATGACTCTTCTGAGGTGATTTTTTCTACTTATTTCTGAAAAATGGGTATTCCCAACTAGCAGCTGAGAATCTAAATGCCGTATGATCCTGATGACGTACAGGCAGATTATCCAAGTGAGTTGCCACTTTAGGATCCCCATGTCCCCTCCTTCTTTTCGTATGCTAGGATTCTATGAGTGGATCAAGAGGAAGGCCTCACACCTTTGGGAAAAGGAAAAGCTATCTCTCTCATTACTTCCATTAACCTGGTATGCCTAGATCTCTTGTCTGGCTAAATCAGCTCAAGATTTGCCGCCATGAGGAAGATACCCTCAAACTAGGACAACTCACTTCCCAAGTAGTAACATGATTTCTCCTGTACTACATGGACCTTGAGTTCTATACCCAAGATCACTCAACATTTTCATGACACTATTTCAGCATGTTAGCCATGCAGTTTGTGATGTGACCAGCTCAGACTGATACCTTCTGTGGCACTGAAGGTTTTAAAAAAAGAATCACTATTTGGCAAAGAACAATTACTCCAGCTTCAAAAACTCTCTTACATATCAGTCGATCGAATCCTGCAGATGCTAAGGTGGATCCGTTGGGATGAAACTTGCAGCAGTACACTTCCCCTTCATGTCCTGAGAGAAGCATGATTGGAGCTTGAAGGGAGGAACACCTGGGAGGTCCCTAAACAAAAGACAGAAGTATAGGGTAGTCGCTGCATACAGGCAAAGGAGGCTGCAAAAGACACGGGGAACAATAATCGAGTGGATTTCTTCTGATTTAGAGAACAGCAACTTTTCTCACGTGAACTTCTGCCTCCAATGCAACGCGGTCCTGCTGAAGTGTCCAGTGTCTATCTGTTATTCTAACTACTCCCTCATTCTGCTCCCGTCCCATAGCCAACTTTTAATTGCTCAAACATGTTAAACTCATTTCTGCCTCAGGATCTTTATCCTTGTTGTCCCTGATCGGGATCTTCTTCCCTTAGATCTTCCTGTGTTTAGCTCCTTTCAAATGTTTCCACTTCAGAAAGTGTTTCTTTGATCACTCAAACTCAAGCAGCACCACACCTCCCCTCTGCATTCGATTAGTCCTACTGTATTTCCCCATAGCACTTATCACTACCTGCAATTACCTTCCTTATTTTACCTTATTTTTAACGTATCTCGTCCTTTTTCCCCACTACAAAAGGTTTGTGAGTGCAGGGACCCTGCTTGCGTCATCCAACACTGTCTTCCCAGTCTCTAGCTCATTTAATGAATGAATGAGTGAACTGACCTTCCCAACAACTCCGCAGGGTACAGATTACTGGGGAAAGTAGTTTTGATTATGGTCTCGACACTAAGCCTAGGCTTGGACAAGTCACTAAAACCTCATACTCTTGTCAGAGAGGAAAACTAGTACACTATCAGTAATCCCCAAACCTCTTCAGTCATTTCCAGTTTATGCATTTATTAAAAAATATATATATTATGTGCCAGACACTCTCTAGGCACTGGGAAAACAGTACTGAACAAAATAAAAACAAACAATGGAGTTTGTGTTCTAGAGGGAAGGAGGAAGAGGAAGGAGGAAGAGAGAAAACAAATAAAACAGATGGCAGGTGGTAGGTACTATGGAGGAAAAAAAGCAACGTGGGTTAATGCACACGGTGAATTGCAACTTAAAACAGGGTCGTCAGGAAAGCCCTCACTGATAAAGTGGTATCTGAACAAAGATTTGGAAGAGCTGAGTGTGTAAACCATGTGGGTATTTTGAAGAAGAGCACTCCAGTAGAGTGTAGCATATGAAAAGGCTTTGGGGCAAGAACATGGAAGCCAGTGTGACTGGAGCAGGGTGAGCAATGGAAAATTGGCACATCTGAGCGGTAAAGGGAAAGAGGGCAAAAGGCTGTAAGGGTTTGGGTTTCACTTTGGGCGAAGTGGAAAGCCACTGAAAGTCTGCAGCAGAGGGTAACGTGATCTAACGTTTAGCAGGATTCCTCTAGCTGCTGGACTGAGAACAGATTGACCAGACAAGAGCAGAAAACAAGAATACCAGTTAGAACCTCACTGCAATTGTCAGATGAGATGATCATGGCTTAGACCAGGAGCTAGTGATGGAGTTGACAGAAGTGGTAGCAATTTGGGATATATTTTGAGGAGGGTGCCAGCACGATTTGTTCATGGCCTGGCAGAGAGGTTGAGAGAGGAGACCCATGTATTTCTTGATCTGAGCCTAATAGTCCAGGAGGAGAGGTGTGATCATTACCTCTATCTCACAAGAAATGCAGTTAGGAGCATGGATTCTGGGCTTAAAATCTGTTTCTATCATTTACCAGATAAGAGTTTACAATACAGGATACAAACAGTTCCTACCTCTTTAGCTATTACCAAGATTAACAGAGTTTTCATGTACAAAGTACTCAATACAAAGACTCGATGAATGTTAGCTATTGTTCGGTTGTTGTTAGTACTAGCGCTGAGAGGTAAAGAGGAAAGCAACTTGCCCGAAGTCCCAAAGCGAGTCGGTGTCACTCATTTCCTTTCTCCCCTCATTCACTCATTCATTCATCCGTCCATTCTACAAACTTTTCTGAACGTAGACTCTATGTCGGATCCCTGGGAGATTAAGTATGAGAAAGCCCTGGTCCTGGTTTTGAGTTCAAGGTCCTTAAACTCTAATTCTAACGCCACGCCACAGGGTGGTCGAGACGCTGAAAACAGGAGTCCGACGGGCTAACGAACGCAGCATCCGCGGGGGGGGGGGGGGGGGGGGGGGGGGGGGTGTCGACGGCTTTTACAGTGTTTTCTGCTTTAACTGCAGGTAGCGATTCTCGTTCCGCCCCCGCAGTGCGGGATCTCCCGGTGCAGGGCTCTCGGAGATGAAGGATGAGCTGAGGGCCGAAGGCCGCCTCCTACTTCACTTACCGCTTGCAGCAAAGCTCCCGGCGCCGTCTGCTGCTGCCCGGCTCCGGGGCCCGACCCCGCCGCTCCCAACAGCAACTCATGCCTCTGCCGTTTGACTGGTACCAGCGGCAACTCTGGGCCCTTGCGCTTCTGCTGTTCTATCATGGCGGCAACCGCTCTTCTCAGCGCCGCCACTGACCGCGCCGACAGGCTCAGGCACCGCGCGATTGGTTCCGACTTAGTTCTTCCCCCAGAACTTCCGGCTTGGAGAAACCAATCGGCTTCCAGTACTCTCCTCTGCACCGCCCCCTGAACGCTCTTCTTTTATTGGTCAGCTCTTCCTGGCGTCACGAGAGTACGGTGCCAGGATTGGTGGGTAGAGCTGGAGTCCCACCTAGGCGCGCTGTGTCTTGTGGGTGGAAGCGCTGTCTGGGTTTTGGCGTTTCGCGCAATGCTGCGGCGGGGAGACCCGGAGCTGACACCGAGTAAGTGGAAGGAAGGTCGGGGGTGGGTGGCTGCGGCATTTGGAGGCGGCGCCTCGGTTGTGTGGCCTGAGCCTGGCCCTTGTCAGCTGAAGGTTTGCAGGAGGCAGAGGCGGGCCCGGAGTTCGCCGCGCCGGTAGGTAGCAGCGTGGGTTCCGCTTCTAGGCTGGGGCAGAGCGTTGGGGTCTTTGCGGCCCCCTGGGGCTCTCGACGGCTGGCTTGTTTGTCCAGCGCCTGCAGTGTAGAACCCTGTGCCGGACGCTCCCAGGGAGGAAAGGCCTGTCTCCCAGCTCCACCAGGTTCCTCTATGGCTGAGGAGGCCGGCTTGTTTCTACCACTGATGGTGCAGCCTTGTACTAGGGCCTGCTTTGTGCCTCAGAGAAACAGAGATGAGGGAAATGTCCGACGCCTGCTTCTCCTGAGTACGGTCTTGTTGAGAGTTTTGGATTCATACGTGGGAACCAGGTCTCCTCCTTAATCGTCCAACTGATACTTCTTGTGCAGAGCCTCGGGATACATTGTGAACCAAACATGGTCCCTGACCTCAGGGGCTTGAGTCTGGTGGTGCAAACATGTAAAAACAATGATCTCACTAAGAACTGTAAAATAGCGCTGCCTAAGAGAGGGGCCTGATGTTATGCGTGCCTAAAATCAGCAGAAAGGCATCTGTGAACAAAAGGTGCCTGAACCGGTAACCTAAAGGGAGAATTCTAATTACTTAGGTCAAGAGAGGAAGGCAGAATATTCCATCTAGAACAGCATATGCAGGGGCCCTGTGGCAAATGACTAAAAGGCAAAAAGAGGCCACTGTGGCCAATACAGAGGAGATGAAGGAGAGTCTGGTACAGGATGTAGCCGGAGGGGGGGTAGAGGTGCAGAAATCTTACTGTGAGAATGATGGGAAGCCACTGGATGTTTTTTATGGGGGAGGGAGGAGGTTGTCTGGTGGGAGAGTGGCTTGATCCCTCGGGCTCAGTAGCATGAACAGATAGGAGGAGAGATAGGTACAGATAGACTACTTGGGTGAGAGCTATTAGCAATGAAGACTGAGGTATTTGTACAACTACAGGAACTGGACAGTTTCTAGAGATATATAGGAGGTAAAATTAGTAGGATTTAATGATGGATTGGATTTAGGGAGTGAAAGGAGAGAAATCAAACTGTAGGTCCTAGGTTTCTGGCTTATGCAACAGGGTAGTTCTTTTTTTGGAAGAAGAAGAGGGAGGTGGTAGGATATCCAGGAGGCAGTTTGAAATATGGCTTTGGAACTCAGAAGCGAGTTTTCGGGAAACATTTACTTGGGAATAATTGCATATAGGTGACAATATGAGCCATAAGTGTGGGTAAGAGAACCTTGAGTTGTCCCAACTTGTAATGGCCAAGAATGAAAGCATGAGTCCATAAGAGAAACACAAGAGCTATAGAGGAGGACCAGAGGAATGTTGCCTCAGCAGCAGGAAATGGTCTGTGTAGTGGTGCCTGGCTGGTCCAGTCGGTAGAGTGTGCCAACTGTTGATCTTGAGGTTGTGAGTTTGAGGCCCATACTCGGTGTAGAGATTGCATAAAAATAAAATCTTTAAAAAAAAAAAAAAAAGGTTCTGTGTTAGAAAAAGTTTCTGTGTTAGAAAATCCTGGGATTTGGGGCGCCTGGGTGGCTCAGTTGGTTAAGCAGCCGACTTCGGCTCAGGTCATGATCTCGCGGTCCGTGAGTTCGAGCCCCGTGTCAGGCTCTGCGCTGACAGCTCAGAGCCTGGAGCCTGTTTCAGATTCTGTGTCTCCTCTCTCTGACCCTCCCCCATTCATGCTCTGTCTCTCTCTGTCTCAAAAATAAATAAAAAATGTTAAAAAATTTTTTTTAGAAAATCCTGGAATTTAAATAACATGAGAATTGAAACATGTCTGTTGGCTTTATCATCATGGAGCTTATGGTGTCCTTCGTGAGAGTTGGTGTGATGAGACCAGAAGCCAGATATGAGGCAGAGATTCAGGAAAGGAAATGGAGGCAGTGAATCTACAGAGTATTTTTCATACATAAGATTGTAAAGGAGAGGAGAGGATGTGGAAGCTGAAGGAGATGAGGGGTCACCAAGGATCCAACTGAGAGGGCGAAGGAGAAAGTGAGAGAGAGAGAAATTGGGTCATTGATCGTGTTGTGAAAACGTGGGAATGGATGGGATCCAAAGTACAGTTAGACCAACCTTAGGAAGATGGACAGTTTCTCCAGTGAATAGAAAGGAAGAAGGAAATGAAGGCAGTAGGTTCAGTCTGTTTGTATATTTGGTACTGATAAAATGAATTCCTTTCTCATGGCTTTTATTTTCTCTGTAAAGTAGGTGATGTGATCATATGCTTAGAGTGAGAGGAGATCAGAGATTTGAGAAGATTGCAGAAGGTGTGAAAGACGTTGTAGATTGTGGGAGAATTGTGTGACCAGAGACATGTAGAATTGTCTGGCAGATTTAAGGTTGGAGATCATAATTTTTTTCTAGCAACATCAGGCTATTCTGTGCCGGCATGCAGAAAACATACCAAGGTATGGTGGTGAGGACTGTGGGTTTGACTTGCTCAGCGCACGTTTCTACCTCTACCTCTTACAAGGCAGCGCACATGGCCTTCTCTTACTGAAAATTCTGAGATGCCAAAAACGATTTCGTAGACTCCTTTGCACCTAAGGTGAGAATTGAATTTGGAACTGAGTTAGATGTGGAGACAAAGAGGGTGAGAGCCATCCAATTCTGCTGGCAAATTTCGTAGCAGAGCTGTCTCTTTAGTCACCAACTTTCTGGTTTAGTGACTTTCTGCAATGATAGCCATAACTTTCTTGATCATGGCGAAGACTTATTTTGCGGGTTAGGACTTGTTCCTGTAAGTTCTAACAGAGCCTGCTCCCATAGCCCTTCAAGTAATTTTGTAAGCCACATGATCCCTGGCGATAACTCCCTTTTGGCTTATCTTAGCTAGCATGGGTTCTGTTGTCTGCAACCATACTTCACTCATGCCAGACAGGTGAGCTGTAAAGACAAGGAGTTAAAGGGTGGTCAGAGTATTATTAAAATGATGGGCTATGGAGTCCAAGCTGGAGAGGGCTAACAGGTTGGAAGAAAGTAGAGGTCGATAGATTAGGATTCTAATGAGGTCAAAGAACAGTGTTCTCTGCTATAGGACTTCCATTTATCCTTAAAGTCCTCTTCAGTTGTCACCTCTTAAACTTCCCTGTGTCCTCCAAACCATTGGTCTCTGTCTTGTTTTCTCAGCACTTTGAACCTAGCCACTATTTTAGCACTGATCACATTGCATTGCAAATGGTTACCATTATCCCTACCAGACTAGGAAGTCTGTGAGGACAGGGACTGTGTTGAAAGGGGTAGTAACAGTGGCCTGGGCATATGACCCTTGGAATGGCCTACTATTTGTCTCTTTCTAGCCATGCATTTTGGGCAACTTACTTCATTTCTGTACACAGGAATACCTACTTTGTAGAGTTGTTTTAAGGCCTGGAGGGAGGTTTATGAAGTGCTTACCACAGAGCCTGGCGTAAACATCAGTAAATGCGCTGAACTGATGAGTTAACAGTTTGAAGTAGGATTAAACGAAGTACTTCAGTATTTCAGTAGACAGTTCTAAATTTCAGTGTGCTAGACGCTGCAGATTTGCGGGGGGATGGATATGATACTGTGTAAGACAAGGGCATGCACAGAAGAATTTCACAATCTAGAAAGGGAAGAAAAAATGTCCATATGATTTGAATCCCATCTTCATCATTCATAGCTTTGTAATCTTGAGTAAGTTACTTAGCTTCTCTCATGTCTTAGTTTTTTCATCTATAATGTGGCAATAATAATTGCCTATGTTGTCGAGTGGTCCGAAAGAGAATCAAATTAGTTAAGACAAGTAAAGCTCTTAGGTTAACGTACAGCAAATAAATACTCGAATACTAACTGTTGTTATCAGACGACTTGGAGAGGACCTCCAAGATTATTGACTAAGAACAGTGTGGGGTAGAGCGTAAGTACTGGTCATGGGGTCTCGTGCCAATGGCTAGCTGTAAGCAGCCTCTGTCAAGTCACTTGACCTCTGTTAGCCCTATTTTCAGTTAAGTAAAAGTAATGAGGTGAATGATTCCTTTTCATCTTTCACATTTTATGAGTCCGTTTTTTGTGTTTTTCTTTGCACTTTACTATTCTCTTTCCTGCTTTTGGACATTTTCTCAATCAATCCATGACTGAAGTTCAAAAAGGAAGAAGCATCTGTCTTAGATAGTCATTCTATCAAGTTGATGGGAAGGAGGAAGTTTGGCTACCATTGTGGCATTTGAAAATCTCCCCCCTTCTAATCTAGCCTACATATTGGGTGGAAGTTATTTCCTCTACATTCTTTAGACCAGAATGCTTTCTCCCTTCTTTCTTTCCCTGTTTGTTTGGCGTATAGTGAGGCCATTCACTCATTCAAAAACAAACAAACAAACAAAAAACCCACAAAATTTTGAGTACCTACTGCATACCAGATATGAGGAACAGAAGACCAAATAAGAAATGATCCTTGGTTACATGTTTAGATGAATTAATCCAGACCCAGCTCATCATAGCCTCATCCATGAATAATGCCATTCTGACGATGACTCCTCCTTGGAATCTCTAATGTTGGGACTTAGTTCATGTTGGAAACTCTCACAAGATTTAGATGTGCACTGTGAATTCTTTTGAGGCAATGGAGAATAGTGGTTGAGAATGCAGGCTCTGGAGTCATTCTGTCTTTGCTCATATCCCAGTATTTTTGCTTATCAACTGATTCTCCTCTCAATTCGTATGCACAGGTTAAAGATAAATTAAAATCCCTTTAACTCTTAGGGTTCTATCTAGTTATTATTGTTCTGTAATGACCACAACAGATCTAAATTCAAACAGACTTAACTACAACAACAAAAATCTTGGCCAGATCAGTAAGGTGACACATGAAATGAAGTTCCAAAGATGCCTTAAAATATCTTAGCAATTTGGGGCACCTGGGTGGCTCAGTCGGTTGAACATCTGACTCTTGGTTTCGGCTCAGGTCATGATCTCGCAGTTCATGGGTTTGAGCCTTGCATCGGGGAGTGGGGGGGGTGGGTTCTGAGCTGACAGTGTGTGGCTTGCTTGGGATTTTCTCTCTCCCTCACTCTCTGGCCCTCCCCTGCTCATGTTGCTTTTTCTCAAAAAACAAAACAAAACAGTATCTTACCAATTTAATATTGTTCTATGAGCTTCACATTGCTTGAGAGAAGGGGGAGCAGGATGTTTTTCTTTTTTAATTGCATGTACATTTAAAAAAAAAAACAAGTTTGAAATAGTCACAAAACTGGAGGTACAGTACAAATAACCTTTTTTTTAATGAATCATTTGCAAGCTAAGTTGCTGACCTGATGTCCCATCATCCCTGAATACTTTAGTTTTCCTACAAACAAGGACATTCTCCTGTATAACCACACTGTAACTACTATAATCAGAAAGTTAACATTGCATTACTTCTTCTAGTCTTTTTTTTTTTTAATTTTTTTTATGTTTGTTTATTTTTGAGACAGAGGGAGAGAGAGCACGAGTGGAGGAGGGGCAGAGAGAGAGGGAGACACAGAATCTGAAACAGGCTCCAGGCTCTGAGCTGTCAGCACAGAGCCCGATGCGGGGGGTCAAACCCACGAACCGTGAGATCATGACCCGAGCCGAAGTCGGACGCTTAACTGACTGAGCCACCCAGGCGCCCCTACTTCTTCTAGTCTTTAGGCCCTGTCATCATTCTGGACAGCCCAATATGTGGACGCCATCATTACCCTGCTCCTTTTCACACTCGGTTGATCTTTGCAAATTTCCTCCTCACCCAATATAGGTTCTGACCTCACTCTGGGCCTTCGTTCCCCTGCCACACCTCCCGTCCCCACACTCTCCTTGCTCTGTCCCTTGCTTTGGGAAGTGGGTGGCTAGTAACTGGGTCCCTGTTGCCTCCCTACACATTACAGTGTTTAAAAAACGTCACGTAAAATGAAGCACTTAAAGAAGATACTCTGTTTCTAGAATTATTGCAAAGCAACCCTAAATGGTATACCTCGATCCTTGTCAATTTACTTGCTCTTTTAAGTCTACAGATGTGGTCCTATTTGACTGGACTGACTATATCTCAGTGTTTCATAAACTTTCTTAAAACAGCAGGACTCTTTTTTTCAAATGACATCTTACTTAGAAGCTTAATAGGTAAATCGGATCCAAGCAGAATACACTCCTATATCCTTCACTCCTCCTTGCTCCCATGGTCCAACCCAAGGCGGGGAGGGCAAGTGGGAATTGGCAATAAACAGTCTCTTACTAATTACTGAAGAGAGACTACTGGCTCCCAACTGCTCTGGACAGGACCTCCCAGAAGTTGGTTTCTTTGGGGATGTGTTCCCCCTTCCTTTGAGGACTCTCCTCTGGTTGGTTGGCCTCCAGCCCTACTTCTTTGGCTTTCTTGAACCCTGTGGTCCCTAGATATTTCAGAGTTGACTGTTTACAAATAAACTCAGGTTGAGGAGTTTCTGAACAACCACCATAAAACTCTAGGTTTTTATAGGACATAATTTGAAAGAAAACATCAAGGTCCATTTTTAAAAATGGCAACCTGCTACTTTCCTGAAATTGTAAACCTGTTACTGTCATGTTTCCAGATTTCCCTCATTAATGCATGCCACTCTCCTTCTTGAAGAATCACATAGGGTTTCTCCTGTTCTGTGGCAGGAGCCAACAGGAGAGCTTTAAGTTATGTATTCCTACACTGACCACAGCAGAAATCTGTAAGAATCAACTTTAGATTTTTTTCTGGTTTTTTTTTTTTTTTTTTTCTCTTTCCATGACCTTTGTGTAGAGAGGAACAGGTTTTGGACTAAGATGTTTGAGCTCAATTTAGGTGTCCCAGCTGCTGATGCCTCTATGGACTCTGTACCTCACTAGTGCTCCAGGAGCTGGAGGAATTAAAGTCTCTTGATGGAGCCACTGGCCTCAGGTCAGTAACCTCTGTTTTAGGATGTGAGATAAAAGGTGCTAGTCAGAGAGAGGGGAAGACTGGAGATGAGCCTGCAGAGCTAGGAAGTGACAGAGGCAGGAGCCAACCAGGCTGTGATACTTGGATTTAACCTGTTTACCAGCCATTTCTCAAGAACTGACAAATCTACCCTCATTCCATGTGCTATTAGTAGAGTAACAGAAAACCACGTGTGGCTGACCTAAGCAGAAAAGGGCGAGTTTATTATAAGGATACAAAGTTGTCTTATGGAACTCAAGGACAAGGATGTAGGAACCTGGGGATGATACAAGAACCAGGGTTTGGAAAGCTGGTGGGATTTCTTTCAGTTCTGTTTTAAGTGAGGCAGTGCAGTTAATAGACGATGCTATAGATCAGGTAGAGTTTCCAAAACCAGGACCCAGAGCCATCATGTGAAAGTGAGGGGTTGTGCTGGGAATTGAGGAGAAAAGAAAGTATTTGGTTATGAAAATCTAGGGAAAATAGAGGTTCAAGTCTTACTGTTGGCAAATGTAAATGGGAAAAACCGAACTGAGGGCAGTACCATTAGATTTATCTTTGTGTAGCACTGATTTTATTCGGCAGAGTAAAGTGGCATGGTTAAAAGCCACTGGACTGCTAGTTTCCTCTCTGTTTAAAACCAGGAGACTGAGGTCCCTTCCAACTCCAAAGCTGTAAGACTTTCTTTCTTTCTTTTTTTTTTTTTAATTTTTTAATTATTTTTTTAACATGTATACATTTTTGAGAGACAGAAGACAGAGCACGAGAGGGGGAGGGGCAGAGAGACAGGGAGACACAGAATCCAAAGCAGGCTCCAGGCTGTGAGCTGTCAGCACAGAGCCCAATGCGGGGCTCGAACCCACAAACCGTGAGATCATGACCTGAGCCAAAGTCAGATGCCTAACTGACTGAACCACCCAGACACACCCAAAGCTGTAAGACTTTCTACTCAGGCAGCATCAGCATCGTCTGGGAGCTTGTGGAAATGCACAGTTGGGCACCACCTCGGACTTACTGAATTGCAGTCTGCATTTTAACATGATTCATAAATACGTAAAATTGGTGCATACAAGTGTATATGTGTGTGTATAAATTACTAAAATATATTTTTAAATGATTGTTAATTAATGGTTAATAATTTCATGATTCCATTAAAAAACCTATATATATAAAGAAATTTTAAAGAATATAAACAGAATTGAATGATGAGTGATTTTTTTCTTTATTATGACTACGTATTATCATCTGAACTTTTAAAATGAGCATGTGTGGTTTTAGTTTTATAAGGAAAAAAATAAGCTATTGTCTCTTTTGAAAGTCACTTCAGATTAACACCTGGCATGGTGTTTAAAAGCAGGCGGGGGTAGGGGGGCACTGGCAGGTTTACTCGGTAGAGAATCCTACACTTGATCTCGGGGTTGTGAGTTTGAGCCGCATGTTTGGTGTAGACATCACGTAAATAAATATAACTACCAGAACAAAACAAAACGAAACAGATGGGGACTCTGGTGTCAGCCAGAATTTGACTTCAGTATTTCCTAGCTTTTTGACATAGGCCTAGTAATTTGACCTCTGGAAGCCTGGTTGTTTTTGTCATTTATATAAGAATACAACCTACATCTTGAGAGTTTTGAGGATTAAATGAGATACTGGATGTTCAGTGCTTAGCACAGTACCTGGATATAGTAAGTTCTTGATAACCGTTAGCTCTTATTGCTACTATCATTCCCTTTTTCAAGATTCAGTCTCTCACACGCACATCTCAAAAGCCTTCCCTTGACAAAAGAATAGTAGTAATAGCAATTAGAAGACAAAAAAACAGACTAATGCCTTTGGGTAGGTATCAAATTGGAAAAAAAAAAAAAAAAGAGAGAGAGAGCAAAGTTTCCACAACTTACCGTGATCACAGTGGGCAAGAGAGAGGTGGATGAAAGCACATGGTGTTAAATCTAATGCTGTTACTCTGTAGAGATTAGCTGTGGGTTATGTGTACATTTCTTCTTTAATGCGGATGTCTTTCATAGTGTTGTCTTATTTCTTTGTGATAGGACACTTGAATTAGCTTTACCAGAGGAGAAATGGAGGAGCCATAGAACATCAAGGATGAATTCAGGAAGACCCGAGACCATGGAGAACTTGCCTGCTCTCTACACTATTTTCCAAGGAGAGGTATACTCTTTTGGCTTGAACACCTACTCTTTATGTTAAGCATGGACTGAAGGTGAAAAGCTGCTGGGTCTGGAGCTCCTGTCCACTTGAGAATATGTTAAGCATTGCAGTTCCAACAGGAAGGACTAGAGGAGTATCTGGCTACCACTTGTACCTCCTCTAAGCTCCAGACTCCCTACTGCATACTTGACATCTTCATTTGGATACCTCACAGCATGTCTAATTTATGTTTTAAACTGAATTTTTTCTCTTCTTTCTCCCTTTATTATCTCTTTCTCTCTTTCTAGAAATGTTTTTTTTGTTTTGTTTTGTTTTAAGTAATCTCAACACCAGACATGGGGCTCGGACTCAATACCCTGAGGTCAAGAGTCAGATGCTTCACTGACTGAGCCATCCAGGGGCCCCTTAATTTTTTCCCTTTTCTAGCTAAATCTGTTCTTCTGGTCTTTCTCATCTCAGCAGATGCAGCCACTACCCTTCCAGGTACCCATGCTAAATGTCTGGGTCTCATCCTTCATTTCTCCTCTTGATTTGATTTTGATTTTTCCTCTCCCTCCAGTCCGCCAGCAACTTGTGTCATTACTACCTCCCAAATGTATCTCTTATCTGTATACTTTACCCCTATGGCACCCCGTTAGTTCAAGCCCGCCATCTCTTGACTTGGCCTTACTGGGGCCCCAATGTCTATTGTAGTTCCTCTCTAATCTGTTCTTTCCGTTGCAGCCAGAATAACATCTAGAACAGATTGAACATGCTGCTTTCTTTCACTTCTAGGCTTCTCATTGTACTTGAATTCATCCAAACAATTTCATGATCCCTACATGACTTGGCCTCTGCTTACGTGGACAGTGTGGTTTTGTTTCATTCTACTTACACACCAGCCACACTGGCCTCCTTACAACTCTGAGTATTCTAAGCTTGCTTCCTTCTCAGGACTTTTGCATATGCTGTCTGTAACTACCCCACTCTCCCACCAACTTCTTTTCATGTTTTTGGTCTCAACCCTAGCGCCATCTCCTCAGAGATCTTTGCCCCACCATAAATAAATAGGCTCACCCTGTGTTTGCGTACTTGTGTAATGTCTGTGTTCCTCACAAGATACTCAGCTCCATGAGGACAGAGCCCTGAGTGTTTTGTTCGTGGTCGTGTATCTCAGTCCCAAGTAGGTGGGTAGAAAATGATACGTGCTCATTACATCTTTGGTGACTGAATGAACGATCGGCCTTTGAGGAAGAAGGCGTTGTATTTGGAGAGCAGACAAAACCTGGCGCTTTTACTTGAGACTGCCACTTACTCTCTTTGGGGCCTCAGTTTTCGCATTTGTTAAATGGAGATAATACCTCCTTCCAGAGGATTGCCCTGATGGCTCCATAAGCTATCATCTGTAAAAACAATGCCTGAGATACAGTAGGAATTCATTAATGTTGCCTTCCTCTTCTCAAAGCAAAAGTAGAGCCAAAAAATTGTTTTTACTGCCTTATGAGTGCCCATGGTATCTTTACAGTATCATTCCTGTGGTATTCATACTTGCTTTATGGTTCACAAAAGTTTCATCTTCTAATAATGTAAAGCCTTTGAGGACAGACTTTGTGTCTGTCAGTCGGTTGTAGATAATCGTGGCTTTTGACTCCTGTTAAGTCAGTCCCGACTTGTAATATGAAGTCAAGATGCAAAGGTTAATAACATTCTAGCGTATAGGAAACTTCTGCTCTTCAGAGCCTTTATATTTTTCTTTAAGGCCCGAGGTATCTCCAAAGATCAGTGAGGTAGGTACAAGGGCTCAGGAAAAGGAAGTAGTAGCACTAGAGATGAAATTGATTTTTCCGGCGACGAAGCCTTCATTTGTCAGATGTTGCACAAAAGACAGAAGAGTGCTGTTCCCTTTCACAAACTGACTCAGATTTTTAAAGTGGCTGCCGACTGACAGCTTCTTAAATGAGGTGGGACTTGAATTAGTGTCGGGTTTACATATTTTACTATTAAGGATGGATGGGCTAGGAGAATATTTGGAGAGAACTTAGTAGTTCTAGCTTAGTATTTCAGGAGCACATTTTGAAAAACGATGGTTTAGAAGTGAACAGAATTAGGGAGAGAGAAGTTGCTTGATAAATCAGAAAGAAGAAACTATTTTTCAGAATATTCATCTACAAACATTTTTATTTATTCTTATTTTTTTATTAGAGCACACGTGAGCGGCGGGTGGGGCGGGGGGGGCAGAGAGAGAGAGAATATCTCAAGCAGGCTCCATGCTCAGCATAGAGCCCGTTGCAGGGCTCGATCCCATGACCCTGGGATTATAACCTGAGCTGAAACAGAGTTGCATGCTCAATCGACTGAGCTACCCAGGCGCCCCTTCATCCACAAACATTTAATGAGTGCCTGATATTGAAGACCTGGTTACGTTAAATTCTATTTATTTACTTATGAATTTATATCTATTTTTGAGAGTGAGCAAGAGAGCACACATGCGTGCTCAGGCAGGGGAGGGGCAGAGAGAGAGGGGGACAGAGAATCTGCACTGACAGCAGCGAGCCCGATGTAGGACTTGAACTCACGAGACACAAGATCATGACCTGAGCTGAAGTCTGACGCTCAACCAACTGAGCCACCCAGGCGCCCCAAGACCCTGTTACATTGAAATTCAAAAACTTTGTAAGCTTAACATATGTCAGCACTTTGACACACTCTGTCTTCGATTCTCTCCAAAAAATTGTTAACTCTGTTTTATGGATAAGGAAACTTCTCTCAAAAGTTAAGTAATTGCCAATGGTTAATAAATGGCAAAAACTGGGATTTTATTTTATTTTAAGTTTTTATTTATTTATTTTTTTAATTTAAATGTTTATTCTTGGAGGAGGGAGGAGCAGAGAGAAGGGAGACACAGAATCCAGAGCAGGCTCCAGGATCCAAGCTGTCAGCACAGAGCCCGACGTGGGGCTTAAACCCACAAACCGTGAGATCATGACCTGAGCCGAAATCAGACACTTAACTGACTGAGCCACCCAGGCGCCCCTAAAGTTTTTTTTTTTTAATGTTTATTTATTTTTGAGAGAGAGAGAGCATGAGCAGGGGAGGGGCAGAGAAAGAGAAAAAAACAGAATCCAAAGCAGGCTCTAAGCTGTCAGCACAGAGCCCGATGTGGGGCTTGAACCCAGGAACCTGAGCCAAAGTCAGACACTTAACCAACTGAGCCACCCAGGTGCCCCTAAAACTGGGATTTTAAATCAAGTCCTCTCTCCGAGTCTGCTTCCTGCTAACTGCACCTGGGGTTGTCCACCTGTGCATAAATGCATGGAGGAACCAAAAGAACCCTAAAAGAACTCTTTCAACTGAATTGAGGCAGAGGAGGAAGGTAGACGGTAAATCTGGTTGTTCCACAGTCCTTTGTTTCTTTCTCAGTTATGGCGCCTATCGCAGTGTCTTGTAGGATTGTTACTCATGTACGTATTTGTCTCCTCCACTAGATTGTGAGTTACTGGAGAGCAAGGGCTAGGGTTGTCTCATATATCTTGGTAACTACTTCAAATTCACTTAAAAATAGGCTGAGAATTTTTTTTAAAGTTTTAATCTCACAGTACCTGACGTGGTATCTCGCCTGTAGGTGCTCAGTAAATGTGTGAATACAATGGAACCCAAGCCTCTCAGGACCAATCATCCTTGAAGAAACTGGTGGTGCAGCCTGTAACCTAGCACTTCTTCTCTGAGCAGGCTCAGCAGGGCTGGGAAGCTTAGCAACCAAACAGCTGAGAAGCCAATATTCGTCCTTCTCCCACCCTCGGAGAGGCATCTTAGTGCCCACGTCAATGCAGCCTGGTAGCAGGTACAAGCGTAGCAGTGGGAGTTGGGATTTGGCTCAGCGCAGCCATAGCCAAAGAAATGCGGAGGGGGAATTGGTGTTGGTGAGGTGGAAATAGCATGGAACAAAGTAAAAAGGAAACTTCTGTTCTTGCTACTTTCTACCTTTGTGATTTCGGACAGGCAGCTTAGGTCTCTGAGTCTCAAGCTTCTCATTCACATTATGGGGCTAACTAGTTCCAAGGCCAATGCAACCTCTAATCTGAAGATTACCTAAGTCCCGAGTTCAGTTGAGATCATTACTGAATTTTTTCCCCCTGAGCTATTTGACTAATTATTCTTGGGACACCAGGCAGACTGTGTGATCATCTACAGCAGGTGCCATTCTGTTCATTGCAAGTCTGACTGCACCCTAGGAGACACAGTGATGGAAACACCTGGCCCTGGAAATCGGCAAGAATGCCTTTGCCTGACTGAACACTTGACTGCATCCATTCTGGAACACATTAACTTTTCCTTTTGGGAGAAGCCAAATTAAGGTCTGTTAATGATCTTTTCTCAAAAGATCGTAATGTGACACTGGAGTTTCAGGATTGAAAAGTGAGATGGTCTTAATTTACTGCAGCAAAGCGAGTTGGGCTCCAACTTCCAGATGCTTCTTTTAAGTTTGTGAGATAACTATGCCCTTTAATAATGTTGTAATGCAGTATGAAGCACCTCAGCCATCTTTTTAGAACTGTGGAGCAAAAGCCTTTAGTTGGTCCAGAAAGAAGAGATTTGCTTTTATTGTAATTAAAAACTTACAGTCTTGTCTTTATCCATGTGGCTCCATTTTACGGAAAACAACTTGCTCTGTGGGCTTGGGTAAGCACTTTGTGTCTCTGGTCTTCACTTTCTTTATTCGAAACATGATAGGATTGTACCAGCTAATGTCTAAGGTCCCTCCTTCAGTTCCACTTTACCTTGATTTCAAGTACTAGCATCTGCCTGGTTGTACTGCTTCTTTGGGACTGTGTGGTCCCTGCCCCAGTGTAGCACATTCATCAGTACAGAAGAGGATTTTAGAACTTCTGGTTCTTAACCCACTAATGCTGTATCTTGGGGAGTTAGTTTCAAGTGTCCATTTACAAAATGAGGTGAATGGGGATGCCTCGGTGGTTCATTCAGTTGAATGTCCAACTCTTGATTTCAGGTCATGATCCCAGGGTCATGGGATTGAGCCCCCTGTGGGGCTCCACACTGAGCATGGAGCTCGCTCTCTCTCTCTCTCTCTCTCTCTCTCTCTCTCTCCTTCTCTCTCTCTCTCTCTCTCCCTCTCTCCCCCCTCTCTCCTTCCCCCCTCTGCCCCACTTCCCTGCTATCTTTCTCTCTCTCCCAAATAAAATAAAATAAAATAAAATAAAATAAAATAAGATAGGATAGAATAAAATAAGATAGAATAAAATAAGATAGGATAGGATAGAATAGAATAAAATAAAATAAATGAGGCTAATGGAAGTCTTTTTCCATCCTAACATTGAAGTGAGTAATGGTATTTGGTGGAGTTAGGGGCACTGACTAGACTAGACATCAAGGGATTTAAGTTCTGTGCCTTGTGTTTTGTTTCCAGTAGTCACTAACCTTTTTGTGCATCGGTGTCTTGAACTATAAATTATTAAAAAGCTGCAATTTATTGAATGTACATTAGGTGTCAAATACAGCTGCGAGGCACTTTATGTGCTCATTTGTTATCTGCAGCAGGAAAGTGAATACATTTGGGAACTTAGGCCCTGAAAGGCAAGTCATGTTCAAGATCCCACAAGTCAGGAATGGCAGGGTTGGGATTGGAAGCCAATCGTTTGCTCCAAAGCCCATTCTCTTCCTACACCTGTGTCATTCTACCTCATCTGCAGCATGGAAACCTACCGTGTGTGCTTCTGAAGATCATTCCCAGGAACAGATGAAATGTCAAATGTCACATTGCTTCTGTGTTAGAACTGTGTAATTAAAAGGAACCCGTGAGTAGCCCTAATGTAGCTAAGACTCACTGGGTTCAAATCCCAGCTGTGCTACCTCCTAGCTTTGAACACTGGGTGAGTTACTTAGTCTGTCCATGCATAAGTTTTGTCATCTATCAAGTGAGAATGGTAAGAGCACCAATATCATAGGGTATCACGAGGATTATGTGAAGCACCTTGAACAGCTTTTTACATGTAGTGAGCATTCAGTGTAGATTAGCAAAGAGCAGGGCTGCAGGGTTTATCCTGTTCATGCCACTTCTCTTAGTTACTGTGAGGCTGAAATAGAGAGTACCCAAGATGAAACAACTAATTGAAGTCACTGAAAAAATGAAGTTTATAAGATTGTATTGAATACCTGATAAATAATAATGAATTAGGTGATAAATGTGGAGTGTAGTGACAACTTTAATCCCGGTCCACGGGTTGGAGGGTGGGCTAGAGGATGGATGAGAGGTAGAGATAGAGTTTAGGATAATGATTTATCCACAAAAGACTTGGAGACAACTCTTTTTCCCTGTGATTACATCTTTTTAGGTTCTGCCAGATGTGTGTATATTGGCTTTTTCTGTAGTTGTCTTGATAAAACCCAAGGCTGGTTTGGAGTGAAATCGAGCAGGCTATATATAGTCTGGTTTGACTTGAAGTTTAGGAAAAAAGGATGTCCTCCATAATCCATCCCAAATTATTTAAGTGTTAGGATTGGAGGCCTCAGTCCCAGCTAATGGAAAGTGTGACTAGATTTTTTGCTGTTTGTTCCTTTTCTTGAAATACCTCCTTTGGGGATTTCAGTAGGTGTGGGACTTGGGCATCCCTAGATACTGTCATGCCATCTGACAACACTTCCATCTCACCAGTGTTCTTAACATGTTCCCACATACCTGCCAGTCTGAATTTCATAAAGAACAGAAAGAATATTCGACAGAACATAAGTTTAGGCAGCTTTGCAGCAGTCAGTGGCAAGTAGAAATTCAGGGAGACTAGGTTAAATGCCACAGAAGAGAGATTCTCATTTGTGTGACATTGATTCTTTTTTTGTTTTTTTGTGTTTTTTTTTTTTTGTCTCTATAGGTTGCTATGGTGACAGACTATGGAGCCTTTATCAAAATCCCAGGCTGTCGGAAGCAAGGTGGGAGTTTATAACTTGAAATTCAGACCTCCCATTCCACTCTCTTCTGTCACCCCTACCACATCCTGATTACAGACGCTCATTTTTCAAACAGTAGTTTTCTTTTTGTCTTTAGTGTAGAGATAGGAATATAGACAAGTGATGACAGTCCATGTTTTCGTAGGTGTTCACTCAGAAGTGCTCTCTGACTTGGTGGAGGGTGGGTATAGCTACTTGGGTTCACTTCCAGAACCAGCTCTTGCCTAAATTTCTCCTGTGACCCTAGGCAAGTCACTTGACCTCTTTGGTCTTACGATTTGGGGTAGGACAAGCTACTTACACTCTGAGGCTAACATTGTGAGTTTTCTAATATATGGCACATGGAATGAGAATAGTGCCATAACCAATACAAACTTGATATATCTATCTATCTATATATATATATATAGAGAGAGAGAGAGAGAGAGAGTACATACACATATATAGTATATATAGTATATACGTTATGTATATAGGTAGAGGTGTGTGTGTGTGTGTGTGTGTATATATATATATATATATGTATATATCATGCTTTACGTTTTTAAAGTGATAGGTCTTTGTTGAACATTTTTTGAGACTCCCCTTCACATCTATAATCTTACTCGTTCCTTAAAATAATTGTGTTAAGTAGGAAGGACAAGTTCCACAAACTGGTGGTCTGCTTAGAGTGATTTAGCTAGGTAATGGCACAGCCGGGTCTAGAACCCGTACCTCCTGCTTCCTAGCCTAGTTGGCTTTCTACCATATCACAGTGCTAGTACATCCAAAAACTCAACTTGCTGGTTCCTCATGCTGTAATAAATTAAGGATTTATCGAAGATTTTAATGTAAAAAATATAACTATAAGGATATTATTAGAAGAAAATATAGAATGATATTTGACCGGGCACCTGGGTGGCTCAGTTGGTTGAGCATCTGATTTTGCAGTTCGTGGGTTCGGGCCCCACATCCGGCTCTCTGCTATTAGCACGGATCCCGCTTCAGACCCCTTCTCTCTCTGTCCCTCCCCCCACTCTTGTGTGCACCCTCTTTCTAAAAAATAAATAATCATTTATAAAGAAAAGAAAAGCAGAAATTAAAAACAAAGAATGATATTTGACTACATAAAAGTAAAAAACTTTCTCTCAAAAATCATAAGCAAAGTTACGTTGGGAAAAAGGATTTGTAGCACACATGGCAAAAGACTAATAAAAAAAGGAGTAGGACAAGGGGCCAAGAATATGGAAAGAATTCACAGGAGAAAGAATAGCAACTAATCAATCAATGTCTTAAAAGATACTCATTCTCAGGATTGATTTAAAACTAACTTAGGGGCCTCCTGTGTGGCTCAGTTGAGTTGGTTAAGCGTCCAACTCTTGGTTTCAGCTCAGGTCATGATCTCACAGTTCATGATATCCAGCCCTGCATCAGGCTCTGTGCTGACAGCCTGGAGCCTGCCTGGGATTCTCTCTCTTCCTCCCTCTCTGCACCTCCCCTGCTCACAAGCACTCTCTCTCTCACTCAAAAATAAATAAACATTAAAAACAACAACAACAACAACAACAAAAAAAATCTAACTTAAACTGTGGCACATCCACGCAATGGAATACCACTTGGCAGTAAAAAGGAACAAGAATGAAGTATCCGTGATGCAATCTGAATCAGTCTCTAGGAAATTATGTTGAGGGGGAAAAGCTAATCCCAAAAGGTTGCATACCTTATGATTCCTTTTGTGAAACATTCTTTTTTCTTTCCTACGGTGTTATTGAGATGTAATTCACATACCATACATTTCACCCAAATGTACAGTTCAGTGGTTGTTTGAATATTTAGTTTTGCAGCTACGATCTAATTTGAGAACATTTTCATCATGCCAGAAAGAAACTCTATCACTGTTAGTAGTCACTCCAGATTACGGTCCCACCTGCCCCAGCCTTAGGCAACCACTAGTCTACCTTCTTTCTTTATATGTTTGCCTAGTCTGGACATTTCTTATAAGTGGAGTCAGACAACACGTGGTCTTTTATGATTGGCTTCTTTCACTTCGCACTTTTTCAAGATTCCTCCATTCTGAAGCATCAGTACCTTAGTTGTTTTTATTGCCTTTCCAAAATGTGGGATGTAATTAATAACCAGTTCTTCAGCTATCTGATTGGTTGATTCTCTGATGCCAACTGGGTATCCTACAGTTCAATTCAGTTCTGACACTGACTACCCAGAGGTAGCGGCAAACTCAACAGTATTTAAGGGCTCGATCCCATAAGACTCCCCTCACTTCAGATGCCAGTTACAATTATTGAGTCCCCAGGTTACCCACACTTCTGTCAGACTCGGCTACATATTTGCATGTTCCCACACCACCTCCCCAGTTTCAGTAATTTGCCAGAGCAACCCAGAGAACACCAGAAATGTTATACTTACTGTTACAGTTTATGATAAAGGATACAAATGAATAGCCAAATGAGGAAGTACATAGGGTAAGATCCAGAAGGGTCCCAAGTGCAAGAGCCCCTGTTTCGGTGGAGTTGAGGTGTGTATCACCCTCGACCTGTGGATGTATTTGCCAACCCAGAAGCTCTCTAGACCTTATTGTTGAGGTTTTTTGTAGAGGCTCCAATACATAAGCATAATTGATTAAATTATTGGCTTAACTCCATCTCCAGCCCCTCTCTCCTTCCTGGAAGGTAGAGGGTAGGGCTGAAAGTTCCAGCCCTCTCATCACAGGATTGGTTCTGGTGGTTATCAGTCCCCATCTTGAAGCTTTCTAGGGTCCCACTAATAGTCTCCGTATAGCATAAACTTGGGTAATGCTGAAAGGGGCCTATGAATATAACAAGATGCTCCTATGACTCAGGAAATTCCAAGAGCTTATGAGTTCTGTGCCGGGAACCAGAGATAAAGACCAAATGTATATTTCCTATTACACTATAGTATCAGTTCTCAAAATCCTGGCTGCAATAGTGTACTATAGTTTTGCAGAATGTTGCCACTGGAGGAAACTGGGTAAAGGGTACCCAGGATTTTTCTATATCTCCTCTGACTACATGTGAATCTAAAATTCTCCAAATAATTAAATTATTTATTAACGTTTATTCATTTTTGAGAGACAGAGCATGAGTGGGGGAGGAGCAGAGAGAGAGAGGGGGAGACACAGAATCCGAAGCAGGCTCCAGGCTCTCGGCTGTCAGCACAGAGCCCCATGCAGGGCTCGAACCCACGGACCATGAGATCATGACCTGAGCCGAAGTCAGACGCTTCTGAGCCACCCAGGCGCCCCTAAAATTTTCCAAATATTTTTAAAAGTGATTGCATTACACTGTATGTTAACTAACTGGAATTTAAATAAAAACTTTTTAAAAATATCTCTGTTAATACCCAGTTTTGGAAATGGCTATTTCCAACAATAGTTTTACTCACTGTTGGGAACATAAATTGTTACAGATTTTGGCAACACTTATTAACAGTTTTTTATATACAATTTTTTTTTAATTGTAAGAAGAGAGCGTGAGTGGGGGAGGGGCAGGGGGAGAGAGAGAAAGGGGGGGAGAGAGAGAGAGAGAGAGAGAGAGAGAGAGAGAGAGAGAGAGAGAGAGAGAGAGAGAGAGAGAGAGAGAGAGAGAGAATCCTAAGCAGGCTCCATGCTGAGTATGGAGCCAGGAGGGTCAGGGGGTGGGGGGCGTCCCAGGATCCTGGGATCATGACCTGAGCCGAAATCAAGAGTCAGATGCTCAGCCAACCGAGCCACCAGGCACCGCTCCCACTAACATTTTGCTTGCCCTTTGATCCAGCAGCCCCTTAGGGGATTTAGTTTGCAGTGTAGACTTAGATACCTGATGTACATCTGTGCAGTGGACTATGCAGATGATCAGAAAATTGATACTTTGATGCTGGTGCCTTCTTCATTTTACCAGAAAGGATCTGTGAAAAGTGTTGATGGCAACTCCCCGGCACCAGTGCCTGACTGGGAGCTGGTTGTAAGAAGCCCTCTGATTTCAGAGACGCCAAGGTGAGGGCAGGGAAATGCCTCTTAGAGTTGGTGAAACGGGTGCGTCCACTTTCCTGGGATGGTAAGATGTCCAAGCTGAGATGAAAACGCACGCTGCGGCAGAGTTTCCATAGTGTGCCCCGCCCCGCCCCGCCGAAGTTCTACAGCATGTGTCCACGTGCCGATGTCGTTTTTGAACTACTGCATAGGTTTAGAAGGAAGCCTGGAAGCAGCCCCACCAACTGTTGACAACGGTCACCCCCGGAGGGTTCAGTTTGCTAGGGGAGACATGGACACCGAAGAGGGACTTTTACTTTGTGCAATTTCTTAACCCAGAATTTTTCTTGAAAATAAAAAGTCCAACCGCTGATCTTTGGATAATAAAGCCGTGCATCTAGCCTTGGAGACTACTGTGCCATGAATGGCATCGTGGAATTAGAAAGGGCTCCCCGATAGTTTCCAAGCTAGCAGTCAGCAGAGGATAATAAAGTTGCTCATTTTGTGTTGTCTGGGATTTAACGAGAGGACTCATCCCCATCTTTGTAGGCATGCCCCTCTTTTGGTCTGAAGACAGATCTTGTCAGCGTACTCACCATCATTGCAGTATCTACTCACTTGAGCATTTATGTGGCACCCTGGGGACTGTGTGGAGACGAAAGGCCTGACACCTCCCAGCAGTCAGGCTTCAACTCACTTGTGTCCATGCCCTGTCAGGGGATGCCTCTCATTGTCGCTGCCTGCCTACAAGTGGATCTGTTAGTCTGACAGCCGGTGGAGACAAGCCTCAGAGGGAGAGCGCAGGGAGCCAAGTAATTAGGCGGGAAGTCTCTAATCCTGGGCTTTTCTGTGGTTTTGCTGCGTAATTCCAGCAGTTGTATTTCAACTTCCCTGCTCTCAAAAGGAGAAAATCATGAAGTCCCACACCAAAAGGACTGAGCTATAAGATAATTCTGGTCTCCAGATTTTAATGTTCTGATTCAGGAAGGGAGACTCTAACTTGAGTTGTTTTTCTCAGCCTTCTGTTCTCAGAATTTTTGTCCCTACTGAGCTGAAGACCCCTTCCTCGTACTCAGATCTAAACTAGATTTTCCCCTGGCTCATAGTGTTGCCTGCTAGAACGATCTGTGATGATGGAGATGTTCTATATCTGTTTCGATGTGGTTTTCTGACACCAGCTAATTCTCTGGATTCCCACTGCAGGTGTCTTAATTCTGACACTACCTGCTTGGAGTTAGTGTGTCAGATCGCACAAGTTAAAGGGGCTCAGACTCACAAGACTGCCCCTACTTCAGATGCCAGTCGTAAGTCCTGAGCCACCTGTACTTCTAATTGGTGGGCTGTGAAGCAAGGGTTCCCACGACCCCCTCTTCAAGTTTGATCATTTGCTAGAACAGCTCTCAGGACTCAGGGAAACACTGTTTCTTATGTTCCCTGGTTTTATTATAAAGGATACAGTCAGGCCCGGCCAAGGTATGGGGGTGGTGGGGGGCGGGGGTACTCCAAGCTTCTCTGACACAACACCCTCCCAACAAGCTGATATGTTCACTAACCAGGAAGCTCTCTGAGTCTTGTTTTAAGAGTTTTATTGGGCCTCTTCAGCCCCTCTCCCTCTTTCCTGGAGACCAGTGGTCCCAACCCTCTCATCATTTAATCTTCTGGAGACTTGCCCCGTTCAGAGACATCTAGAGCCCCACCTTAAATCACCTCCTTAGCAAAACTCTTCTGTGATCAGAAGGGGCTTATGAATAACAAAAGACTGTCGTATCACTGGAGAAATTCCAAGAGTTATAGGAGTTCTGTGGAGGAATCAGAGACATACACCAAATAAATTTTGGTATTCTGGCACATCTGTGCTGGCCAGTAATGTATCCACTAACTTTTAACTTTGTTTATTTAAAATAATGTTTTAATGTTTATTTTTAAGAGAGAGAGAGAGAGAGACAGACAGTGCGAGCAGGGGGGTGGGGGCAGAGAGAGGGAGACAGAATCCGAAGTAGGCTCCAAGCTCTGAGCTGTCAGCACAAGAGCCCAACCTGGGGCTCAAACTCATAAACTGCGGCATCATGACCTGAGCCAAAGTCAGACCCCTAACTGACTGAGCCACCCAGGTACCCTAACCTTGTTTATTTTAATTAATTTAAATTTAAACTTAAAACAGCAACATGATGGGACACCTGGGTGGCTCAGTCAGTTAAGCATTTGACTTCCGCTCAGGTCATGATCTAGAGGTGCATGAGTTCGAGCCCTGCTTCAGGCTCCACGCTGACTGTCCACAGCCTGCTTGGGATTCTTTCTCTCCCATGCCTCCCCCATTGTTTGTACGTGTCCGCGCTCTCTCTCTCTCTCTCTCAAAATAAGAAATTTTAAAAAGAAAGTGAAATGGAATAAATATTAAAAAAAAAAAACAACAGCAACATGGCTAGCGACTATCGTAGTGTCAGTGCAGCTTTTTATGACGTTCTTTTTTTTCCTACTATCCTTTGCCCCACTAGCATATGAGATTTGGGGATCAGATTGTTCAACATTTTTTCCTAATGTTTATTTATTTTTGAAGGGGAGGGGAGGGACAGAGAGAGAATCCCAAGCAGGCTCAGCCTTGTCAGCATGGAGCCTGACCTGGGGCTCGATCTCCTGAACTGCGAGATCATGACCTGAACTGAAATCAAGAGTCAGATGCTTAACTGACTGAGCCACCCACGCGCCCCCAGCGTTATACTTTTTTTTGTTTGTTTGTTTTTAAGTTTATTTATTGTGTGTGGGAGAGAGGGAGAGAGAACACCAAGCAGGCTCTACACTGTCAGCATGGAGCCCAGCACAGAGCTAAACTCACAAACTGGGAGATCGTAACCTGAGCCAAAACCAGGAGGTGGATACTTAACCAACTGAGCCACCCAGGCGCTTCCCAATGTTACACTTTAAAATGTCCTGCTTATGGTAGAAGCTCAAATATTTTTCGCAATGAAATCATTGTGGCGAATAATTATTGACTTCATTACCTGGCCACTATGTTAGATGTGAACACAGAGATAAGAAATAAGAAAACATAGTCCCTCCTGCCCTACTGTTGGTAGTCTAGAGATACGAACAAATTACAATGTAGCGCAATGATATAAGTGAGGTTGTGGTTATCCACTGAGCTGTGAGATATTCACCTGAGGAATAGTGGCTGTTCAATACATTTTATTAAATGAATACATTCATTCTAGTTCCAGCCCCACCATTTACTGGCTTTTGACTTCAAGTTGCTTTGGACTTGAGCCTTAGTTTCCTTATCTGTGAAATGGGAATGATGTGCCTGTTTTAGAGTTTCTTATCTGTCAGGATCATGTCTTGTCCTTGAATCCACAGTTGCCTGTAATATTGTGGATGTTTTGTATCTATTTGAATGAATTCATGATCCCAACAAGATAAAGGATATGAAAGCACTTTAATTTATGGACTTACATTATAATCATAAACCATTGATTGGAGATAAGTTATTTGAAAATTCTAGAAAGGGAATTCATATCCCCCAAAGATAAAGGAGACCTTTTATTTTGACAGATTTTGGCTGCAGCTGTTTCCTAATGGTTTGTACTTTTCACCTCTTTCCTTTATTGCAAGTGGAAGTTGTGAAAGAAATTAAGGTTGAACAATGCATTTGGGAGAATATTTTCAAGGGAACAATAATAGGCTTACTCCTTTTTTTTCTTTTTAAAGATGGTGATTGAGATGCTAGCTCTTTCCAAGTTGTCAGAATTTTTTTTTTCCTTCTTTTACCAGCATCTACTCAGATGGGATTCATTCTGTTCAAGTGTCATGTTGGGTTTACTGAACATGATGACGGACTTGATATGCCCTTTGGGCATTTATGGCTTCATGTCAGAAATCCAGGCACAGACTACTTCCGAACAACTCCCTTCCATGTAGACTGACAAGCATAGCATACTTGTTTCTGTTCATTTCGGAGCATATGCTAAAGCAGAATTAGATGCGTTTCTACTACCTGTAGATGAGACCATCTTTCTTTCTTTTTTTTTAATTGAAAAGATAGCACAGATCATCAATAATAAATGGAGAAATATCAGTATGCTATAGAAGACCTGACAGACTCATAGTTCTTTTTTTTTTTTAAGCTTATTTATTCATTTTGAAATGAGAGAGAGAGAGAGAAAGAGCATGCTTGCGTGTGTGGGTGAGAGCAGGAGAGGAGCAGAGAGAGGGAGAATCCCAAGCAGGCTCCATGCTCATCACGGAGCCCAGACACGGGGCTCATGACCTGTGAGATCCCATGACCGTGAGATCATGACCTGAGCCAAAGTCAAGAGTCGGCTGCTTAACCCACTGAGCTACTACCCAGGTGCCCCACAGACTCATATTTGAATTGCAGTTCTTTCTTTATCAGCTTTGTGACCTTGGCCAATATGCTTCTACAGTATTTTCTCATGTGAACCTATGTTACAGGGTTGATCAAAGGAGGAAATGAACAAGTGAATATACTGTATATAGTGAGGTATCCAGCATAGGGTGAGGGGACCTCAAGTGTGTTATTTGGTGCCCTCTACTGTATCACTTAATCCAGCTGTTGGTGGCTTATGTGGTTAGCAGTGAAACACCTCCCAAGAATGTAGACTGGCTTCTGAGAATGAAACCTAGTGATGGATTCCCCCACACAGAGGATGGGATTAGCCATGGATAGAAATATACCAGGCAATTGGCTATAAATCTGTGACCAGAGAGATGAGAGCACTCACGACTTTGACAAGAGAATTTGGGTGTGATTCCAGGGAAAAAGGATTGGAATGAAATTATAACTCAGGAGACTGAAATCTAATTGACTATCATTCTATGTAGGGGGAGATTATATGAGCAGGTGGGGGTTGTCAGCCTGGAACATAGTAAAAGAAAGTCCGAGAATCTGAAGATAGCAGTGTTTGTCTTACCTTATTTAGGGCAGAAATGAATCTGATGCCAGGAACTGGAGAGAGATGGGTTCTTTTATGAGGAAGTGATAAGTCCATTAAACTTTTGTGGACTGTAAACCTGTCTTAAAACATTTATCTCCTTTTCTGATTCTGTGTTGAAGCAGTTTCCACTTATCTAATTTTTTAGGTATTTGATACTGGAGCAGTGGTGGGTAGTTTATGAGATGAGAACTAGGAATAAACAAAGTATGTCCTCTGTTGTAAATTGATAAACTGGTGAATTGTGTCTATCCCTGTACCAATCACTAAATTGACAATCTGGTTAATATATTTTAGTACATAAACGTTTGTATGCTGAAGACTCCTACATATATTTGTATCTTCAGTTCATACACATCCTCTGAACTTTGATAGACTTACATATCCAACTGCCCACCTGACATCTGCATTCAAGACCGACAGCTAGACCATTTCCCTTGTTTAATTCACCCCATAAGCTTTTGGTAATAAGCCATTAATGTCTCAACTATAAAAATCCTGCACCTTAGCATAGCTTTTTATATTCCTCTTTAGTCTGAGTCTATATGAGACATAGTTTTATTTTGGTCATAGTACACATATCATTTTTCATTTTGCTTTTAAGATATTTATGATTAAAAATATTGCACGCTGGGGTGCCTGGTTGGCTCAGTCGGTTCAGCGTCGGACTTGGGCTCAGGTCGTGATCCCATGGTTCATGAGTTGAAGCCTCACATGAGGCTCCACGCTGACGGTGCAGAGCCTGCTTGAGATTCTCTCTCTCTCTCTCTCTCTCTCTCTCTCTCTCTGTCTCTGTCTCTGTCTCTCTCAAAATAAACTTAAAAAAATAAAAATACTGCATGCTTACTATAGAAAATTAAGGGGGAAATTTTTTTAAGTTTATTTTTATTTTTTAATGTTTATTTGTTTTTGAGAGAGAGAGTGCAAGTGGGGGAGGGGCAGAGAGAGGGGGACAGAGGATCTGAAGCAGGTTCTGTGCTGACAGCAGAGAGCCTGATGTGGGGCTCGAGCTCACAAATGGTGAGATCATGACCTGAGCCAAAGTCATATGCTTAACTGACTGAGCCACCCAGGGGCCTTAAGTTTATTTAGTTACTTTATTTTATTTATTTATTTTGAGAGAGAGAGAGCGAGAGCACGTGCATGTGGGTGGAGGAGGGGCAGAAAAAGAGAATCACAAGCAGGCCCTGCACCATCACTGTCAGCTATCAGCACAGAGCCCGATGCAGGGCTCAGACTCATGGACCGTGAGATCAGGAGCTGAGCTGAAATCAAGAATTGGGTGCTCAACCAGCTGAGCCACCTAGGCGCCCCAAGGGGGAAAACTTTAAAGGAATTATATGATACCATTACCACACAGAGACAGGTGCTATTAACATTTTGGTATATTTCTTTGTCACATGTACATAAAATTTGACATACTGAGATTAAGATTATACTGTCTATATATACATTGTAGCTTTTTACACTTAGTGAACCTTAAACATTTCTCCATCGTTTAACGTACTTTTGTAAACATTTAAATGACATTATTCTGTCATTCAGATGTACCACATAATTGTTTTAAGTTGTTTTCAGTTTTTCACTACTAATACTTTGAGAAATACCTTATTGAACCAGGAGAGATGCCTGGACCAAAAAATATCCTACTTTGGGATCAGAGGGGAGGACAAATGGTTAGTGCCATTATTTCCTTGTTTGTGGTACAGACCTTCTGTTTTAGGAAAGGGAAAAAAAAATCTCTCAAGTATTATTAGATTCAACATTAATTTCCTTCATAATTTTCATTAACAGAGGAAAGAAGTAAATTTTAACATGAGAGGACAGTTGCAGTCAAAAAAATGTCAAAGGGAAAGGTTTCCCTTTCCTTCAGATCATCTGGATTTCCCCTCTAGACTTCCCAATTAGGCAGCTCTGCCCATTACACCATCATGGGGGAAAAAACACAGCTTCACAAATTTTATCCGATTTGGAGGTTACGTGATGTGTCTAAAATTAAAAACATAAGAACGTATAAGATGTATATAACACATTTTGGAGGCCCCAGGGTTCTTCATAGGCTATCAACCTCCAGAATGAGCCGACATAGGTAGGTGAGACCCAGTGACGGTGGTCAGAGCAAGCAGGGACTTCCAGTAGGAGCTCTAAGCAGAAGCCAGGTGCTTCGAATTACAGGTGTGTGCCTGCCGTGCCGATGACTTTGTGGGCACACACATGTGCAAGACAGCTTGAGAGAGAGAATATAGGCTAATAATTCCCCCAGGAAACTTAAGGAAGGGCAGTCATTTTAGACGTAACTCTTTGACTTACCGGTTTTTTCTCTAGTTTACATTCCTGGTTTATGTTCATTCAAAATAATTGTATATTGTATCTATTTCCCCCAGAATAGAGACAATTTTCTTTATTGAAACACTTGAAAATAAAGAAAAAAATGAACGTGTAATCTTGTACACTAGTATAATCGTTGTTACAGCATTTTGGATCATTCTGACTTTTAAAATCTTTTTGAAGCATTTGTAGTCATACTGTATACAATTTTGTGTTGTATTTTGTTATTTACATGGGAAAATGCTGGTTGTTCTCAGTGCTCGACACAGAGTCGGCAATCAGATGTTTGCTTACTAAAGAATGAATTATGGATTGGGGCGCCTGGGTGGCGCAGTCGGTTAAGCGTCCGACTTCAGCCAGGTCACGATCTCCCGGTCCGGGAGTTCGAGCCCCGCATCAGGCTCTGGGCTGATGGCTCAGAGCCTGGAGCCTGTTTCCGATTCTGTGTCTCCCTCTCTCTCTGCCCCTCCCCCGTTCATGCTCTGTCTCTCTCTGTCCCAAAAATAAATAAAGGTTGAAAAAAAAAAAAATTTAAAAAAAAAAGAATGAATTATGGATATATTTTTACATCATCTTTTGAGCAACATTTTTAATGGACCATTCAATGGCTGTACCCCAGTTGACTTAACCATTGCTCTGTTGTTGAATATTAGGTTGTTTCTAATTTTTTTGTCTTATAAATACATGAGTATTTTCTTGTCACTTTTCCTGATGCATATCACTTTTTCTGTGTATATGATTACTTCCTTTGGACAGATTCCCAGAAGTGATTATGGGTCAAATTAATTTAGTCAAAACTCTTGGTTGCAAGGGACAGAAACAGTTGAGAAGTGTTTTGACTCTTCCCATTGGGATGTGCAGGATAAATCTGGCTTCCCTAGGGCTCTATCAGGTGCTGAGATTACACCCTGAGGGCTTGGTCTCTTACCTTTGGTCACATCTTGCCACCTTGTGGTTAATATGGGCATTGGTAAATTTTTGTAGTTCGTAATCCCAACATCCTGAAAAAGATGAATTGATTTAGCTAATGTCTCGTGTCTATCCCTGAACCAATCAATTACTGTGGCTAGCTGGGTGAGGCATCTTGATTGACTAAACTTGTGTCATGTGTCCATAGTTGGGGGTTGTGTCAGCTTCAAGCAAATCACATGAACTGACCAGATTTATTTTAGAAAGCAGGGAAGGTGATGTTGATTAATGCCTTAATAATTTTTTCCATAAAAATCTGAAGTTGATCTCAGAGGCATGAGTTCCAGCTCCACATTGGGTGTAGAGATTATAAATAAATAAAAACTTTTTAAAAATCTGAAATTGTCTAACAACAAAAAAAAAGAAAATAGGGAAGGTGGTTCTCCCAGGAAAGGAGTTTGGACAGACAGGAAAAGGATATCTATTACAAATATTTTATTAAATTATTTAATGACTATTATTTAACTTTTAATTTTTTTAATGTTTATTTTTGAGAGAGAGTACGTGCACACTCGCGTATGAGTGGGAGAGGGGCAGAGAGAGAGGGAGACAGAGGATCTGAAGCAGGCTCTGCATTAACAGCAGAGAGCCCGTTGTAGGGCTTGAACTCACAAACCGTGAGATCAGGACCTGAGCCAAAGTTGGACGCTTAACCACCTGAGCCATCCAGGTGCCCCTAACTTTTAACAAATTTCATTAAATATTTTTACCACTCTTGATAGCGATTGCTAAATGATTTCTAAAATTTTATACTAGCCCTAGCAATATTTCTTAACTTGACTATGCTCTCACCAGTGGGTATTGTTATTTTCTAAATATTTTGCTAATTTAATAGGTTAAAAATAGCACCTTGTTTAGATTTTCTTTTTTCACTTATTTCTCATAATTATTTTCCATAATTGTAAATTAAATAGCTGCTTACTTTTCCATTTGGTTGATTTACCATGGTTTACCAAGCTAATCATTTAGGTTGCCTTATATAGGTTTTTAAAAACTTTTCTAGATAATAATACTGCAGGTATTTTTCTCTACCCATAGGTCTTTTGCCTTTATTGGGTTTTTTCTTTTGGAAAAATTCTAATGATGATATTCGTGCATCAAAGGTAAAAACATCTTGATGCCCTTGCTTTCAGAGACTTTCATTGACTTGTGTTTTTACTAGTGTAAGTGTGGTTATTGTATCACATGTTTGCTAACATTGAGCATTATTTTTTTAATTTATTTTTAAAAATATATATTTAAAAAAATTTTTTTTAACGTTTATTTATTTTTGAGACAGAGAGAGACAGAGCATGAACGGGGGAGGGTCAGAGAGAGAGGGAGACACAGAATCAGAAACAGGCTCCAGGCTCTGAGCCGTCAGCCCAGAGCCTGACTCGGGGCTCGAACTCACGGACCGCGAGATCGTGACCTGAGCCGAAGTCGGCCGCTCAACTGACTGAGCCGCCCAGGCGCCCCAAAAATGTATATTTTTGAGAGAGAAAGAGAGAGTGTGTGTGTGTGTGTGTGTGCGTGCGTGCAAGACAGGGAGTGTGTGTGTGTGCATGCAAGTCGGGGAGGGGCAGAGAGAGAGAGGACAGAAGATCCAAAGCGGGCTCTGTGCTGACAACAGACAGCTCAATGTGGGACTCAAACTCAAAAACCTCGAGATCATGACCTGAGCTGAGATTGGACGCTTAACCGACTGAGCCACTCAAGCGCCCCTGAGCATTATTTTTAAAGAATATTTGTTGATCAGCTACAAAACATGATCCCACATCGTCTTAATTTAAAGTTTTAAATTAACAGACATTTTGCAATGAATTCTCCACTCCCGTTTTCTCCTTACCTTGTTATTTAGAGTATAAATACCAGATATACCCTGTGCTTTACTTCATTTCCTCTTGTGCCCAGGTTTGGTCCATCGAACTCACATGTCCTCCTGTCGCGTGGATAAGCCCTCTGAGATAGTAGATGTCGGGGACAAAGTGTGGGTGAAGCTTATTGGCCGAGAGGTAAGGTTCTGTGCAACTTTCATGTGGTGAGAAGGAATGAAGAAAAACTAGGGGCAAGATGGTGAATGTGTATATGTTATTAACTGTGGCTGATGATCTTATTTTTGAATTCTGTCCTGAACTGAAACCTCCTGGCCCGCTGTCCTGTAAACTCAGAAGGAACGTGGTATAAACTATAATAAGAGTGGTGCAATAAGTACACATTTATAAGACTTTCCTCCCTGAAGTTTATCCAAGTGTCCAGTGGCAAGAAAAAATAAAAAAAAAAAAACAGAAAAGAAAAGAACCAAAAAGAGAGAAGGCAGCTTAATTGCTGGGACGAGTCTTTATCAAACTTCAGAGAACAGCTGCCAGGTACACTTCATTTTGGACCCAAACAAGGGCAGACACAGAGTTTACCATTATTGATCCTAATACTTGGCACCATGCAGTGTGAGGGAAGTGAGAAAAGTCTGAAGGACCCTGTTAACAGCAACTCCCTTGAGGGCATGTGGGCTGCGGGTGTGGGCAGCCTACAGGAGAAATGTGATCAGACGCTGAGACCTCCACCAGAGAACGGCCAGGGCAGGTAGGGCTGAAAGAGACGCCATTCAATAATGTTTGAGTGCTTTCATGTACTAGTCTGAGGGATATAAGAGCGAAGCAGACATAGGTGACATCAGCTGTTATGGAGCTTATACAGAATGTAACTGGAAGACACAAACATTAAAATGAGCAAGCATATGTATAAAATCATTGTAAGTTAGGGGTGCCTGGGTGGCTTAGGATCTGAGCCCTCTTCAGATCCTCTGTTCCACCGCCGCCCCTCCCCTGCTTGCACGTGTGTGCTCTCTCTGTCTCTCAAATAAATATAAACATTTTTTTAAAAATTGGAAGTTCTAATAAGTGCTGTAATGGGCTCAGGCAGCGTCAGAGGTAGATTTAGTGGTCAGGCACAGGCTGTCTGAGGAAATGACACATGAGCTGAGACCTAAAGGAAAAGGCAGTGGCCACATGAGAAGCTGGGATAAGCATGTTCTAGGCCAGGAGAGCAGCTGATGCAAAGACCCTGAAATGGAGAAGGGCTGCAAGGGTTGGAGGGAGCAAAAGAAGACCAATGTGGCTAACAATCACCTTCCTGTTTAAAAATGCTCTAAAATTGGGGCGCCTGGGTGGCGCAGTCGGTTAAGCGTCCGACTTCAGCCAGGTCGCGATCTTGCGGTCCGTGAGTTCGAGCCCCGCGTCGGGCTCTGGGCTGATGGCTCAGAGCCTGGAGCCTGTTTCCGATTCTGTGTCTCCCTCTCTCTCTGCCCCTCCCCCGTTCATGCTCTGTCTCTCTCTGTCCCAAAAATAAATAAACGTTGAAGAAAAAAAAAAAAATTTAAAAATGCTCTAAAAATCAATAAATAAAAATTTTTAAAAAAGAAAGAAAAGAAAGAAAAGAAAAAAGAAAAGAGAAAAGGAAAAGAAAAGAAAAGAAAAAGAAAAGAATGATGCTCTAGACCAAGTCCAAAGGAGGATCTAGTCTAGTCTGGAATGTTTCAGAAACCCATTCTGGGCTCATGGATCTCTGAACTAATCATTATGCTGAACTTGAAAAATGGCTTTTATTTTTCTGCCTGGCTACCTCCACAGGCCTTGAATTTCTGAGCAGCCATTTCTGTCTTTCCTCCCCAGAGGAACAAAAATAAGGTAAAAACTACTTCCTACAGTTATTCTGCCACAAGATCTATTTATTCTCATTAGTACTCCCAGTGCTAGGTCCCAGTACAGGACCTCAACCATTAGAGGAGCTCAGTGTTTGTTATGATGATAAAAGCTTTGATTCTTAGTTTGATAATTGTAGATCAGCAGTCTAAATGATGTACTCTTAACTTTTGGTGACTTTGCCTTTTGTCTTTTACAGATGAAAAATGATAGGATAAAAGTATCCCTCTCCATGAAAGTCGTCAACCAAGGGACTGGGAAAGACCTTGACCCCAACAACGTTATCATTGAGTAGGTAAAAGGTTTGGAAAGGCTAGAATCCTTCTGCTTCTCAAACTAAAGAATGCTGTAGTGAATCAGACTGACCTGGGAACTCTACCATATATAGTCTCTGATATTGAGGAGTTAGGTAGCCTTGGTGATATTTGGATTTAGAGGTCTGAAGTGTAGGTCACACTGTGCTGTGTAGAGTTCGAGGATGGAATGCTAACATGCCAAGCTCCTAGCCCAGAAGTGCTCCATCAGTGGTTTTGTTTCCTTCCCCTTATTCTTTCTGCATTAGCCCTTTAACCAGTCAGCCAACAAGCATTCATGAAGCACCTGTTCCTTGTGTCCTAGCACTGGGGCTCAAAGAAGACAGAGACCATGTGGGAGGGTAGGGTAATCTAGAAGCAACACATCTTGGGATAACTGTGTTCTGAACACCACATCTTAGTTTTATTGGCTCTTCGGACCTTTCATTTAGGAATGGAAGATTTGCTATCCATGTAGGCTAATGTCTGGTGATACAAGGGAATTTGCTATCTCTCTCAAAGTCTTTCCTGAATATATGCCAGTGGGATTTCTGATTAGAGGTTCCTAGTTCCCTAAGGTTCCCTGAAGGGTTTATGAACTGTTTCCAGTATTTCAGAAAGCCAGCCAAATCATGCATTTACCTTCAGGTTAACCATACGTTAGAGCACCTGGGTGGTTCAGTTGGTTGAATGTCTGACTCTTGATTTTGGCTCAGGTCCTGATCCTAGGGTTGTGGGATCGAGCCCTGCATCAGGCTCTGCGCTGATCTTGGCGCCTACTTGGGATTCTCTCTCTCTCTTCCTCTGCCTCTCTACCCCACTCGCACACACGCTCTCTCTAAAGAAAAAAAAACATTATTTTATTGCTTTTGATATTGTTAAAATAGCACATTGTTTATCTCAGGCTAATCGGGTGCTCAGTGGAGTTATGTTATTAATTTAAAAAATAAGAAAAAAATAAATGTTTGTGTGGGATCTTGGTGGGGAAAAGTTTGGAAACCTGTGTTTATAGTTCTAAGCAAAATCAGTTTGATGTTTATTTTGGAGGGAGAGACACACACAGAGCACGAGTGGGGGAGGGGCAGAAAGAGAGGGAGACACAGAATCTGAAGCAGGCTCCACGCTCTAAGCTGTCCGCACAGAGCCCCATGTGGGGCTTGAACTCACGAACTATGAGATCATGACCTGAGCTGAAGTCAGATGCTTAACCAACTGAGCCACCCACCCACACGTCCCATAAGCAAAATCAGTTTGGATAAATAAGAATTTTACCTAAAAGGGAAGGAATTGATTTTTATTGGATACATACTATGTGCTGGGCATTATGCAAGGCAGTTTACATACATTTGTGTATCTGATTCTCATAATAATCTCCAGATGGGTATTATCTTCATTTTACTTTTTATTCCTAGTTGTGGGGCGGGGGGGGAGGTTTTTTTTTGGAAGATTTTATTTTTAAGCAATCTCCACACCTATTGTGGGGCTTGAACTTACAACCCTGAGATCAAGAGTCACATGCTCCATTGACTGAGCCAGCCTGGTGCCCCTGGATTCCTAACTTTGAACTTAATGCTTGGTGATAAATAATTTGCCTGTGGTTAGTAGCAAATTATAGTGGGTCAAGGACCTGAATCTAGGTTTCCTTGACATTAAGGCTAATGCCTGTTTTTGACACATGATGCTTCTAGCTGTTGCATGTGACTTAAGAGTTTTTCCATATTTCTATAGTTTTGTCTCCAAATATTGACATTTGTAAGTCTGATTATTGACAGAATACTTTTCGGTTACAGTAGAAATGTTTTATAACTCAGAGCTCAGTAAGGTTGTTTTAAGTTTGGCATTTACTTGGTTTTGGGGGTGTCCATGTTTCTGTGTGTAGGCTATTTCTAGTAATAACCAAGTGGCTGAACAGTAACTGTAAACTATTTCTAGAGTTGCAACCAGGAAAGAAGCATGGTATAGTGGAATGATAAGAGGTTTTAGAGTTCTACGTAAAGCAGAAAGAGTCCTAGTTCTGCTACAAGCTGATGTATGGCCTTGAACAGACCACCTTGAGTCTCTGAACCTCAGCTTCTTCACTATCAGTTGGAGAGAATGATACCTACATCTCAGAAATGATGGAATGATCTCGATACAGTCTTGTTTGTAAAGAGCCAGATTAGCATCTAGTTTACAGTAGAAACTTAACAGATGGTGGCTACTTGTAGTTATTGGGTTTTTTTTTAATTTTTTTTAATGTTTATTTATTTTTGAGAAAGAGAGAGAGATAGAGTGTGAGCAGAGTAAGGGCAGAGAGAGAGGGAGACAGAATCCAAAGCAGGCTCCAGGCTCTGCACTGTCAGCACAAAACCTGATGTGGGGCTCTAACTCATCAAAGAGATCATGACCTGAGCCAAAGTCAGATGCTCAACGGACTGAGCCACCCAGGCACCCCTCTTTAATCTTGTTTAATCTTTATTCTTGAGACAGAGACAGAGTAAGAGCAGGGAAGGGACAGAGAGAGAGGGAGACACAGAATCTGAAGTAGGCTCCAGGCTCTGAGCTGACAGCACAGAGCCCAATGCAGGGCTCGAACTCACAAGCCGTGAGATCATGACCTGAGCTGACGTCCGCCACTCGAGTGCCTGAGCCACCCAGGCACCCCATTGTAGTTATTGTTTTCAAAGATCTCATTTTTCTCTGTGGTTAGCACACCTTTTCTTTTGAAAGAATATGTAAGACCCAGGAGAACAGGGGTTGCACCTCTTTCTTATCTCCCATCGTGCCTGATGCGTATCGCTCATTTAGCTGGGGCTTTCTTTTACTCATTTATTCAACAATTATCTTAGAGGTTCGTGTTCTACATTAGGTGCAGTGGCAATACCAAGGTTTCTGCCTAAGGGCCTTAGGGCCTCGTGTAATGAGATCATTATGCAAATAACTCTAATAGAAGGCAAGTGGGATAAATGCCAAAAGAATGGATTAAAGGAAGAATTCTAGGAATTAGCTTAAAGAGGACAAGTTGGTTTCAGTCCCTGATGGTTAGAAGAGAGGTTGCATTTGAGCTAGGTCTAGAAGAATGGATACAATTTTGTCAGGCAGCAGGGAAGGGAGTGCTATTCCATATAGAAGAAAGGGGTTAAGGAAAGGCATGAGACAGGAAAACACAGGGCACATTTAGGAGTCTTGTTTCAGAAAAGAGGGGGGTCCAGCCACTCTGGAAGCAGTATGGAGGTTCCTCAAAAAATTAAAAATAGAACTACCCTACGACCCAGCAATTGCACTACTAGGCATTTATCCATGGGATACAGGTGTGCTGTTTCGAAGGGACACGTGCACCCCAATGTTTATAGCAGCACTATCGACAATAGCCAAAGTATGGAAAGAGTCCAAATGTGCATCGATGGATATATGTGGATATATATGGATATATGTGATACACACACACACACACACACACACACACACACACACAAAATGGAGTATTACTCAGCAATCAAAAAGAATGAAATCTTGCCATTTGCAACTACATGGATGGAACTAGAGTGTATTATGCTAAGCGAAATTAGTCAGAGAAAGACAAATATCATATGACTTTACTCGTATGAGGACTTTAAGACACAGAACAGATGAACATAAGGGAAGGGAAGCAAAAATAATATAGAAGCGGAGGGGGACAAAGAGACTCTCAAATATGGAGAACAAACAGAGGGTTACTGGAGGGATTGTGGGAGGGGGGATGGGCTAAATGGGTGAGGGGCACTAAGGAATCTACACCTGAAATCATTGTTGCACTGTATGCTAACTAATTTGGATGTAAATTAAAAAAAAAGAGGGGGGTGTGGTCAAGGTCTAGAATGTAGGCTTGAAAGGTATGTTGGGGTCAGATTGTAGAGAGCTTTGACTTGACTATCAGCCAAAGAATAGTATTAATTTTCTTAAAGCCTTTGAGGAGGAGTAGAGGCACCTGATCAGATTAATCTCCCCTCATGTCCCATTCTCTGACCTTGCCTTCTTATGCTCAGTATCCTCATGCTGTCTGCAGCCACCCAGTCTGTCAGCTGCCTTTTGTTTTTCATCAAATTATGTCTTACATTTCGTCCCTTCAGTCCCAGAGTGTTAAAGTGAATCTGTAAATGGAAAGGGTGAAAGACAGTTTCCAGGTAGGTTTAGCCAGTATAGCATAGTCTTTTAGAGGAGTATTTATGGGGGACAGCTGGGTGGGTCAGTCTGTTAAGCATCTGACTCTTGATTTTGGCTCAGGTCGTGATCACACGGTTTGTGAGTTTGAGCCCCGCGTGGGGCTCCGCACTGACCGTGCAGAACCTACTTGAGATTCTCTCTCTCTGTCTCTCTCTCTCTCCCTCTCTGCCCCTCCGCTCATGCTTTCTCTCTCTCTCAAAATAAATAAATAAACTTAAAAAAAAAAAGAGTATTTATGGTTCACCACTGTAGTTACCCGTGTGTATGTCTCCCTCTGCTGCTAGTCTGTCAGCTCCTTGAGGAGAAGGACCATGTTCTGTCATTTTAACGTACTTACTCATATCCCTAGTACTCGCACCGATGCCTACCACTTAATAGTTGAACTGAAAAAAAGAAAGTTTAATTCAACTATGCGCACTGGATGGATTGGAGGAGGAAACTTGGAGGCAGGGAGACCCGTGAGGGGATTATTACCATTTGGATGTGATGTAGTTAGAAGCCTAAAGCAGCGCGATGACAGTGAGCACAGAAAGGGAGATGTGGTAAATGACACGCTTGTTGAATTGAGTATTAAGTGGGACTTCCGTTTGGCTTGTAGTATGTTAGGACCCACAGAATATTGGAATTGATTATAATGAGGATTTGTTTAAGCTGCAGCTCATAATCACGTGAAACTCAGCTCTGCAGATAAGGACATCTGAACGCCATGAAGTGTGTGACTTGGTCAAGTTATGTCCCCAAGATCCTGCCCTGGTTTTTAAGAAAAATGAGTTTTATTGTGGGAAGAATACTTACCATGAGATCTACCCTCTTAACAAAATCTTAAGTGTACTTATGGTATTGTTTACTAGGTACGGTGTTGTACTGCAGGGCTCTAGAACTTAGTTCATCTTGTTTCACTGAAACTTTATGCCTCTTGACAAGTAACTCCCCATTTCTCTCTCTACTCACCTCACCTTTTTTTTTTTTTTATTTATTTTTTTTTAAATAAGTGTTTATCCATTTTTGAGACAGAAAGTGTGAGTGGGGAAGGGCAGGGGAGGCAGAGCTTCCAAAGCGGGCTCTGTGCTGAGATCTTGCACGGAGATCTGCGTAGAGATCTTGATGTGGGGCTCAAACTTACGAACCATGAGATCATGACCGAAGTCATGACGCTCAACCAACTGAGCCACCCGGGCACCCGTTTTTGTTTTTGTTTTTTTAAAGATTTTATTTTTTTAAGTAATCCCCACACCCAGCATGGGGCTTGAACTCACAACCCCGAGCTCAAGAGTCACATGCTCCACCCACTAAGCCAGCCAGGTGTCCCCTCACCTTGGTTTCTGTAACTCAAGCTTTACTCTTTGAAAGGACCCTCTCCCATGACCCATGCTAGACAGTGACCCCCTATTCTTTGAGTAAGATTATCCTAGGACAAAAGCTGGGGATTTGAGCAGACATTTTCAGAACTTATGACGCTTGTCTGCGCTGTCCCACTAGGTAGCCACTAAGTTACGTATGGTTATTTAAATGTAAATTAAAATTAAATAAAATTTAGTATCTAATTTGTCAGTTACACTAACCACATTTTAAGTGCTCATTGGCCACAGATATAAATATTAGTCAGCAGTACAGACATAAACTTGGAGAACTTGTCCATCATTGCATTCTGTGGGACAGCGGTATGCTAGAGAACATGCTTGCCATTCAGATATCGGGAAAAGTAAGACATGGACTTTATCTTTGAAGTCCTGCTCGGGGTAGGAGGGTGAGCCAAAATGTAAACAAATGTAACAAAATGATCAGAGAGTAAACCGGTGTGGGAGCACAGAAGAGTCATTAACTCTGCCTGTGGTAGCAGGGAACATGTTAGAGAAGATGTGTGTGAGCTGAACTGAAGAATGACCAGGACAGAATACGGAGTATCTCGGTCTTTTCTGTTTCCTCTCTTGAGCCTGCATATCCCGTGAAACTGTGAACTAAAATATGTGAGGTGGGCAGTTCTGCTTTGATATGGTCATCCTGCATTTCTCTGGGTGAGGGGGGTGTTTTTGGCAAAATATTTCTGGTTTTGCTGGACTCTCTAGAGACCTGGAGAATAGTTGGAAAAGCTTAGGTGAAGTCAGTGTTCAAAGTTAAAGAGGTTTAGGTAAAGAAAAAACATTTGGGGTCAAGACCACAGAAATTTCAGCATTCACTCATTGATGTGGTCGCTTGCTAAGCCTTGGGCTAAGGTGCTGGGAGAACAAAGACAAGTAAGGTGTTGTAGAAAGGGCTCACAGTCCAGAGAAGAAACGTCAGGGGATCGGGCTATAAAGTGTGATGTGCGCTGGGACTGAAGTGTGTTTGACTACAGTTTGAGTTTGAAAGAAAGAGTGATCGAGGGTAACACTCTGCGATCGAACATTCCTGAGTGCCCACTCTGTGCGGGTACTGTGTGTTACAGTAAAGGTCAAAGAAAGCCATGACAGCTGGTAGGAGTGTAATTGGTAAACGCCACGGAAAACCGGCCGGCAGTGTCTGCTAGAGCTGATGCCCTACACCCCAGTATACTGTTCCTCTGCTCCCTGGAAGTAGGCATTTCCCAACAGAAATGCGTATATATCTGTTCACTGAAAGACGTGCTAGAAAGTTCACAGAAACACTGTTCCTGATAGAGACTACTCAGATACCTCTTGACAGCTAAATACTTTGCAGCAGTGAGAATTGGTGACGCATAAGTGCACACAGCAATACAGATGAATCTCCCAAACAAGTGAAAGAAGCCAAACAGAGAAGCGTCCGTACTCTAGGATTCCCTTCACATAATTTACAAAAATCCATGAAACTATGCTGTTAGAAATGAGAGTAGCGGTTACCCTTGGGGGAGGCATGGTGACTAGCGGGACTTTGGAGGTGCTGGCCACCTTCTGTTTCCTTGTCTGAATCCTGGTTTCCTAGGTGTGTTCAGATCGTGAAAGCCGGTCAAGCTGTATGCTTATGAACGCCTTTTTGCACATATACGTTAGTAGTACCTTTAGAACTTTTAAGAAGCGCTACAGGAATGTGAACAAAGAGATGAATTCTGGCTGAGGGCTTGGGAGAAGACCCGATAGAAGGAGAGATGGTCATTGACTGAGCCTTGAGATGTTTGGGGGTGGCAAGGTGGGAGGAGAGAGGGGAGGCAGCATTTCAGGGGGAGGGAACTGCCCAGGTGAGGGCAGCGAACCATCTGGAGAAGGCAAACTAAACCTGTTTGGCTAGAGCATCTCGTACAAGTAAAGAAGGGGCCAGAGAAGCAGGTTAGAGCCAGACTGGGAAAGGCCTCAAGCACCAAAGTAAGGGATTTGGACCTGATTTTTTAGGAAGCCTTTGGAGGTCTTTTAAACCCCAGGAGTGACCTTGTCAGGGTTATAGGGGGCTTAGTGAGGTGAGTAATCACAGCTTTATCCTCAGTGCTTCGGTGAGCTGAAGTTGTCTCATTCATAATTAGTAATTCAGAGCCTGTCCTGAATGAAAAGAATCATCTGTTTCATGGCGCTGCTTTCACTGCTTGTCTCCTCATGCACGACGCTTTTCCTTCTTTTTTCCTTCTACCTGCCAAAAAACAAAACAAAAAACCAGTGTACGGCATTACCTTCTAGTATCTCTGGCACATCTCTTAAGAGGGCCGTCAGTCAGTGTCCTTTTCGTTACAGGCAGGAAGAGAGGCGGAGGCGGTCCTTCCAGGATTACACTGGGCAGAAGATCACCCTCGAGGCCGTCCTGAACACCACCTGCAAGAAGTGTGGCTGTAAAGGTAAGGTGAAGCCTCTGCCGTGCCGGTCCTCCTCTCCTTGTGGTGGCCCCTCACTGGATGCGGGAGGCCGCCTGGTTTGCGTGTGGCTCACCCTGCTTCTTAGTCCGGCGATGGCCTCACCTGCTCCTGCTGTTATTCCTACTAGACTCTCACCAGAGTTCGTGCTCTTCCTGTTTCCTTTTCGGAATGCTGGCCCTGCTGAATACTATACTGTCACCCCGCTCCCCCTCTTCACGGCTGATGCCCTGTCCAGGCAAGGTCCCCATGTACTACGCCAGGAGGGGGGAGAGTGTTGGATTATGGTGAGCACTGTAAAGTTTTACCTCCAAGGACCATTATTATTCTGCAGAAACGAAGTGACTTGGAAATATATTCCTCAAGGATCCAAGTCAAACCCTTTCTTGCTCCCCTCTTTATCTCTTTAACTTCAGAGTTCCAAATACAGTACCCTTTGAGTAATAAAGAACACAGGCTGGCCTCTTCCTTGAAGCTGCCTCCTCAGGTTTCTTCTAGTCTTACTCGGGTGTTAAAGAGCTCACTCAGCCTGACTTCCCTCTCCAGAGCTATCATGAGAGGGACTGCCAGCATCTCATTTCAGAGTGACCTCAATTTGTCACCCCATCTCCCTTGCCTTCCTTTTACCCTTCTCTCTTGAATTTTCTATAGCAGATTTGTGCCCCGGTTGTTGCGGTGGGGTTTAAGCCCCTACTTACCATTAATGTAGAGGGAGGAAGGGAAAAATGACACTGAAAGAATACCTCCTCAGGGGAATTGTGGGAACAGTCCAGATATTTGGAAAACTTAATGCTGTATTCCCCTTGCAGGCACCATCCAGCTGAATCCAGCTTCTGGATTCAGAGTTGCAAAGTAGTTGACACAGAGCTTTTTGATGATCTCATGGGATCATCTGTGCCCCCGAAACAGGGTCTGTAGCAAACTTGGACAAAACCAGCTCCGTGGCAGCTGTTAAAGGGCCCCCTGACAGCACATTAGGCTCCAGGGGAGTGGGGTTCTCTTACCTTCAGCTTGCGTCCTCCAGGTGTTACGTGGGGCAGAGAATATAACATGCGGAATTGGGCCCAGTCAGCAGAGACCCAAGGTGGTCGGTCTTGGTGCAGCCAGAAGAGCACAGTGCAGGGAGGCAGGAACCTGGGGTAACTTTTAGCTCCACTGCTCTCTTTGTGACGTTGAGCTACTTCTCTACTCTGGGCCTTTATATCCTCTGCACATGCGGTGTTGGATTTGATGATCTCTAAGGCCCTTGCCAGACCTGACCGTCTGGATGTTGAGTGCCCCCAGGTGACTGCCTGTCTCAGTGTGTTAGCTCGGAGGCGAATGCCACCTTCCTGCCGGCTGCCTAAGAGCTGTCTTCCTGTAGGGCTTGGCCTGCCACTCAGCTCCCTCTGCTAAGCATTCTCTCTGGAGCAGCCTTTGGGTGTCAGGAGTAAGTTCCAAATAGATCTTCAAAAATAAGCCCCATTGCTAGTGGAAGGAAGCACAGACCTGCTTCCTCATCTCCTTTGCCATGTCCACAGGAGTGCCAGTGGTTCCCCCGGCTCTAGGACCAGATGCTGGCCTGACTCTGGCTGCGTGAGCGATGCCATCTTGAGGTGCCAGAAAAATCTGCTCTGAATCCAGCAGCCACTCTGAGCGAACTCAGTCATACCTCCTGGACCAGCTAGCCCCTTTCAGGAGCCTCTGGGGAAGGTCCACATGCTGAGTGGAGAGGCTGCTTCTCCCCTCCTTACCTCTTCTGCCTCTCCTCTGCAGGCCACTTTGCAAAGGATTGTTTTATGCAACCAGGAGGGACCAAATATTCTCTGATACCAGATGAGGAAGAGGAGAAGGAAGAGGCAAAGTCAGCAGAGTTTGAGAAGCCTGACCCCACGAGGAATTCTTCTAGAAAAAGAAAGAAGGTGAGTGCTGTCTTTTATTTTATTTACCATACATTTTTGAGTTGTAAAATGAAAATGTACCTTCTGCAGAAATTTTAGAAATCCCGAAAAACAAAGAATATTATGATCGCCTGTAATCTTTTTGCTGGGTAATGATAAATAGATAGCTACGTCTACATTTAAACACAGAATGATGGTCGTACTCAGTCTAGTTTATATTCTACTTTTTTCATTATACTTATCAAAATCATTTTCTCCTATTTTTAAGTGTTCTTCAAAAACTTGATTTGAGAGCCACATATGATGCTCTGCCCTATGTCTGTATGATGGCTTATTTAGTAATTTTTCTATGGTTGGATATTTTATTACTTCTAACCTAAACCTTTGGCCACATCTCTTAATGTTTTCTTTGGATGAATTCCTAAATAAGATTACTGAGTTAAGGCCTTGAGGCTCTTGATACATTGTATCACATTGTCTTTCCAGATCGTACTTAACCTTTCAGTGGTAGGTCTCACTGAGTTCTGTCTCCCATGTACTACTTATCACAGAACAATTCATAAAACAGACACTATTGTGGTGCAGGAAGAACCAGTTCATTTATCGCATGCCACACAGAGAGGGAACAAAAAAAAACTATGCTGTAATTTGGTAAGGAAATAGTTGTTCTCATATTGTTTAATAATTTTCTAATTGTGGCCAGTTATTGGGTTTTGGTTTTGGTTTTGGTTTTGGTTTTTCACAGCTTCAGCAAGCTTTTGTGGAGTGGTCTTTTTGTTCCAGGTAATACAACCCTAGGAATACAAAATCTGCCCTCAGTGGCATTACTTACAAATTAGGTATTACTTCCTTTTTGTAGGTGAGGAAAAGGTCTATTGTACCATTGTAAGAGTTAGTCAAGTGTATGAATAATATAATTCACTGACCTGCATATTTTCTCCATGGGTGATCACATCACTCCTAAGACTTTAACTGCCTTGATGACTCCCGCATCCCTAACTACTATCCCATGGGTACCTCAAACTTGGGCTCGGAGTCCATCAGACCCAGGTTTGAGGCCCTCTGTGCTGCATACCACCTGTGTGGCTTTGGGCTAACTTCACTTCCTTAATTTTCAACGTAGGATTTTTGTGCTCCTTGATGACAGTGTTCTTTGCAAACGGATGCCCCAGCTCTCCAACATAGATAGATAGCACTGACAGGTGCTCAATTAATGTTGGCTGTCATGACTAACATTCTTCTTCGGCCCTCCTCCCTACACACGTGCGCGCACACACACACACGACCCACCACTATAGAAACAACCCAAATCCCTTGTTTCTGTCCTTCCATCTTGTGTTACTTGTTTTTTTTCTTTTTTTTTAATTTTTTTTTTTTTAGTGTTTATTTATTTTTGAGACAGAGAGAGACAAAGCATGAACGGGGGAGAGTCAGAGAGAGAGGGAGACTCAGAATCTGAAACAGGCTCCAGGCTCTGAGCTGTCAGCACAGAACCCGACGCGGGGCTCGAACCCACGAACTGCAAGATCGTGACCTGAGCCGAAGTCGGACGCTCAGCCGACTGAGCCACCCAGGCGCCCCTTGTATTACTTGTTTTAATGACGGCAGTAACCTGCCAAAAAGAAACCACCGTGTCATTTAATTTCCTCTCCTTTCCATCCCACATCTAGTCAGTCACCAAGTCCTGTCGGTGGCACCTTCCAAATATTCCGTTCTCCTTCTTTCTCCCGCTGCCTCTGCCACGTGCGCATTCCCTCCCGGCTCTCACAGCCTAGGGAGATTTTATTTGCCCTTCGCCTCTTAGTTCCAAGTTCCCAGGCTTAGGTCTAGACATCTGATTTTTTTTTAAGCGTCTCCTTATTTCCCTCACTGCTTGATTCTTTTCATTATTATGCTTTTTTGCCCTGTGCTTTCACTCTCAATAATGGGGTGCTCCAAGGTTGTCTTGTTACTCCCTCTTCTATTCTCTACCTCCTCTCTGGGTAATCTTACCCCATCCTGTGGTTTTGAATCCTATTTATATGCTAATAATCCCCAATTAAGTATTTGTATCCTTATTTTTGTCTAGATCTGTAATTCTGTCCCTGACTTTTTCTTTGGAACTTCACATTTGGAAATCCAGCTGTCTAGGGCCATCTGGGCAGCTCAGTCAATTAAGCGTAGACTCTTAATTTCAGCTCAGGTCATGATCTCATGGTTCATGGGTCCGAGCCCCACATCAGGCTCTGTGCTGACGGCGGATCCTGCTTGGGATTCTCTCTCTCCATCTTCCTCTGCCCCTCTCCTACCCTCTTCCTCTTTCTCTCAGAATAAATACACTTAAAAAAAAATTTAACTGCCCACTTAACATCTCCATCTAATTGTTAAGTTTGCATCAGGCTTAACATACCCCAAAACTCTTTTTTTATTTATTTGGGGGGTGGGGCACAAGTGAGCAAGGGGCAGAGAGAGAGAGACAGTCCCACAAGGGGCAGAGAAAAAGAGAGAGAGAAGCCGGGCTCACCCAAAGCAGGGCTCAAGCTCATCCAAAACAGGGCTCATGCTCACCCGAAGTGGGGCTCGTGCTCACCTGATGTGGGACTCCAACTCAGGAACCGTGAGATTGTGACCTGAGTCGAAGTCAGGTGCTTAACGACTGAGCCGCCCAGGCGCCCCACCCCAAAACTCTTGTATTTTCTACCCAGAACTGCTCTTTCCACATTCTGCCCTATCTCCGTGAATAGGTCACCACTCACCGAGTTCCTCAAGGCAAAATCTGCAGCCTTTGGATTTGGTGTTAATGTTGTTTTCTTTAAATTGTGGTAAAATATCCATTACATAAATTTTACCATCTTCAGCATCTAAAAAACTTTTTTTTTTTTTTTTTAAGTTTTATTAAGTAATCTCCACACCCAGTGTGGGGCTCGAACTCAGGACCCCGAGATCAAGAGTCACATGCTCTTGCCACTTTGCCAGCCAGGCGCCCACCGCCTTAGCCATGTTTAAGCGTACACTTCTCTGGCATTGAGTGCAGATGGTTGTCCTCACCGGCACCCGTCTCCAGAACCGTTCATTTTGCACCGCTGAGACTCTGTACCCATTAAACGCTAACTCCTCATTCGCCCCGCCCGGCACCTGGGATCCACCGTCCTGTTGTCAACTGAGAAGAGGGGCAAAACTGAAAAAGAGCAAAATCCTTTATTTGGGGTCTCAGAATTGCAATCTGGGGAGCACAGATTTTGGAATAACCAGAGAAGTGTCCCACTCCTCTAGGGAAAGCAGGATTTTTTATGAGAGAGATGGAAATGGGGTAATTACATGATTTAGGTAAAGAAGAGAAGAAAAGAAAGCCCCAGCTAGTTTGGGGTTGACTGCTTGAGCCACTTCTGATGACTCTCTTATTGATTATTTTACTTGCGCTATCAAACGAAACTGGCCCTGGTATGTATTAATTAACTTTACTGTCTTCATATGATCCGAATACCAGTTGCCGTGTTGAAATTTTATGAGCAACCGCCTGTAAGACAATTGACGTTCTGTCCCAGTTCGAGCGTTCATCAGTTTGGGAAGGAAAAAAGAGCTTCAAAATGGAGTCTCTTATGTCCAGAAATGTCATACAATTCCATAGCACTTTCTGTCCCTAAGAATTAGACTACCGTAGGTGCCTCAGGTCAGTGCAATAACACAGTACCTGTGTTTTTGTGACTGGCTTATTTGACTTAATAAATTTTCCTGAGGGGTCATCCATGTTATAGCATGGGTCACTTTCCTTACGTTTTAAGACTGAATAATATTTCATCGTGTATATATACTACATTTTGTTTGTCTATTCATTTTGTTACTGACTTTGGGTTGCTTCTACTGTTTGGCTATTATGAATAATGCTGCTATGAACGCAGTTGTACGGATATTTCTTCAAGGCCTGCTTTCAGTTCCTTTGGGTATATACCCAGAATTGGAGTTGCAGGATTAGTGGGTAATTCTGTTTAGATTTTTTTTTTTTTTTTTAAGGAACCACCATACGGTTTTTCACAGTGACTGTATCATTTCACATTCCTATCAGTAGTGCACAAGGGTTCCATCAGGGTGTAGCATTTGGTGATTGTCATTTAGGTAAAAGTAGATGATGGTGTTGTTCAGTTCAGTTCTTCTGTGTCTTTTCTCGTTTTTTTCTCATTTTTAAAAAACTTGCAAGAGAGGGTTGTTAAGATATCCAATCAGACCATGTGTCTTCCTACTCAAAATCCTTCAGTGATTTTCCACTGTACTTAAAATAAAATCCAAACTGCCTCCTTGAAAGCAAACTGTCTAACCCCACAGCTACTGCTTTTAGCAGGCAGTGAATTATATCTAGCTAAAGCATTGTTTCGTCTCTTGATGTATTTTTATTTTGAGAGAGAATGTGCACAAGCGAGGAAAGGGCAGAGAGAAGGAGACAGAATCCCAAGCAGACTCTGCACCACCAGCCCAGAACCAGATGTGGGGCTGGATCTCACGACCCCGTAAGATCATGACCTGAGCTGAAATCAAGAGTCAAGATGCTTAACCGACTGAGCCACCCAGATGCCCCTATGTATTTATTTTTATAGTTCCCTTCTACTTAGAGCAAGGGATGCAGGCTTTCTATTTATAGTTATTGTTATAAAGTTTCCCTTTTAAGTAAAACTTTTTTGTTGTTGTTGGTTTTTTTTTTTTTTCAACGTTTATTTTATTTTTGGGACAGAGAGAGACAGAGCATGAACAGGGGAGGGTCAGAGAGAGAGGGAGACACAGAATCGGAAACAGGCTCCAGGCTCTGAGCCATCAGCCCAGAGCCTGACGCGGGGCTCGAACTCACGGACCGCGAGATCGCGACCTGGCTGAAGTCGGACGCTTAACCGACTGCGCCACCCAGGCGCCCCGTTGTTGTTGTTTTTAAAGTAAAACTTCTTAAAGTAAAAAGAAAAGTAATAAAATTTTAAAATTTTAAGTAAAAAATTAGCAGTTTGTAAACACATGGAATAAAAATTGTGGTCATATTGTAGGAATGACTGGCACTTGGAAAACACGGATTTAGAACTGTGGAGATATTTTTCTGTTCGGTACTGTTCTCCTGTGAACCAAAGAAATAGAAACTTACAAAAGCCCCTGCTTCCAGCACTGTCTTCTCGGAGCCTCTGCAAACCTTCAGCACTGCCACGTTTAGCCTTGCTCCCTCACAGAGGCAACCCCAGACCCGTCCTGTCTGCAGTATTGCTGTTTTTTTAACGCAGGGCTTGGCCTTACATACCTTTGTTTTTCATGCTAGTGTTTCTAGAGCCTTCTTCACAGAGGTCTGAGGACTTGATTTAAAGAGGGAAAAGGGCGGGGGGCGCCTGGGTGGCTAAGTTGGTTAAGCGTCCGACTTCAGTTCAAGTCATGATCTCACAGTCCATGAGTTCGAGCCCCGCGTCAGGCTGTGTGCTGACAACTCAGAGCCTGGAGCCTGCTTCAGATTCTGTGTCTCCCTCTCTCTCTGCCCCTCCCCTGCTCATGCTCTGTCTCTGTCTCAAAAATAAATTAAAACAAAATTTATAAAAAGAGGGAAAAGGGAAGTTTCCACTATTTTATAACATTATTCTTAATGTTGCAATAAGAATATTACGTGTACAGATAAGAATATGAAATGTACAACAAAAGAAAAGAAAGGCAACCCATAGCCACACTCCTTTGCCAGAATTTATATTTAAAAAAAATTTTGTTAAGTTTATTTATTTTGAGAGAAAGGTGTGCATGCATGAGCGGGGGAGGGTCAGAGAGAGGGGGAGAGAATCCCAAGCAGGCTCCACGCTACCAGCACAGAGCCCGACGTGGGGCTCGACCTCACAAATCATGAGGTCAAAATCGAGAGTCAGTCGCTCAGTGGACTGAGCCACCCAGGCACCCCCAGAATATGTATTATTGTGGCAACACTGCTTCTGTTTTCAGATGCCTGTTTTACCTACGTGGAATAAACATGCATGTACAGTTTTGTTTCCTGCTCTTTTTACTTTGCCGTAAGCATCTTTCCATTTGTGTCACATGGTCTCATGATGCTCGTTTGCAGTGCTATACAATATCAGGTGAATGTGGAGGGATTTGTGGAGGCAGTAAAGAGTGGCACTTTAGAACCTGGGCTGTGAGACAGATTGCCCAGGTTCCAATCTTAGCTTAGCCACGTCTTCACTGTGGAACTTAGACTAATTACTACTAACCTTCTCTGAACCCTGTTTGTTTTTAATGTTTATTTTTGAGAGAGAGAGAGAGAGCACGAACAAGGGAGAGGCAGAGAGAGACGGAGACACAGAATATGAAGCAGACTCCAGGCTCTGGGCTGTCAGCACAGAGCTGGAGGCAGGGCTTGAACTCACAAGCTGTGAGTTCATGACCCTAATCCAAAGTCCATGCTTAACCGACTGAGCCACCCATGTGCCCCGCTATGGGAATAATAAGCATCTCCTTCATAAGGTTGTTAGGATGAGGTAATGCATGTAAAACTCTGAGCACAGAGGACGGCATACAGCACAGCCCATGCATGTCAGCCATGAGTAGCTGGTGCTTCAAAATAGAGGCTTTGGGGGCGCCTGGGTGGCGCAGTCGGTTAAGCGTCCGACTTAAGCCAGGTCACGATCTCGCGGTCCGTGAGTTCGAGCCCCGCGTCGGGCTCTGGGCTGATGGCTCAGAGCCTGGAGCCTGTTTCCGATTCTGTGTCTCCCTCTCTCTGCCCCTCCCCCGTTCATGCTCTGTCTCTCTCTGTCCCAAAAATAAATAAATGTTGAAAAAAAAAAATTAAAAAAAAAAAAAAAAAAAAAGAGGCTTTGTGGTCAGAGACTAGGTTCAAGTAGACTAGGTTCAGGGAGTTTGTTACATTTTCTGGATATCAATCCCTGATTAGATACAGGACTTCTTACAAATACTTCTTTCGTTATCTGAATTGCATTTTCATTCTATTGATAGTGTCCTGTTTTTATTCCGTGTTTACGTTTAAAAAAAACTCGTGGTGAAAACACACTTAAAACTTCCCATGTTAGTCACTTTTAAGTGTATGGTTTTTTGTGACAGTGTTAAGTACATTCACATGATTTTGTGTGTGTTTATTTTGAGAGAGAGAGGGGGGCAGAGAGAGAGGGAGAGAGAGAGAATCTCAAGCAGGTGCGGAGTAAAATCTCACGAACTGAACCAGGAGATCATGACCTGAGCCAAAATCAGAGTTGGACGCTTAACTGACTGAGCCACCCAGGCACCCTGTGATTATGTTTTGATGCACAAAAATTTTTATCTTGATGAAGCCCAGCATACGTATTTTTTCCTTTCGTGTCATGTGCTTTTGGTGTCACACTCAAGAAACCACTGTCAAAGCCAGTGTTACGAAGCTTTTCTTCTCCGTTTTCTTCTAAGAGTTTTATAGTTTTAACTCATACATTTATTTAGGTCTTTGATCCATCTTGAGGGTTTTTTGGTATATGGTGTGGCTCCAAATTCTTTTTTTTTTTTTTTTTTTTTTTTTGCATGTTTATCTCCAATTTTCCCAGCACCAGTTTTTGAAAAGACTATCCTTTCCCCATTGATTTATCTTGGCATCATCGTTGAAAATCATTTAACTGTATATGTGAGGGTTTATTTAGTTCTGGCTCTCTACGCTATTCCATGGGTCTGTATGTCTGTCTTTAGGCTAGTGCCACATGATTTTCATTACTCTAACTTTGTAGTAAGTTTTGGAATCAGGATAGGTCAGTCCCCCAACTTGGTTCTTCTTTTTCAAGATTATTTTGACTGTTTGTGATCGCTTGAGATTCCATATGAACATTAGGACGGATTTTTTTATTTCTACGAAAAATGTTACTGGGATTTTGATAGGGTTGCATCAGATCTGTGGATCGCTTTGTGTAGTATTGACATCTTAACCATGTTAAGTCCCCCAATCCATGAACATGGGTGTTTTTCCATTTATTTCTCGTGTTCTTAATTTCTTTCAGCAGCATTTTGTACTTTTCAGGTTATAGGTCTTTTTGCCTCCTTGGTTAAGTTTATTCTTTTTGATGCTATTGTCAGTGAGATTGTTTTCTTAATTTCCATTTTGGATTGCTCATTGTTAGTGTATAGAAATGCAACTGATTTTTGGGTGTTGATTTTGTATTTCTGCAACTTTGCTGAATTCATTATTAGTTCTAACAGTTGTTTCATGGAATCTTTAGGATTTTCTGCATTTAAGAACATGTCTACAAACAGGTCATTTAACTTTTTTAATAGAGCTTCATATTTGACTGTGATTCTACTTCTGTGTTCCAAGGATTGTTCTTTCTCTTTTAACCTTTTAGTGTGTAAATGATATTGTCAGATTCCTAAAGTGGTTCTGTGGCTGTTTCACTTCTGTGGGTCTTTGGTTAAGTTGTTTTGCATTGCTTGATACATCTGGTACAATTAGTTTTTGCTCTGTTTCTTTTTTTTTTTTTTTTTTTTTAATTTACATCCAAATTAGTTAGCATATAGTGCAACAATGATTTCAGGAGTAGACTCCTTAGTGCCCCTTACCCATTTAGCCCATCCCTCCTCCCACAACCCCTCCAGCAACCCTCAGTTTGTTCTCCATATTTATGAGTCTCTTCTGTTTGGTCCCCCTCCCTGTTTTTATATTATTTTTGTTTCCCTTCCCTTACGTTCATCTGTTTTGTCTCTTAAAGTCCTCATATGAGTGAAGTCATATGATTTTTGTCTTTCTCTGACTGACGAATTTCACTTAACATAATACCCTCCAGTTCCATCCACATAGTTGCCAATGGCAACATTTCATTCTTTTTGATTGCCAGGCAATACTCCATTGTATATATATACCATATCTTCTTTATCCACTCATTCATCAATGGACATTCGGGCTCTTTCCATACTTTGGCTACTGTTGATAGTGCTGCTATAAACACGGGGGTGCACGTGTCCCTTCGAAACAGCACACCTGTATCCCGTGGATAAATGCCTAGTAGTGCAATTGTTGGGCCATAGGGTAGTTAGTTCTATTTTTAGTTTTTTTGAGGAACCTCCATACTGGTTTCCAGAGTGGCTGCACCAGCTTTCATTCCCAAGTTTTTGCTTTGTTTCTAAAGCTGCTTCGAAATGTGTATTTCATTTCATCAAAAACAGTTATTAAGGATCAGCTAGGTGTGAGGCTCTTTATTGACCTGGTTAGTCAACCCATTATCCTACCCTCCACCTCACTTAGGAGAGGAATGGTCTGATGAACAATGACAGTAATAATCATCACATCTCGTTATTTTTTCAAGTACCTTTGTGTATTTGAACTTCTAACTTCATCAGTCATTTTTGATTAAAAAGTGCTCTAGAGAATTGAAACTGTGAAAACTCCCCCCACCCGTTTCTATGAAGATCTCATCTAGTGTTGTCTTCTCACCTCCTTGTTAATCCCTTCATTATCTTTTATGCTTTGTATTTCTTTAGGGCTGACAGTTTATAAAATATCCTCATGTTTTTTATTTTGTTTTATCCTTATCACTCCTGTGAAGTGGCCAGAGTAGGTACTACGGTTCCATTTTACATGGAAAATGGAGAGGAAGAGAAGCTGTCTCCCCTAAAGCACACGGCTACCAGAGATGGACCTACAGTAAGAACCAGGCCTTTGGATTGCACACCCTGTGTTCTTTTTTATATCCTGCACGTCAACCACTAAATTCAGTTAGCGCTCTCTTTATTTACTCAGCAAATACGTATTGAGTGCCTTATACATGTCATTGTGTGTTGCTAGGAGCTCGACTTATCAGGACTCGTAAGGTCACTTTTTTGCTAGTTTTGCTCTGTCACCAGCTACCCCTTAGCAACCATTTGACGTTATCTATCGATCTGTTTTCTCATGTGGATCTATTTCTTTCTGTTCACAAGCATAAATCAAGATTCTAGGCCTCCTGTCTGTTTCCTTTTACCTTCTAGATCCTTTTTTTTTTTAATACTTTTAAAAATGTCCTTAAGTAATCTCTAAAACCAATGTGGGGTTCCAACTCACGACCCCAAGATTGGACGTCACAAGCGCCAGCCAGGCTCCCCTACCCTCCAAACCTTTGATTCCAACGGGAGATTGACTTTCCTTACCAGCGAACATTTCTACTTGCGATGCAAATTTTGGGGGTGTGACAGTGGCAGATTCAGATACCTGTCGCAGACTAGTTGGCTCTGGGAACCAAATGTGGGACCAGGTAGAGTCACCTGAAGGGAAATGCCTTTAGCAGTCCATGCTGCTGAATAAATTAGTGGGTAGCGGGAGTGCCTAGTGTGTGGAAGGCCTAGGCAACGGGCAAGTCACATGACATAAAGGTTATACACGACAGCTACACCCAACGGCTAATAGCAGAAGGAGAAAGATAAGCACCCAAGGTATTTCTGGGGACGAAGGACAGGCACCCACTCCAAGGAGGGGTGGTTATCGGATCCCATAGAAAGCCAGCAACAGAAAATGAAGTGTGGTTGGGCCACTCAGAACTGGAACCAGAAAGTCAGAAATAGGCTATTGGGTTCTCATCTCTGCTTTTTTTCTTTCTTCTTCTTCTTCTTCTTTTTTTTTTTTTTTTTTTTTATTATTATTTATTTATTTATTTATTTTGAGGGAGGGAGGGAAGGAGAGAGTGAGAGAGAGAGTGCACAAGCAGGGGAGAGGCAGAGAGACAGGGAAGAGAAGAATCCCAAGCAGGTTCCGTGCTGTCAGCATGGAGCCCTAAGGGCGGGGGGGGGGGGGGTGGTTAACTCACCAACTGTGAGATCATGACCTGAGCCGAAATCAAGGGTTGGACACTTAACTGACAGAGCCACCCAGGCACCCCTCATCTCTGCTTCTTTACTAGACTACTTCATTGTCCCACGTCTTTTTTGCAATCTGGTGAAGAGAATGTCTAACGCAAAGCTTCTCAGACAGGAGAAGGTGCTAGGCATGTTGGGAAACCAGAAAGTGGTCCAGGATAAAGGAAGGAGGTCACCTGTTCCACGTAATGCCTGGCATGTAATAGGCACACGCTAGCTACCTTTGAATAGATAGATCGATAATCTCTGCTCTCAGTAGCTCTGTAGGTCCCTTGACTCAGTGAGACCTGCCCTTAGTTTGGAGCAAAGACTGACTCCTGTTGCTGTGCCAGTAGGTAATAATGAAGGAAACAGGGACAGGAGTATGAGAGCTTCCCAGCCCGGAGGCCCCCACCTCGTTTTATCAAATATACACACATTGGGGGGGCGCCTGGGTGTCTCAGTCGGTTAAGCGGCCGACTTCAGCTCAGGTCATGATCTCGCGGTCTGTGGGTTTGAGTCGGGCTCTGTGCTGGCAGCTCAGATCCTGGAGCCTGCTTCCGATTCTGTGTCTCCCTCCGCTGCTTGCTCTCTGTCTCTCAAATAATAAAAACATTAAAATACACACATACACACACTGAATGCACACATTGTCCAAACATCTAGTATGCACTGGTTTAGTCCTGTAAACCCAGTCAGTACCATGACAATTTTTGTCCAAGTGTCTGAAAATTGTAAGTCATTTTTGTTGGGCATAATTAGAACAAGAGGAAACTGTGTGTTGAAAATGGAAATGGGATATGAAGTGGTTGGTAAAATAGGAATAGCGGTTTTTGTTGCAAAACCCTGGGTAATGTTTCCATGAACCTGTGGTCTGTACGTTGCTGGCTTCTTTCACTTAACTGTATGCCACCGTGGATCTTTCTGAATCAGTACGATATTATGAGATAGCATGTGCCTTGAGGTAAGGCTGCCCACTAATTATAGTGACATTTAACTATATTTGATCCAGAATATAATTTTCTTTTGATGTGGCTACTGCTATTACTCTCTGCTGTACTGTATCCAGGAGAACAGAAATAGCAATGTCATTCCTTGGCTGCAGTGCTGGCTTTGTCCTCTTGTCCAGAGAACTTCTTCTGGTGCTCATCTGCGAGAGAGAGGTGGTTGCCAATCCTGGACCCATTCAGATAGAGCACAGAGAACTTTCTAGGGTGGTCTACTCAAAAGCCTTGAGTGATTCATTCCCCTTCTATGGAATAAAGTCTGAGTTTGAGACTCTTCACAATCTGTCCAGCCTCCCAGCATCATCTCTGACCAGTTCCTTCCCACACACAACTGTTCTTTAACCTCATTCATTAAAAGAGCTTCTGTGTGCCAAGCTCTGTTCTAGTCACTGCAGGGACAGTAGTGAACAAAACAAGTCCCTGTCTTCACAGCACTTGCATTCCAACAGGGGTCACCGCCAATGAACTGGTAAGCAAACGCAGAGTAATACCAATATGCCAGGTAGTGCTAAGTGCTGTGGTGAAAAGCCTATTTGATTCTGAGAGAGAGGGAGTGCTGGAATGGGAGGATGGAGGAGAGGTGGCTCACATCGCAGGCTGAGTGGTGAGGGCAGGCCTTTCTCAAAGCATCATCAGAGTGGGTATTTGGAGGAAGAGGGGAGGCAGGCCCCTCTGATAAGTGGAAAGAGTATTTCAGCCAGTACAGTAGCCAGATGCTGGGGATGACCTGGCATGTGTAAAGAACAGTAAGGAGGCCAGAGTAGCCAGGGTGAAGCGAGGGACAAGAGAGGAAGTTTGGGGAACCGGGTCATGGGGGGCCTCGTAGGAGAGCGTGAGGACTGCAGCTGTCCTAGTAGAGGGAGGCGGGTGTCATCAGAGCTCTGCCTGGAGACACGGTGTGATCTGGCTTGCCGTTGAGGAGACTCATCCTGGCTGCTGTGTGGGGACTGGGCAGCGAGCTCGTTCGTTAGCAGACAGTATTCACAGTCCCCGTGAGAGGCAGTGGGGGTGGTGAGCAGGGAGTCGAGGTGGGGATGTATTTTGAAGGCAGAGTTGACAGAATTTTTTAAGGGATTGGATGTGAGGTAGGGAAGAGACCAGTTGAAGAGCGCTCTAGAAGTTTTGGACTGAGTAACTGGAAGATTCGAGTTGAGAGGAGAAGGAATGCAGAAGTAAGTAGGGGAGTGGGGAGCAGTCGGGGTTTGGGGTTTGGTTTGAGTTGCTACATACGACGGTGGGGAGGAAAGCTGGAGGGGTGGCATGAGGGCAGGGTGCGGCGGTAGTGACCCCGGCCAGGTATCCACGCGGACCCACCCACGGTAGGCGGTTGCATGTGTAGTTTGGAGTTCAGAGGAGAGGCCCAGGTAAGAGAGAGAAATGTGGGAGTCGGCGCATACAGACGGTGTTTACGTTCATGTGTGAGATCGCCTGGAGAATAAATCTAGGAAGGGGGCAGGTCTTTGAACACTGGAGTGTCCCAACTTTTAGGGGTTATGGAGGTGAGGACGAACTAGCAAAGGAGACTGAAAAGGAACAGCCAGCGAAGTTAGTGGACAAGTAAGAGAATGCGGTGGAAGTTAGTGAGGAGTATGTTCTAAGGAAGATGGAGTGTGTCAGATGCATCTGGCAGGTCAAGTAAATGAGGACCGTGGATTTGGCCACGTGGAGGTCGTTGGTAACCCGGACAAGAGCTGTTTCAGTGGAGTGCCAGGATGACAGTGTGGTTAAAGTTGTTCAGGAGGTTTTTGTTTTGTTTTTGTTTTTTTAGAGAGAGCATGAGCAAGTAGGGGAGGGGCAGAGGCGGGGAGAGAGAATCCCAAGTAGGCTCCGTGCTGAGCCCCAACTTGAGGCTGGATCTCACGACCGTGAGATAATTAACCTGAGCCGAAATCAAGAGTCGGACGCCCATCTGACTGAGCCACCCAGGTGCCCCGGGAGACTTTTGGTTGTTTTTTTTTTTTTTTTTAAACTTTATTTGTTTTGAGAGAGACAGAGCATGTGAGCAGAGGAAGGGCAGAGAGAGAGAGAGAGAGAGAGAGAGAGAGAAAACCCCTGCTGTGGCAGTGCAGCGCCCAACGTGGAGCTCAATCCCAGAAACTGTGAGACCTGAGCCAAAATCGAGAGTTGGATGTTTAACCCACTCAGCTGCTCAGGCACCCCTCCCCCCAGGTTTTGTGTTTTTTTTTTCATGGGACTATTATAGCATATTTGTTTATTGGTGGGAATGAGCCAGTAAAGAGGGGGAAATTGATCCAGGAGAGAGGACAATTCCTGGATCGATGACTTTGAGTAGAAGAGAAAGGATGGAATCCAGTGCATAGTAAATAGCTACACAGGAGGTGATCTGTCACCCCCTGAAAGATCTTCCAAGCATTTGCCTTCATCCCGTCTCCCCCCCACTTTCCTTCTTCCATCAGCACCACCACCACCATTCGACCTGCCAAAACCATATTCATGCTTCGGAAGCATAGCACATTACATATTATCTCTCATGAAGGCAGCCTCAGATTCCTCAGACATGATCGATTTTTCCCTTGTGTGTTAATGGCATGGTTTTTGTGCTTAACATTACCACCATGGACTCCCTAGTATCTCCATTAGTTTTTATCTTTGATAATTTGTTTCTTGAAGGCTCATGATCCCTGATTTCCGACCTCACTCGACTATCCTATTTTAAGAGACAAATTAATTAATGGATATTCCTGGCTCTCAGAAGGCACTCAATAAATACTTGTCGGATGAGTTATTCCGATTTGACGAGGTTGGCTCAGGTTTGGAGGAATGGTGCCAAGTTCCACTACTCAGTGAAATAGTAGGTACTGTGCCTGAATTCTATTAAAAATTGGTGTGTTCTCCTTATCTCTTAAGCAACACTGTATGCCCCTGTGGCTCCCTAAAGTGCTTTGTAGGTAAAGTTAAATATTTATGAGTTGATTGATAAACCATTTTCTTCTGGTCTTACCCTTTCCAAGCTATGGTAAACTGGTGCATTATAGGTAAATTCTATCAAGGAATTACACTCTTATCTTAGTTCCCAAAAGTTCACCCCAGTGAACTTCTCAGTTTGAGAACTAATCATTTCTCAAGAATAATTCTTAAGAATAAATAAGAATAAATGCTCACTTGATTGATTTTGGGCCAAAAATCAGTGCCTTTGGTTGGCAGGTACTAACTAAGTTAGGTGCTGCCTTTAATGCAGACAGGGCTAAAAAGAACGTCTCCTCTGGGACCCAACTTGAGTCAAATCCATGTCCTACCATGTGGGCAAGTCCATCTCAGTCATCCCCTCTGAAGTTACCTTTTTCTTTCCTGAAAATATAGGGGTAATTATGCCCACTGAATAGATTTGTTGTGAAGGGCACCTGGGTAGCTCAGTCAAGCGTCTGACTTTGGCTCAGGGCATGATCTCATGATGTCTGAGTTCGAGCCCCGCGTTGGGCTCTGTGCTGACAGCTCAGAGCCTAGAGCCTGCTTTGGATTCGCTGTCTCCCTCTCTGTCTGCACTGCCCCTGCTCATGCTCTGTCTCTCTGTCTCTCTCTCAAAAATAAACATGAAAAAAAAAAAACAACAGATTTGTTGTGAAGGTCAGAGGGAGGTATGTGTACAAAGTGCCCAGCTCAGCATCTAGGGAATTAAGTACTTATTAAAAGTTAGCTGCTGTTATTCCCCTTTCGCAGTTTTTGTTTTTGTTTTTTTTTTTCTCCTCCTGGGCTGCTGCTAACCTGTTGCACAACTACCGAGAAAATGGGTGCGCTAGCTGCTGTCACTGGATACTGGCTTTTCCTGGAGAGCAGTTCTGAGCAGTGGCTTCTTTCCCATGCACCTCCTGGCCTGTCTGCCAGGGACTCACATCCAGGGTCATTTTTTTTACGCTTTCTCTTCCACTTGCCCCTTGAATGCAGTCAGGGCACCAGAAGCTGGTGTAGGCTCTGGCTGTGCATCTTCTCCCTAGTCCCAACTCCAGACCTTCGTCTTGCACCACCCCCGCTGAAGCGACCGACGCCACCTGCTGGAGGACTAGAGTTTCTTTGGTCAGCTTACAAAAGAGCTTTCGCACCAAGAGTGAGGTCTAGAAGGCCATTCCCCTCCCCGCGCCCCCCCCCCCACCTCCTTTCTAGGTAGAGTCCACATCGCACACAGCCTGTGACTTGTTTTTCTCTCTCCTCCTTTTGAGCTTACGTCTTTGAGAGCAAGCACAGTGGACATCACGCCCACTGTGAGTTACAAAGTACACTGTTCTTGTCGCTTGGGCCTCGGTCACCTCGTGGTGATGCTCTTACTTGCAGCCTTCCCATCTGCACGGTGGGGGTGGGGATTCCTGAAGTCTGACCTTACCGGATTACTGTTGTAGCGGGACGGGTGCAGAAAGCTCGATAAACTAAAGTACCGTTTGGATGTAAAATGCTACTGCTCCCCTTCCTCACGTATTTATCCACGCCGTGCCAGGCTTGGAGGGACAGGTACCAAACTCGCTCCGCCAGGACCCTGCCCTACCTCAGGGGCAGAACGCAGTGAGGCTCCCCGGGCCCCGTACCCCGTGACTGGTCTCCATGAGCCTGTCAGCGGAAGGTGCAGCACCGTCCGTCTGCTGGCTCTCTGCTCCCCCAGCTGCGGTCCCTACAGCTTGGTGATGTGGCCGGGGCAGCTTTGTTCCCGTCTCCCTACTCCACTGGAGACTTCAAGAAACAGTTTTGGTCTACTCTTCTCTCAAAACTTTGACTCACCTGCCAGAGATACCTGACTAGACCGTCAGAACATTCCAGGAGTTCTCTGAAATGAGAGAACAGTACTTGTAGCTACCGCTGAGCGCCTACCACGTATCAGGCGTTTTGTGCCTGGTAACTAGTGCTTGTCTTGTTTAATCTGCATAGCTGCTTTAACAAAAGAAAAAACCGAGGTTCCAAAAACTTAAGTCTCTCATCTCAAGTGACATAGCTAGTAAGCGGCAGCTAGAATTTGAACTTTACTCTGATTCCGAAATCGTTGCACTGGCCACCATACCACGAGGCCTGCCATTGCTGTATGGGAGGAGAGGCCGTGCGCCACACAGGAAAACTTTCCACACAGGAAAACTTGCCAGTTGTCTCATGCGCGTGCGGGTCCCAGCCCTGCCCGTGTGGTCTGGGGCAAGTGGCTCTCAACCTCTTGAGCCGCGGATACTGTCTCATCACATCTTCACAGACGTGTGACACAGGTGTTGTTCCCAGCTCCACGTCACATTTGAGGAGAGTAGGTCTCATGAGATAAAATGGCTCACGCTGAGTTGCAGAGCAGTGATCGTCAGTGGCAAAGCCAGAACTCGAATCTGGGTCTGACACCTGGTCCGGTGTTCCGTCCATCATTTCTCACAGCGGCTCCTAAGACCTGGCGTATCGCTCAGGCACTCAACAGCCCTCGGGATGCTGGCCGGGAACCCGTAGAGGGAGCAGGAGCCGTGCCTCTTCAGCCCCGTCTCTTTCTTACCCCTAACATCCCCTTCTTAGAAACCTTCCTGAGGCAATACAGACGTTTGAAATTCAAGGAAAAAGCTACGCACTGCTTAAAAACCGCTTGAAGCCCCGCACGGAAGTCTAGAAATCTGCCTCCCATCCTTTGAGTCTGTGCTGTTCCTTTGGCGGCATGGTGTGGTGGTTGTAGTTTGGAGAAAGTTCTTTCTGGGCTCTTCCCTCTCGCAGTAAAATCTCACAGGGCCGTTGCGCAGGTTAGAGAGGACACACATGAAGGGCGGCAGCGGGAGCCTTTCTAATTGATGGCAGCTCTGCTCCCTGCATCGGGTCTGCTGGAAACCAGCGCGGGACCCCCAGGTCCTGGAGCTCTCACTCTGATTCCGCGGACCTCGGGCCCCTGGGGGCGCTGCCTCCAGCTACGCTAGATGACCTCTAAGGACTCCCTTCCCCTGTGCTTTTTAAAAATAAAAGTAAGGACACTCGTGTTTTGGCTTTTTGGTTTTTTGAATCTAACTGGACAGAGTTCTATGAAGTAAAAAGTAAAAGACTCCATCTTTCCCTCCATTCATTCATTCCTGAGGTCACTCGTCGCCAGTTTGTGTCCTTCCCGTTGTTCTGTGTATTTCACACACCTGTGTATTTTACACGTCTACAGGTATGTGTAAATACACACATTATATGGTATGGCAAACACGCTGGACTGTAGGACACATGCTGCAGCATGACTCGGCCCTGTCACTCGTTTGGGGTATCTCTTCTCGTTGATACTTGAAGATTTAACTTACTCTTCTTAATGCTTCATAATATGTTAAATGGTCCCCTGTCGATTGTATGCCGCAATACTTTCAAGCAAACGCACACATGCAACGCCGCTTTTTAAATTTTCTTTTCAGGAGAAGAAGAAAAAGAAACACAGAGACAGGAAGTCATCTGACTCGGACAGCTCAGACTCTGAGAGTGACACAGGCAAGAGGGCAAGGCACACCTCCAAGGACAGCAAGGCAGCGAAGAAGAAGAAGAAGAAGAAGAAGCACAAGAAGAAGCACAAGGAGTGAGAGCGGAGAGAGTAGGGGGGTGGCTGAGAGGAGGAGGGGCCAGGAGCCCGGTGCCTTGAAGCCCTGGCTCCCGGAAAGACTCAGTAGTGAGAAAATGGCCTCCCACCCCGCTGGCTTCTCGCCCATGGGAGATGACTTCCCCTCACGCAGCAGGCAGGTTTGGGAGTTAGAAGTCAGAAGCATCTGCCCGAATGAGTTGTCGTCCACTTATCATTCCTGGTCCCTTTGCAAGTGACCCCTGCAGCTCGCCCGTTCGTTCATTCAACGTCCTTCATCCAGCAGGGGGTCCTATTACCCTCTCCAGCTGCCACTGCCAGAGCCAGATTCCTGCACAGGGGTCCAGGCTCCAGCCACAGGTACCGCTGTGGAGGCGAGTCTGGCTGTAGTTGGAGAACAGAGTGAGCGGCCCCTCCCCGTCGGGTCTGCCCTGGGCTGCTTGGTGAGCATCCAACACGGGGGCCGAGGGAGATCGGCGGGATGAGGGAGAACATGGTAAGAAGTGGTGCTCACTTTTTCCATTCCCCCTGACATGATTCAATCATGCTAGAAGTGACAGCCAGAAAACCATCGTCTGCAGTGACTGAGCTTGTGTGTGACATTCTGCCAGACCACTGAACCAGACAGCTCAAGCCAAGATCATTGCTTTACTTTGTATTCACTACCGTGTGAGTCCCTTGGTCCCACTTCAGGTCTCTGCTTCAATTCCTGGCACTAAACGGAAGTGTGTTTGGTTTTAAACTTACTGAAGGTTCTTATTGCCGTAATCCCTCTTCCTGGGTAATTTACAGCCTTAAAAGTCACTGAGTCTGTATTAGTTGACAGAAAAACATTTAATATGTTACTTCAGACCTTGGAGAGAGGCCCAGCTGAGGTACAGAGCCAGAGGCACCAGCAGGTCACAGCCTTCTTAGGAGATCACTTACAAGCCCTCCCTTCTGTAATGATTAGATGACCTCTCCCCCCAGAGCTGATTAGAGAACCGGTAAGAATTCATAGCCCTGAATGGCCGAGGGCATAGAAGGGAGCTTAGCAGTCATCTTGGCCAGCGAGCATTTGCTCCTACTACGAAGGCACAAGCCTGCATCCTGTGTCCCGAGCCTACGTTCTGCAAAGAGAGAGACCACAGCATTTCACAGACAAGAGCGGCTTCCCAAACCCAAGGGCATTCAGCGCAGGATGGGCCGGAGGGGACAGTTTAGTAGCCAAGCCTGGGGAAGCCGGGCCACTGATGGATTATTCCAGGTTGGACTAGCTCATTTGGCCATGGGGTGGGGGGACAGTGTAAAGGCAAGGTGTAGGTGCAGCTCTTCTGCTCTTACACGCGTTACGTGATCAGCTACCGCTGTCCCTGAGACCGTCCAGTTCAGTCTCTCATCTGTGCCGCTTCTGAGTGACCTTCAGGCAGTATTTCTGCCCACTCTCCGACACACAGGAAACCAAGACTCCCAGGGTCGTGTCACCAAAGGCAAAAAGGCAATTTGGTGACCTTGGCTCTGCTTTATTGACCTCAGAGCACCCTTTGGATGCAGTTGAAAAAACAAACATACACACTGGGAGCCAGAAACGGATCTAGGCTGGTGTCGCCTGACCCCAGAAGAATTTCCCCAACCCGGGTGGATTTATACAAAACGCCAAAGGGAAAAATGAGGCAATTCGGTGCTGAGTCCAGGGCTGGTCGGTTGGCAGAGGAGCAGTCGGTGAAGGAGTGGACAGGTCATGCCTCTTTCTCGTAAGTACGAGTGCAAACTACACTGCCATGGGTGAGTGTCTGAAAGGAGAGACAAGAGTCAGATTAGGGCAGGGGTGAGGGCACTGAAGGTATCAGGGCACTCCGCATCCTGATGGGAAGGGCCTCTACCTTCATCCCAATAATCTTCATTTATTGACTGCCTGCTGTGTGCCAGGTACTTTACGTGTCTTTTTTTCTAATACTTAGCACCAAGCTTTTAGTTTCGTTAGGCACTTAATTCCTCTGTTAGAAAGTTGGGGAAATGAGCTACGAGAGAGGAAGTGACTGGTCAAGATCTCAGGGTGTTTTCTCTCCCTTGCACCATTCCCGTAGTGCCTAAGATGGTGCCTGGCACGTAGTAGACAAATAGTGAATACAAATGTCCAGAGACTCTTGGGCAAGAACTGTGCTAGGCCACCAACTCTCCGTTCCTTCCCCGACTTAGAGTAGTGCAGGGACCAGAGGCTCGAGCCACCATCATCCAGCCTGGCATCGTAGAGCCAGGCCCGTGGCCTCATCACAGGCCGAACTGCCCAGTGAGTGTTTGGTCCTGCGTATCACATTCCCACCAGACCTAGACATCTCATTCTTCACTCTGCAGGACCTCCTGGATGCAGCAATGCAGGGAGAGCGTTACAGAGACCACAGGGGCTGCTGTCTCTGCCCGGGGCCTGGGGGTGTTCAGTCACGGCTACATTCTTCCGGCGAAGGCCCCAAGTTTGTCCCCAAACAGACCCACGTGCCAGCCTGGCTGTCCCTACCTCCCCAGGCTGTTATCAGGTACTCGCAGAGGGCCAGGCATGCAAAGCACTGACTGGCGGTGGGGCTGTAATGAGGTGGAAAGGGATGGTCTGTCACTGCCCCACTGTCCCTGCCCAGAGGCTTTCTGTGTGGCAGCGCCGTCCCAGGGAAGAGAGGGAAGCCTCTCCTAGGGGCCTGGGATCCAGCTTGGCCCTGCTTTCTACTCCCGGGTGAGGCAAGGTGGCAACAGAGGACACTAAGGCCGTGGGGCACGTGTGGTGGCCCTCTGCCTCGCCCGTGTGATGCTGTGTGCTCTACGTCACGGTCTCCTGACGCCCCAGCGGCCCACGAGTTTGGTGTTGCTCATGCCCCTTTTACAGCGGGACACGGAGAAGGTGACGTGTGTGAAGCCCTGTTTCGTATAAGCTGAGATGTGAATCCAGGCCTGTATGAGCCCAAAGCTACCACACAGAAAACTCCCACCTAAAGCCATCCCAACCCCGCCTCCACCCTCCATTGCTCCCAGGGGAAGACGCTGGCTTTCCCACAGGCTTGACTGAAGGGGAAGGAGTGGTAAAACCAGTTGGGTGAGGCTCCAAAGTTGTCCATCTTACCAGGATGAGTTTCCCATCAACTAGCTCCCGCACCAGTGTTGTCTCTTGCCCGTTCCACTTCTGCAGGTGGACAAGTTTGCCTCCATCCAGCGTCACGATGGACTGTGAAAGAGGGTAGAGGTCTGAGCTGCGATCTGAGCCAGGACTGAGTGACAGGATGGTGTCTGGTCATTGGGGTCACAGAGGACCCTGCCTCTGTCCCAAACGAACGGAGCTCAGGCGGCCGCCTCCAACCTAGCCCCGCAGGTGGTCTAGTCCTCCTCCAGCCTCTGCTCCACGACTGCCTGGCTGGGGCGGGGGCCTTCAGGTGTTGCGCGGGTAGGGAGACGTCGGCAGCATGGTGGAGTCAGACAGCCTGGTTCTGAGAAGTGCCACCAGCCTTCGGGATGGGCACTCATCCCCTCCTCTGGGTGATATCCACAGCCCTAGAGCCCCTTAGATACAGGGGACATGAATCATCCTATATCCCCAGGAAAGACCGGTGAGGAGGGGTCCTGAGACTCTCCGGCCGAGTGCTGATCACACATAACGTCTAACAGACCGTGGAGATGGGAGGTGCTGGGAAATCAGACTTCCTGCTTTGTATTCCTCTCTCTTCCCGATCCACATCATGTGGCCCCTTCAGCTGACAAGTGGACAGCAACTGCTAGGTCCTGGGACTGGGTGCCCTTGGAGTGTTCCAGACTCTGGTCAAATGCCCACTTAGTCTTCTGGGCTCTGCCAGCCTGCATCAGCTGGTTCTCATTTGGCAGCTCTCCCAGGTCTCTCTTGTTTAGGAATTTGGGGGCTCTAGGTCAGGCTAGGGGACTCTGGCTGAGCAGGGTTCAGTAGGAGAATCTGAGGAGGCTCTGTGTGTGTTCGGGGCCACATGGGGAGTAGTTGTGCATCCTTGCTCCCACCACCTTACTCCTCATTCCCATCCCCCAAGGTGGTGTTTTTTTTTTCTTTTCTTTTATTTATTTATTTATATATATTTTTGCCCACTCCAGATTATTTTTAGCCTAGGCATCCCAGAGCACTACTGTTTCATTGGGATTCTTGTTCCTCAAAAAGTGGGCTAGTCAAGGAGGCAGATGCATGTGATAGGGCAGCTACCTCTCTCCAAGGTAGGATGACATCTTTGGGCACCATCCCAGCTCTGCCACCAGCTTCCTGTTGATTCTGGCCTGGGCTCCAGCTTCCTTGACAAGGAGAAGACCAGACCCTGTCCTGTCTTTTCTGGGGCAGTTGTGAGGAAGCCGAGAAACAGCTGAGGGGCTGGCTGACAGGGTCTGGTGGAGATACTGCTATAGGAACTCCCTTTAGAGATCAAAGCCCCTTAGTTCTCTGTCTGCCATGCATGGCCGAGAGGGCTGGGAGGCCTGAGGCAAGCAGCAAAGACAAGAGCCACCACAGGTGAGAAGTCCTGAGACTAGAGGTAGATGTCCCCTCCCTCCCTGGGAGGAGAGGGGCTAAGGCCTGGTGAGAAGACATACAAACACACCATAGACCATGCCCCATCCAGAACACAGCTTTTCCTGCCTGTGGGCTGGCAACATTGGAAATAGTTCTTCAGGGTCACTGGCCAAGGCTGGGAGGTGGAGGTTGGAGAAAAGGAAGCCTCTGAGTAGGTCCCCACCTCTTGTTCCCAGCTGCCCCCTGTGCTGCTGGAGGCCAGGATGATCTGCTCCATCAGGGAAGAGCTCTGAATTCTGGGCATTCTTCCTAAAGCACTTGGAGGTCACAGCCATGGCCACATAACTCTCCCGTCTATGGATTGGAAAGAAATCCAGAACTACTGCGTGCCATGCATGGTCACTGAGCTGGAGCTGGAGTCAACGCTGAGGTCAGAAGAACATCCTGGCCCTGTGCTGCCCACTCCCAGATAGATGCTCCCCAAGAAGAGAGGGAGGAACACAGGACTAGTGTGCTTCTAGCACCTGGGGCATCCCAGCACTGCACAGGCTTTATGTACCTTGTTCATTTCAGTCCCCCATAACCACCTGCCCCTCGGGGTGCAACAGTAAGGTGCCACGTCTCCACACCCTCCAACTCCCAGACCCCCTTCCATGACTCACCTTGACCTTCCTGTCATCCGCTGTTGTCTCGTCGAACTCCACCCCTAGCTGGAAGCTGATCTCCGTGTTCTTGAAGGTGCTATGTGTTTTTATGGTGACAGTGTCCCCATTTCTTTCGATGATTGTGGTAGGCTTGGTCATGTTGGCCACCTGCCTGGTAGCAAAACCCACACCTGAGAGCAGGGGGAAGGTTATGAGCATATGAGTGAAGCGGGAAGGCAGAGCACAGGGACCTCAGTGAACAACTCTCAGGCCTGGACGTGGGACCGAGAGCAGAGGAGTATGAGAGCTTTCAGAGACCCTGGCCATTTTTAAATTCAGTTTTCCTGTTAGCTCTGTGCAGTGAAGAGACACTTGATTGCAATAGACAGAAGAGAACCTTAAGGGACAGGCATGCCACAGCAAGTCGGTGGCCCAGGGGCCTCTGTGTGGTGAGGACTGTCCTCGTGTGTGTGCATGTTATCGCCCTCCGCCCTCCCATTCTCCCTGAAGGCTTGATGCTATTAGCTCTGCTTTACAGATGCAAAAAACAGAGCTGAAGCCCAAAGGTCACAGACCTGGAATTCACACCCAGAACTGATAGACTGAAGAGCGGGCTTATGTGGCCTCCCTAGGCTGGAGCAAGGGCTGCCTTCCAGGGCACCTGAGCAGCTTTCAGCCACAGGCTGAGGAAAGAAGAGAAATGTAGACTTTGCCTTCCAGAGCCTGAGGGACAAGAATTTCCCACCTTGGAAGTGTTTGCCCTGAAATGCACTGGTACCCTTGTCCTCTATGTATAGCAGTAAGATATTTTCTATTTTTCTTTTTAACCTTTTAAAAACATATTTTTATTTATTTATTTATTTATTTATTTATTTATTTATTTATTTATTTATTTGGCAAGGTATTTTCAAAGCCTCTCATCCATAACCCAGAAGGGAGTGTGTGTGTCAGTATACAGATTTAGGAGACACCTCAGGTGCTAGTGCAGTCAGGGTGCAAGTCCAGGTCTCTTGGCTCCTAGTCTTGAGGCCCTGTAGGAACTCCCTGCTGACCCAAGCCCCGCTTCCTTGGGTGCTGGGCAAAGCCCGAGTGTCCCGCAAGAGTGTGCAACAAAGAGCTCTTGGACAGAGCTTTAAGCCCCTCGGGTCATAGCTTCCCTGAGATCTGCCCTCTTGCCTCCAACCTCCCATCACGACACCCTGCCCTCCCTTCTGCCCCCAGCAGCTGTGGTGAGCCCTCCAGAAGCAGCCCGGCGTGGGGAGGTGGTGTGCCGGGCTACGCAGCCCTGGCTGGAAGTGAGGGACTTCACCCAGACCCTACACGGGTTGTTTCACTTGATGCTCGTAGCAGCCCCGAACAGGTTTTAATATCCCCAATTAACAGATGAGGCTTGGAGAGAGGTGACTTGCGCCAAAGTCAAAGAGTGAGTGACTGACCTAGACACGAATCTAGGCTCCAAAACTTGTTTGCTGTTCCTCCCTGGGCCATTCTCCCAGCATGGCCACCAGGTGTGCCTGTGATCACTGGTACTAACTGGGCTGGGTCTGTCTGCCTGGATGTCCTGAGAACCCTGGGTCTAACACTAGAGGGGCGAGGGCAGATTCTGTCCTGCCTGGCCAGTAAGGGCACTGGCCTTAGCCCTGCTGTCAGAGTGAGGCCGATCCCACTCCCCAGCAGAGAGCAGGGCCCTGTCGCCATGGAAGGAGCTCTGTTTGCATAGGACCCACCCAGAGGTGTGGTGTATTTGAGGAAGGAAACCACTGAGAGGTGAGTGAGGGACTGAGCCAAGAGAAACGGAGACCAAAAATGGGGCTGACAATTTTGGAGGCTCAGAAAGAGCTGGGTTCTACTTAGAGATGAAGCTGAAGCTATTTACTGCCAGAGCTGAAGACGGTCTTTTCTCCCCCATGGGCCTCTCATTCTTTACATCTGTATATGGAGAAGAGCAGGCTGGATGGATTCTCAGCCCTGCAGCCCAAATTCGCCCCCTTATTTGGGGCAAAATAAGGGGACAAGGGTGGTAAGGATGTTGCAGCTCACTTCAGGGACACAGGTTTTGGCTGGAATGTCTACTAAGGGAGGAGGGGCTGGCTCTGGGCATCCCAACTTCCCAGCAGCTGTCCCGGGGCTCACTTGCTCCAAGTGTGGCTGCTTTCCTGGGGTCTGTGGGCATAGTACCCAGCATACTGTGGTGGGGCAGTTGAGAGCTTTGGTTTCAAGAGCCAACACCTGTGGTCCCTAGTTCAGGAAACGGTTAGGAACGGAGCTAAGAGGTGGGTCCCCCACACCTTATTTGGATATCTGCCAGAATCCAGCCCCCTTTCCCTAGTAGGAAGGCATGGAATGGAGCTCGACTATGAACAATATGCTGGTTTCCCTGTCCCAGCCTGGGGGACTAAGATAATCTCACACCTGGGGATTTCGGTGAAAGGGCATCATCACCTCCATCGAAGCCCATACAAGGAGGGGAAACTCGGAGGCCAATTCTTAGCTAAGCAGTTCCTACCACTCCCCCCCCCCCCCCTCCAGGGTCCATAGGGGAAAACAGTTCTGGGTTGCACATCTAGAAATCTAGGTTTTCTTATCAGCTCTGCTGTGGGGCTGGTCTGACCAGTTTCCAGTCTCTCTGGGTCTCAGTCTCCCCATCTGTCAAACTAGGCAAGGCATGGGGATCTCCAAGCACCTCACCTGTAAAGAGTCGGAATCTTTATTCTTCCCCAGCCAACACCACGCCCTCGGAGACCAAAGACCCTCCCTGCCTTTAACAGATCTTGGCCTTGTTCCAGGACCCTTGCTGCACTCCAGAAGTCCACTGGTTTTCTCCACCAGACCCCTCCCCAACAAGTGGCTGAGCCAGCTGATAATGGGTCCTCTTGCCCCACCCTACCACTAGGCTCTCAGACCGCGATTAGAGCCTGGCTACACACCACTGCGGGACAAGGTCAGACTGGATGGTGAGAAGGAGGGCATCCTCCAGCAGCCATCCTTTCCCTAGTTCAACGTGGAGGGGCAGGGGTTGTTGCTAACTGTGCGGCGCCTCCTCATATCCCATTCACCGGTAGTTCCCTCTTCTATCTCCTTCCTCCTCGGGGTTCCCGCTTCTTTACGCCATAGTACACTCCCCATCCGCCCCATTCCCTTTGCGTATTTACACTTTCCAATCCCTAAACCACCCATGCTCCTGGTTTTTTGGTCCTCTGGCTAGCCTCCCACCTTCTAGGTCAATGCTCTCCTTTCATACAAACCCACCTCCTAGCTCCAGATCCTATATATATACGCCTCTTCCTCGAAAGCCCTCCCTGCCCCAACGTCGACCTGCACACCTACCTCCTTGCTCCTCCCTACCTGGGAATCCCTCTAGCCGGGTTCAGACCATGAAAACCCCCTTCCAACAGGCCTCGCGTGCCCTAGCCCATGCTGCCACCCCCTCCGCGTTCCCTTACTCCCCAACCTTGAGCAGGAGGGACGCAGCAGGCGTAGTAGCAGCCAGAGCCAGAACGCTGCGCGGGGCTGCGCACGCGGCCAGGCCCTCTCCCGCCCAGCATCCCGAGTCGCACTCACCAATCGACTTCATGTAGTCATCGAAATTCTTGCTGTCCACTAGCTTCCAGGTGCCCACGAAGGCGTCCACCATGGTGAGGCTGGGCTAGGCCGAGAAAGCTGAGGAGACAGAACACGCGTGCAAGGACTCCGGGACCCGCGGTTCCCGGCCCGCGCTGCCGCTTTAAATAGCCCTTGCATCACGTGGTGAGGCGTGGCCCACACCCCCAGCTCCCGAAATAGGAAGCCTCAGGCTGGCGCTCCACCGCCCGGAGCTGGCTGCCCATCCCCCACGACCCGCCCGGCCGGGGGAGGGGGACAGCTAGTGGCTCCCGGCTCTCCTGCGTCAGCGCGGGGGCCCGGCCTCCGAGTCCCTGCCCCGCGCTGGCGGGACCTGCTCTCTTCCCAGGCCTCCAGGCGCTCGTCGCAATCTGAGGAGGAAGCATTGAGGGCACGGTGCCCGCGAGGTGGGGCGCGCGCTCCGGACATCTTCGTCTCCCAGTGACTCCCCGAGCTTGGGGTTAGAGCAGAGGTGAGAGACTAGAGGAGACAGGGCTGATGCCCACGCCGGGAAAGCTCTGGCTGACCCTAAGCGGCGCAGGCATCTCGGTCCTCATTTTGCAGGTGAGGAGCCCAAGGCTCAGAGGGGAAGTGACAAGGTCGCAGGAAATAAGGCGAGGGTTAATTGGAGCCCAGATTGCAAGCCTGGTCTTAGCTGGTCCCGGAAGCCGCGCTTTCCCGCCACACCGCACTGGCCGGTGGCGGGAAGAGACCAGGGGGGCACCGTCGGAGGCTGAGCTGCCCCTGTGCCCTCCACCTGCCCCTGGCGAAAGCGACCCCAGCCGCCGCGCCCTTCCCGCCCCGCACGTGCTCGCCCCTCCCCGTGGAATGTCACCGGCGCGGCGCGGGCCTTTCCGCCCTGCAGGGCTGCTCCCCATCCTCCTTGCCAACGCTTCAGGCTTCTCTGACCTGTACGCAGGGCTCAGAGCATTTGATCGGGTCACTTGCCCCCTCACCTCCTTCCGAAGTTCCGTCCCCCAGCCACCTGACAGGCCCAAGGGCAGCTCCCCACCTCCTGACCGCTGCAGCCCCGACCTGCCTGCCGGCCCTTCTCTGACCTCTTTCACAGAATCTCCCTCACCTCCTTTACAGAGCCTGCGGTGTGATGGACACTTTACAAAGCGCTTTTAATAGGAAGATCCACCTTGTATTGATGTGTTTTTTTGCACGTCGCCGAGGGCTTTAAGTGCATTTTCTCCTTGAACTTCCGGAGCAAAGTCCACCAAGTAGGTTTTATCATTTCCACTGTTTTACAGATGAGCAAACTGAAGCTTGGAGGGGTCCATTCATTTCTTAATCCCCCCCGTTATTAAAGCGCCTACTTTTCACCAGGCCTTGGGCTAGGCTCTGGAGAGACCACCATGAATAAGACGCACTCGTGTAGCTCCCCTTTGGGCAGGCAGACCTCACCTCGCCTGGTGGCTTTGAGGGGACACCTGTCCTGACCTAGGGGCTTGGGGGAGACTCCCCAGAGGAAGTGAGGGGTAAGCGAGTGCCGAACAGATAGGAAGCCCTGCAGAAGTAAATGGTGCCCGGGGCGCCTGGGTGGCTCAGTCTGTTAAGTGGCCGACTTCGGCTCAGGTCATGATCTCGGGGTCCGTGAGTTCAAGCCCGGCGTCGGGCTCTGTGCTGGTAGCCCAGAGCCTGGAGCCTGCTTCTGTTTCTGTGTCTCCCTCTCTCTCTGCCTCTCCCCCACATCGCGCGCTCTGTCTGCCTTTCAAAAATGAATAAATATTAAAAAAAAAAAAAGAAGTGAATGGTGCCCGACCGAACTGAAGCCAGCAGAGGTCCACCCAGGGGGCTTGCAGGAGCACAGGGCACACTAACCCTGGGGTCCCAGCAGCTCTGCACATGTTCAGTGTGGCAGACCCTCCTTCCTGGGCCTCAGTTTCTCCATGTGGAAGTGGACAGCTTCTGCCCCTACCTGACTTTCTGGGAAGAAGCCAGGGAGGAAGAGCCCTCGTTTGCCGAAGCTCTTGGTTTGTTCGGACAGGTCCACTTGCCAGAAGGCCTTAGGGCCGGGCACGGAGCCCTGCTGACCTCATTGCCGGAGCAGGTGCAGGGGAGGGTGGGGAGGAGAGTGGGATGGTTTTTAAGTCAAGGTCACAACCTTTAGACACTGGACCTCCTCTCTGAAGGACCAGGTGGCTAGAGACCCCAGAGGCCAGAGCGGTCTCCCTACATGGTCCTTCCGATGCAGCCATGGAGGGCTGGGGCTAACAGCTGTGGGCAGGTAGATCTGTGAGCCAGTTCTGATTCCCTTGGGTACTGGACGTGTGGCTGTGGGTCTCAGTTTCATCTTGAAAATGGAAGTGATGACAGTATTTACCCCCCTAGAGATGTCTGGGGAGCAAACGAGATCGTGCATTTAAAACGCTGAGCATGGGGGACTTCCATGCTCGATTCCACTGCTGTTATCGTTACTGTCATCCTTGGATAGGGTGGGATTCTCAGGCCCTGTCCCTCACCTGCCGGGCCCCCCACAGCAGATCGCTTGGCTTCTCCAATCCCCAATCTTCTCATTTCTGGGCAGGATTAGAACCTGCTGCAGCCGTGGGGAAGGAGCTGCAGAGACTTGGGGGATGGGTTGAGAAGGACACTGCCACAAAGTTCTTTCGTCCCCTGCCTAAGCTGAGCAGCCTGGAGACAAAGCCTAGACCCATTAGCCTTGCTGCCCTACCCCCATCTCCCCAGCACACCCAGACCTGAGTCGGTTGACTCCTCAGGCACGCCCTATCTGCTTTCCACTGGGCTGTCTTCTCCCTTCCAAATATGTACAGCTTCTCATCCCTCCGATTACCTGCATCCTCTCTGCCCCGTGATACTCCCTGCATCTGGGGAACGAGGGGTAAGGGGAGGGAATGTGAGCCCTTCCCTTTTCCTGCCCCTCCTTCTTGCCCTTGGCAGATCCAGCTGTGGATACAACATCTGGCAGGCCGCAGGGCCAGTCCCTGCCAAGAGCGCATCTCCGCAGCCCTCGCCCTATGGTGATGTCACTGTTCTGTGTCTCCACGGCAACCACAGGCTGGGAAGATGGAGAAGAGGAGAGCCGAGTAACCAAGAGAGAGCCAATGAGATGGGCCAACTGCACCGGATGATCCGTGGGGCCATGGGGCGGGGCTGGGGGGAGAGCAGGGGGCCTACTCAGCATCTTGGGCTGCTTCCTGGACCCTCCCTGCCATCTGGACGCCTCCGATAGGGGATGTGCCACTGGCACGGGGAGAAATGCCGGAGGTAGAGGCCAAAGAAGCTGAGCTGGAGCCTCCACTGACCCAGGGACATAGAGACCCCCCCATAACCTCTTTGGGGCCTAATCTGTGCATGCTGACTGCCCCACTCCACCCCCAGGACCTGCTGCTGGAATTTTTTTTTTTTTTATGGTAATGGTGGTGCAGCCCTCTGCCATGGAATCAAGTTCTTAACCCTTCTCTCCACACCCTCCATAGCTTCCCCTGGTGCATGATGTATTCAGAAGCGGCATCTTTGGAAAGAAGCCTGGTTCTAAATCCCAAGCCTGCAACTTACTAGTCAAGAGACTAGGAGCCAGTCCCTTCCCCTTCTGAGTCTCCTTTCCTCCCAAATGGAGGAAGGGCCATCTACTCCCAGGGTTGACAGGAGGATTAAAAGAGATAACATATGGAAGCCTAACACACAGAATACTCAATGAGTGGTGATTACGTTCTCCCTTCTGGGTCTCCCCGGGGCAGTTTTCCCAGAGATAACGCGTGAATGAGCCAAGGCCCTTTGAGACATTGAACCAATAGCAAAGGACCAGGTGTGTCTGTCTCCTCACTGGGGCCATTAAGTGCCTTCAGATACTGCAGACAAGTTTTCCACATCTCTCCCTTTCTCTTTAAGTAACTCATGCATTTCACCAGTCTCCGTGAGTACCTCCTGCGCCCAGACACTGTGCTGGGCTCAGCAGGTTCCAGGGGAAACAGGAGAGCCACAGCCCCCATCCTCCCTGAGCTCACTATGTAGGGGGATTGCAGCGCGGTGGCTGGAATGCAGTGTTCTTTCTGCCACAAGGAAATCGCTTCCTCGTTCCCCAAGAGTTCTAGATACTGTGGGTCTGAGAGAACAAATGATGGCAAAAGGTAGGGATTTACTCAACACCAGTTGCTTCTGAGAAACTGCTGCCTGTGGCACATGCTCCCTGGAAGGAGAACAATGGTTCTCTCTGCCCAGGGAGGAGAGGGGGTAGCTCAGGGTGGTGGGGCGGTCACCTCGGCTTTCCCAGAAGCCAGCTGTCCTCCCTGTTGGCAGAATAAAGCCCAAACTCTTCCGCCTTGCTCCGTCTGTTTCATTAGTTAAGTTGATTACTGAAATCCTATTCCGAGAATAGTGCCTGGCAGATGGTTGGCATAAATGAATGAATATTGAACGAATGAATGAAGGAGTGTATGGAATATTGATTGAATGAATGAATGAACGAGTGGGTGCGTGAGTGAATCTGTCTACGTCTCTAGCTTTGGGGGCTCTGGAGTGAGACTCACTTGGCTTCCATTCCTGCCCCTGTTGCTTACAGACCAGCTGTGTGGCCTTGGGCAAAGTCACCACCTCTCTGGGTCTGTATTTCTTTATCTGAGAAAAGCACATCACAGTTCCCACCAAGCCGGCGTCCCAGGGACTCTGGGGAGATAAGCTTGGGAATGCAGTACAAAGGGTAATTGTTTCTCTTCTCAGCCTCCTTCCAGGGAGGCCCCCAGGCTCTGGCCTCCACCTGCCTCTCCACACCCTCCACGCTGCAGCCACTCTGTTCTTGTTGTATCTCAAAGGGGTGCCATGTATCTCTTTTGTGTTTGCCTAAGAGGACTCTTCCTCCCTAGCTGCTACTCTCTTAGTTATTCCTTACTTTTCAGCTTGACTGTCCCTCCTCCGGGAAGCCCCGTCTTCCCCAGCAAAGCGCTCACCCCACTTTCCATGTGGTCCACTCGACTCAGAGTCTGACTTTTCCTATTACACCGACCCTGCCATGTCCACGGAGCCTCTCACAGGGCCTGGCACGGGTCTGCGAAGTAGGCAGTCTCCCTGAGAGCAACGGAAATCGCTTGTCTTCTTCAGAGTTCTCGGTTTGCAAATTCTGCCCCCACTTGTCCCCCCCCACTTTCCCGTTACTTTCAGCTTTTCTCTTGCCAGAGTATCCTGTCTCGTAGCCTCCTTTCCACTCCATCCCTCAGGGCCCTGAGACTGCGCCCTGTCCTGTGGGTCGTGGGGCTGAGAACTGCCCTTCTGAGCACATAGCTGTAGCCAGAATCTCAACTGTAGCTCTTCATTATTTTTTAATTTATTATCATCCGTGTGTAAGTGAGTTTTATCCCCAGCGCGGGGCTTGAATTCACGACGCCAAGATCAAGAGTTGCCTGCTCTACTGACTGAGCCAGCCAGGTGCCTCTTTAGGGACAGTAGCTCTCTTTAGGGACAGCTCCGGTCCTGGGAAGTAATCAAACCAGATTCCAGACAGCCCCCGGCTCCTTCCCCACACTCCTTCCCCTCTATCCAATGAAAAATTTGCCTCTGCAAAGCTACAAATAATATTAGATTAGACTGAGTGAAGTATAATAAGGGAAACCTAATGCCTATAAAACTACAAATAATATGGGGCGCCTGGGTGGCGCAGTCGGTTAAGCGTCCGACTTCGGCCAGGTCACGATCTCGCGGTCCGTGGGTTCGAGCCCCGCGTCGGGCTCTGGGCTGATGGCTCGGAGCCTGGAGCCTGTTTCCGATTCTGTGTCTCCCTCTCTCTCTGCCCCTCCCCCGTTCGTGCTCTGTCTCTCTCTGTCCCAAAAATAAATAAACGTTGAAAAAAAAAAAAAAACAAAAACTACAAATAATATGAGATTGAGTAAAGTATAATAAGAAAGGGAAACCTATAAACAGCACACTACCCCGAGGTCCGGGGCGGGTTCATGTGCCATGTGTCCTAGCGGCAAACAAACGTTTGGTTCAATGGTCACTCCCTAGAGCACACTTCATTCAGGAACAGCCCGCTTAAGATTCTGGAAAGAGGCAGGCAGCTCCAGGAGATCTGATGAGCCTAGCTGGTGTGGACAGGTGACCCCTGTGTGTCCTTAGGTGAGGACAGCTGGTTGGCAAGCCCTGGCAGGGGTCTGGCAGAGAAGGGATCTTGGACTCGGGAGTCTGGGACCTGGGCTCTTGGGGTCGGCTGTTTGGGTGGGGGGGTGGGGGGTGGGCAGCATCTCTGGGCCCCGTAGTCACCAAAGACACTAGATAGGAAAGGCAAGGAGCCATCTACTTGGACTTGAACTGGGTGGACTTGGGTGAAAGAGCTGCCCTCCTAGAGGCAGGAGGTAGGAAGAGATTAGAAGGATGGGACCAGAGTCGGGAGGGTGACGTCAGATGGGCAATGGGGTTGTTCCGTGCAGGGGTCAGAACAGCCCAGGGTGGCATCAGGAGCTGAGGACTGGCCTGTGCGCGGTCACTCTCTCCATTTGATGAGTCACTGTATGAGCTGTCAGGGGCCAGGAGGACGAGGGGGAAAGACCCCTGGCGGGGCAGTTGGGAGACCCGATAACCGGCTGTGTGAGCTTGGCCAGTCAATCTCTCTGTGCCTGTCTCCTTTTCTGCGTGATGGGGATAGTCATGTCTACCTTCCAGGGTGGGAGGAAGGAGCGCATGAGATCGTGGAGACAGAGAACCTTTACACGCTGTGACGCGCGGTGCGGAAAACGATTGCCCGCGGCCGTGCGGCACTTACGAAGCGCCGGGCACCGGATTCAGCAGGTTTCAGCCTCGCAGCTCTTGTGATTCTGACAGTAACCCAGTGATGTAGGCGCTTTCGTTCCCATCCCCAGGTTACAGATGAGAGCCGGGATTTGGACCCAGGACCCTGGCCCTGAGGCCTTGTATGGCCTGCCACCTTTCCACACCGCCTTTCCCAGAGACACTCTGCCCTGCCTCGCTCTGTGACCTTGGGCCAGTCTCTTTCTTTCAGTGTCCCCAACGCCATGGCAGGTGGTTGGGCCAGATGAACCCTTTAATCCTTCAAGCTTTGGCAGTTGGTGGTTCAGGGAGGGTACTTCCAAGTGGGGGAAGAGGGTGGGGTGGGGCCAGAACCAGGAGAGGACAAACTTTTCCAGTGTCTCTGCTCCAATCCCGTCACCTCCTCAGGGGGTAGGCTGGCAGGCTCCCCTTTGACCTACAAGCCGCAGGGCCAAAGAAGCAGGTGATGCCCAGCCCTGTCCTGAAATACCCACTGGTCACTGAGGGTCACTGAGGTCTGAGTCCCAGAACAGACCACTAACAGTTAGGCAGGGCCCATCTGCCTTGGCTAGCAGACCCCAGAGGGCCATAGGGCCACATTCTGCCTGAGTCATACCTCTTGGTCTCCACCCACCCATCCTGGGCCCCGACACCCTCACTCAGGGTCAGTTAATCAGGGGGCCAGGCCTGGTCTGGACCCAGGGAGGTGGCTATTTCTAGATGTCCTGCCTGTCTCCTTGGCCTGGGCCTCCAGCCAGCTCAGGACATGCACACACACACACACACACACACACACACACACACACACGTGCATTCTTGAACTTGACTGCCATTGGCTTGGTGCCTGGACCCGTACTGGCAACCAACCGATGGCCTAAACTTAGGTTCCACCCCTATAGAGAGAGGGGAGAGGTGGATGCCTACAGACTATGGCAATACAGAAAGGCTATCATTATCCCACGTGCGGACCACACACGGACCGCGGAAGGCCAGGAGCGGGAAGCCACTCACTCTGCCAGGAGAGTCAGGAAAGGCTTCATACCGGACGTACCCTTTGGACTAGATCTTAAAGGATGCATAGCAGTTTGCCAGGTGTGGGGTGAGAAATTGGGAAGGCAGAGGAGGAATAGACAGTTAAGGAAAGATGAGATTTTCCTGGTGATTGATCTGGGATGAGGGCAGAGGATAAAAGCAGCAAATGAGGGGCGCCTGGGTAGCTCAGTGGGTTGGGCGTCCGGCTCTTGATTTCGGCTCAGGTCATGGTCTCACGGTTCGCGGGATCGAGCCCCGCGTCCGGCTGTGCACGGGTGGCACTTGGGATTCTCTCTCTCCCTCCCTCTCTGTCCTCTCTGCCCCTCCCCCGCTCATGTGCAGGCTCTCTCTCTGTCTCTCTCTCTCTCTCTCTCTCTCAAGTAAATAAATAAACAATAAATAAATAAATAAAAGATAGGAAGATCGTTTAGGTCCGGAGGAAAAAAGGCCTTGCCCACCATCAAGGAAGTTGGCCGTTCTTCCGAAGGCCATGGGGAGTCACTGAGGGCTCAGGTGGGGGAGCACGATGATCTGACTCAGATCATGGCTAAGAGTTCTCCGGCTGTCGTGTGGAGGCTGGACTGGACACTGGTTAGTTAGGAGGCTATGGCAGTCATCCCAGGCTCTCACCAGCAGCCAGCAGGCAGGGGACAGAGGAGGACACACCTCTCCTAATTAAAGGCGTGACCTGGCAGCTGCACTTATGGCCTCCTTCTTGGCCAGGAATTAGGCACGTGGCCACATCTAGTTGCAAGCGAAACTGGGACACATGGTCATTGTTCTGGACGGCCTGTGAGTCTGGAAAACAGAGAGGGTGGCCATCACGGGACACAAGGTCCCTGACACAGTGGTTAAAAGTCCTCTCTCTGAAACCAGGTTTCCTGAGCTAAAGCCTTACCTTACCATGTCAGCTTTGTGGGCAGATTACGTGCCTTCTCTGCACCTCCGTCACCCCGTCGAGGCACAACGAGCTGATATGCCAAGTCTTAGAGTAGAGCCTGGCACGCAGTGAGGTCCAGGGCTGTCTTTAGTTTCTGAGACAAGGGGATGTTCTGGGGACAGGTTCTGCCTGAGCGCCCTGGCAGGGCTGAGGCACCCAGAGGGGGGCTGATGTATGGCTGGGACATCTGGAACTATCCAGCCCCCATCCCTTAAACCAATGGTTTAGCTGAGGCAGAAGAGGCAGGGAGAAGATGTTGGGAACAGAAAGGTTGATTTTGGAGGGGATTCAAGAATAGGAAACCCAACGTCTGACTTCGGCTCAGGTCATGATCTTGCAGTTCAGGAGTTCGAACCCCATATCGGCTCACTGCTGTCAGCCTGTCAGTCCAGATCCTCTGTTCCCCACCCCCCTCTCTCTGCCCCTCCCCTGCTTGTGCTCTCTCTCTCTCTCAAAAGATAAATAAAACTTTTTTTCTTAACCTTAAAATTAACAACAACAACAACAAAGAATAGGTAACTCAAGGAAAGATACCCCGGGACTCAGGAGTTTCAGAGGCAGCCCAGCCCTGAGCTCCTTCTCACGGGACTACAGATCCCCCAGAACCAGGAGGACGTGGTTAGTTTTGAGTCAAGGGCACCTGAAGCGGGGCTCAGGCTCATAGCTGCTGTGTGAGCCCAGGCCTCCAGCCACCATTGCCCCTCTCCGGACCTGGGTTTTCCCACCCAGAAGCTGGAGATCAATTGGCCCAGCCTTCTGGCCACATGGCTGAGAAGATGTTTGTCCTGGCTCTGAAACTGGGCTGCATCTGCAGGGCTAAACACCCGGGAGGGATGGGTCGCCAAAGATGATAGCGTGACCCGTCCCAGGAGGGTGGAGCGTTGCAGCCACTTGCTGTCCTGCCTTCTCCCTCATCTGGCCTGTGTTCCAGTCCCCAGGCTGCGGATTGTAAAACAGGGTGGGACGAGAGAGCTAATGGGGCGGGGGGCGGGGTCCGGTGAGCTACCTTTACACCGGAGAACCCTGTCTTCAAACAAACTCTTAGATGCACGTCCAGGAGATAAGAGAAGGCTGTATGGTGGAAGCCGAGAAGGGGCCTGGCCCTTGCTGGTAAAGAGTGCCGGCTGGATCTCTGGGCCTCTGTGGGCCTGGCAACCCCCCCCCCCCCCGCCTGCTCTTTCTGCAGCCTGGGGTGGAGGCGGGGTGGGGACGGGGGTCCAGGCAGCTGTGACAAACAGCAGGCAGAACCCCCACCTAGGTTGCCCTTCTATCCCTGGGAGCTGGCAGCAATCACCACCCCTGAAGACCCCTCGGGCTGGAGGGGGGGGGCGGGGGCAAAGAGAGCCCTCAGACGCCAGGGCCTCTGGGTGCTTACCTGAGTGTAGAGTACTGAGCAACAGGAGAAATGAGGAGAGTACTGAGCACAAGACCACGAGATTTGGGGTTAGGAAGCTCCTGGTGCCACCCTGGGTAAGTGATCTGGAGCAGCCGCTATGCCTCTCTGGGTCTCAGTTTCCCCATCTGAACAATGAGGGATGAACGCGATAATGTCAATGTCCTCAGACCCTTTCTCATTTGTGGCCGGAGGAGAGATGGGGGCTGGTGGAGACTGTGCTATGGGTGCCGCGTTTCCCAAGAGAGATAGAATCCTGCTTGTAGTTCAGAGGCAGAGATGGCGGGCGCAGCCGTCAGAGGCGTGGAGGGGGTGAGAGGCTGGGGCAAGGTTGGCGGGAAGACTCGGTTTGAGCTTGGGCTCTGCTGCTGGGTTGGTGAATGTGGTCCCTTGTCAGGGTCACACTTTCTCCTCTCCTCTCCCAGCCCTTTCCCCAGGACTGATTTTTTTTTTTTTTTTTTTCCTCTTCCCATCTTCCCACAGGGGCAGGGCTAGGGGTGCGGTGGGGCGCTGGGATCTTGCAGAGACAGAGGGGTCCTGGTGTGGGTGTGAGGTTGGGCTGGGGGGTGCAGGGCGGAACTGATGCGAGAGGCTTTTCTCTGTGTCTTGGGTGGGGGTGGGGGAGGTAATTCCCACAGAGACCAGCATCCTGGTCCCCTAGTCCAGAGGAAGACCCATCCCAGAGACACACATGCAAGCCCAGACGTGACGCACATACACCTAAAACCGCACGTGACCTCGCACGCACCCCCAGACACATACACACGTACCCCCGACCCTTGACTGGTTAGATAACTGGCGGGCCCACTGCAAAGTGAAAATAGGGGCCCCTGGTTAAAAAAAAAATGTGTTAAGAATGTCGAGACGGTGACAGCCAAGCATTAGACCAAGAGCAGAGCCCTTCAGAGCAGAAGGCGATGTTAGACTGCACACGCCTGAGGGTGGTCCCATCCCCAGGGCTTTCAGGCCATTCCTCGGGACCCACAGTCCCACAGACATCTGCCGGAGACACGCTCACCTGCAGACATTCGCACCCCTACACTCACCGCACTGAGGCCATACGCCCCAAACATGCCGCTGTCAGGGCCCCTGTGCTGCTGGAGCCTCCCGAGCCCGGGCCTCTCCCCGGGGGGGCCAGATGCAGCCACCCCCAGGGCCCTTACACTCACCCCTTATCAGGACTGCCATCTCTCTCCTGCCCTCTGCCCCACACAGCTCCTCCCCCTACACACACCAGCCTGCCTGCCGGCTTGGAGTGGATGACAGAGGAGACGGCAAATGCTAGCCCCTCCAGCCACTCTGCACGCCAGTCTGCAGGGGTGCAGCTGAGAGTGGAATGCTAATGCTAATAATAATAATACTTAAGACTTGAACATTGGGGTACCTGGGTGGTACAGTAGGTTGAGCATCCAACTTCAGCTTGGGTCATGATCTCTCAGTTCATGGGTTCGAGCCCTGCATCAGGCTTTGTTGCTGATAGCTCGGAGCCTGGAGCCTGCTTCGGATTCTGTGTCTCCCTCTCTCTCTGCCCCTCCCCTGCGCGCTCTCTCTCTCTCTCTCTCAAAAATAAATAAATATTAAAAATTTAAAAAAGCAAACCCATTCAGTCCTTACAACCATATGTGGTAGGCACAGTTATTTATCTCGATTTTACAGGTGAGGAAACTGAGGCACAGAATAGTTGTCACTTACCTCACAGCTAGTAGGGAAGTTGGGATTCGAACCCAGGCAGGCCATCCGCCCCCGGAAGAGCCTGCTCTGTCAGCTGCTTCAGTACCTGGAGTGTGCCAGGCCCTGTGGACCCTGTGGCTCTGTGGCCCACCCTGGGCAAGGGGGCGGGGAGGTGCTCGGGGCGTATTGTGAAGTAAGGAAACAACATGATTATGACGCAGCATCATAATCTGCGTCTTAATCCCCCCCGATGGGGACCCACGGGCAACCCTGGGAGCCCCAGGATGGTCACCAGACCGCAGACACAGAGATGACTGTCTTCTACTTCGATCTCAATATTTAGAAGCTATCTGAGCGCGAGCCATATGTGTTTTTCACCTCTTTACAGACAAAACTATCAAGTGTGTAATTAAGGCATATTCAGCGGCAACTGAATGTGATACTGGACAGTGCACGAGGTGGCCTGTTAACCAGAGACTTTCTCCCTGGGAATGAAAGGAAATCGGCCCTGCCGGGGAGTCCTGGGCGTCCACCCGTCTGCACTTCACGTGTCACCTCCTTTGATACACGACCTTCCGAGCGTTGGCCCAGCCCTTGGGCCCCTCCCGTCCCAGTCGGTGGCGCTGACCTCGAGGCCGGGGCGGCGCGCGTGTGACTCCGCCCCTCCACGCCCATGGCCGCGGCTGATTGGTCCAGGAAAGCCTACCTGATCCAAGCGGGCCAATCAGATCCTTCGGGGGATACGGACCGGCACAACTCGTTCAGACTGGTCCCTGACCTAAGAAAGGGTCAACCTGTTGACTGTAAAGTAACTGCCTTTCCCCTCATTGCTGTTTGCACCAGAGAAAAGAAGCAGGAAGCTGTGCGCAGGCCGGGGAAGGGTGAGGGAGGGATGAAGGTTTGCAGAGGAGAGTTCTCGCGCTCTGCCCGAATTCATACTTCCGGTAATTCCTGCCTTGTTTCAACGAGCCCGCGAAATTGCTGTTACTTGCGGTCAAATCGGCCTTATTTAAGGCGCTTCAGTTGGCAAATGTAAATAAAGTACCACAAAGCCCCTGAATGTGTACCACAAAGCCTCTGAATTTTTATTGTCATTGTTGAAAATGACGGAGCTCAAAGGCACAGAGCCACCGAGGTCAGGGGAATGTCCACAATGGAAGCGTGAGGTCACCTGTCTCTTTGTCCTGAAATCACTTCCTGTGGTGAAAAGGGCTTCCCCCAGAAGAAACGTGCTCTGAAAAGGACTTTATTAAACCTGGATTTAGATTTGTCCAGTGGTGTGCTGGCAAATGTTTGACGACTGGTTCTTCAGAAATCCAAAGACATTCATTATACACGTATGTATGTCTATTATGAATTTCACGGATATAAAGGATGTGTTGCACACAGTTTACAAATAACACAGGGCATGCACCCTTGACTGTAAATTCTGTACAGTCCATTAATTTCACAGAATGCTGTTGTTAATTGTTGCCAAACCCTTGTATCTCTGGTCAGCCTATTGTTGCAACTCAATCAAAATTTGCAGGGGGGTTCCATTCCGGTCTACTAACTCTTTTCTCAAAAAATTATTGTCATTAGGTCTGATACATGAACTACTGTTATACTATATTTCATCGCTTCGGTATAGTCTGTGCCATTACCATTTTGTCCATCACTTTCTTTAGAAAGTCAAAACAGCAAATCAAGCCCTGGTGTGCAATTTCCGGGTAGTAAATAATCCTGCCTTGGCCAGTTTCAAGTTACCAATGTGATGTCACCAAACACAGAGTTGGGAAGAGATGTGCTGAAGCACGTCGTTATTCAAGTTTCCCTTAGATACCATCGACGCGGATGACCTCAAGAGACTCGATGATGGCAAAATGTAAAATCACGAGGAAGTGAAGAGTTTTGAGTCTTGTCTTTATTTTAATAAACTGCATTTGATTGTAAAGATTAGTTGATTGTAAACTTAGTTTATTTCATTTTTAATGATGACTGCCCAACAACTGGTTTGCAAAACTCCTGAAAATCCGCCAACTCGTGAATTGCTAAGACAGCTCCAGAGCACTGCGGACACGTCTCCACCCAAAGGCATCCCGCGGCACACTGGCAACAAGAGACTCCTGTGGCGGGAGAGACTTGGTGAGGCCCATTTGCCCTGGGAAAGTCTGAGCTGGTTTGTGCCTTGGAGCAGAGGAAGAAACTTGACACGAAGAGATTCAAGGGCAAACTTAAGGGCGGGACACATCCACACAGCTGGTTTGTCACGGCCTTTTTCATTCCTCCACATCAACATGTGAGGCGTCTGACCCGTGGCCTCAGCCTACCTCTGCCTCCCACCCTGTGCCTGAAACTCACCCCACTCATCATGGTCAGTAGTTGCCTGTTCTCACCCCAGACCCCCAGGGGAGCAGCCAGATCTTGTTGGTTAGGTTTTTCCACCCGCATCACAACTCTCTTCCCCAGGGAAAGGCGGAACTCTCACTAAGATCGGTATCTTTGCACAAGCCAGCGTGACAGGAAAAAGCTGTTTAAATTGAAAAGAACGCAGCGTCTGATAGGCTCCTGTCCATTCTTCAAAACCCCACTCACACGCCCCTTCTCTTCTGAAGCCTCATCTTCCAACAGTGCTGTGGCTATGACTGGTCCCTATTCCTCTTGTTACTTGAGACAAGAATGTGAATGTTTTGCCCACTAATCACTGCCCTCGACTAGGCTGTCAAGTTTTCCTCAAGGGCAAAGACTGTGTGTGTTGTATGTTACTGTGTGGACAGTGACGATTCGTGCAGGGTCTGGCGCTGAATATTTTCTCATTAAATATGTCAAATTAAAAAACCTGAATATGTAGTCAATGCCATGTGGACTCCTTTGAGCCCTGGGAGACGATTTGGACTCAGTTCTTCCCTCAAGGAAGTTCCCTTTGGGGCCCCTTGCACCTCCTCTTAAATCTCCCTAAATACATAGTTTCCCCTTGGACCTCTGGATGTCAAAGCCAGAGGGGACCTGAGGCCATTTGGTCTGATCAACTAATAAGGTCCGGAGAAGGGCAGGGAGTTGCCCAAGCTCGCACAGCTCATTCAAACCTTATGCCTCCCGGATCAGGATTCTTATCTTTTTTTTTTTTAAGTTTATTTATTCATTTTGAGAGAGAGAGAGATAGCACAAGAAGGGGAGGGGCAGAGAGAGAGAGAGAGGGAGACGGAGAATCCCAAGCAGGCTCTGCCCTGTCAGCGCGGAGCGTGATGCGGGGCTCGGACTCCAGAAACCGTGAGAGCATGACCTGAGCCCAAACCGAGAGTCAGATGCCTAACAGACTGTGCCACCCAGGTGCCCCTAGGATTCCCTTCTTAGATGGGGCGCCTGGGTGGCTCAGTCGGTTAAGCGTCCGACTTCAGCTCAGGTCCTGATCTTAGGGTTTGTGGGTTTAAGCCCCGCTCTGTGTTGGGCTCTGTGCTGACAGCTCGGAGCCTGGAGCCTGTTTTGGATTCTGTGTCTCCCCCTCTCTCTGCCCCTCTCCCACTCACACTCTGTCTCTCTCTCTCAAAAATAAATAAACATTAAAAAAATTTTTAAAAAAAAGGATTCCCTTCTTAACAGTCAGGGAAACAGGCCTAGAGAGAGGCAGGTGAGCACAAAGCCACACAGCAAGTGAAGGACAAAACCAGAGAATTCTCCTGGCCCACCCAGATCTCCTCCGGACCTTCCCCCTCCTCCTGGGGCCTGGAAATGAGACTTGAGGGTGTCTCCTTCATGCATTCAGGGCGAAGAGGAGCGGTTCCAGGGGTCCCGGTCTCAGAGCTGCTAGAAGCATGCGCTCATTTGTCCACCAGGGGGCACTACAGAGCCCAGCTGGGAGAGTGATCTGCTCACTGAGCCCTGGTTCATCTGTACTGGGTGCCGGCCGCCAAAAGAGAGGTCCTGCGAGGTCCTTGCCAAGGTCACCCTGAGAGCCAGAGACAGAACTGGCACTTGACCCAGGCCTCCTGACACCAGCCGTATGGATGGCTGAAGTGGGCTGGGGGCGGGGCTTTTCCTTTCATTAAGGATCTGCAGCCCTGGGAAGGTGGTCCTGGGCCAGGCTGTGCTGAGCCACACCTCTGCCTGGTCCCTGCTGTGTCCAGTGGCACCCCGTCCCCTCCCCTCCCTTTTAGCAGCCCAGATCTGTGGTTTCGGGGACAGGGGCGCTCTCTGCATATCTGCTCTGTCTGCGTGGAGGAGAGGGTGGGCCTGGGGTTAGACCAGGGGAGCTGCCGTCAGACCCACTACTCAACCTCAGAGCAGGTGACTCAGCTCTTTGTGCCTCCGTTTCCTTACCTGTAAAGCGGAGATCATAGTCGTCCTTAGAGTTGTTGAAAGGATTCAGTGAGAGGCATAGCGAGTCCTCGGGAGCTTTTTATCACGACTAAAACCTGTGCGAGCATCCTGGGAGAGGGGTGAAACTCCCTCCACCTTACCGATGACAGAGCTGAGGCTCGGAGAGGTCAGCCAGTGGGCCACACAATGTAACGTTCTAGTTGGGCACCAGGTCCAGTTGCCAGGCCACCGCCCAAGGGTGCAACGAATAGAACTTTCTTTTTCCTCAATGGGTTTTGTCTAAATTAGGGTGGGAGATGAATTCCTATAGAGCTCAGGCTTGGGTGGGCCCATGTGTTTCCCAGTCATCTGTCCATACAGCTCACCTCTGTGACATTGCTGTCCCTTTTGCTTTGAATGGCCCTCCTGTGGCCGACTTCTCTCTCCACTTCCGGGTTATACCGGAGGGCACAACTCTGCTGAGTTGGGGGTCACGCTGAGGCTTGAGATCCTTCTGGCAGGTCCTCCCTTGGGACTCCGGCTGCCCTCTGCAGGGCCACTGATGTCTCTGTCCTCACCACTTCCTCCATCGTTCCTCGCCTTCCAGCCTGGGGAGGCCTCTCGCCTGCCTGTACTGGGAGGATAGTGTAGGAAGAGGGCAAAATACCAGGAAAGAAAGACACAGATCAGTTACATCAGTACCTATTTCCGGAGCGCCTTTGATGTACCAAGCACTGCTCCAGGCCCTGGGGTTGCAGCCTTGGGCAAACAGACACAGTCCCTTCTCTCAAGGGGAGCTGGAGGGGGGCAGTCAGTGATGGTCATAATGGCCATTCTTTTTTTCTTTTTTTTCAACGTTTATTTATTTTTGGGACAGAGAGAGACAGAGCATGAACGGGGGAGGGGCAGAGAGAGAGGGAGACACAGAATCGGAAACAGGCTCCAGGCTCTGAGCCATCAGCCCAGAGCCCAACGCGGGGCTCGAACTCCCGGACCGCGAGATCGTGACCTGGCTGAAGTCGGACGCTTAACCGACTGCGCCACCCAGGCGCCCCCATAATGGCCATTCTTTACGGAGTCCCTACTATGTTCCGGACCCTGTGTCCTCTCATTTACTCCTTCCAACGGCACGAGGATGTAAGTGCCGCAAGGATCCCCACTTCATAGGGGAGGAAATGGAGGCACAGAGAGGTCTGGCAAGTCGCCCAAGCTAGGAGATGATAGGGGTAGGATTCTGGGCCAGCAAGCTGAAAGTCAAACAAGGTCACGAGGCGGACAGGGGCTGGTTATGCGTCCAGCTGGGGAGGACGCTTACAGTTTCCTTTGGTGAGGAGGCGGTGTTTGAGCTGAGACCTGCCTAATGATAGCAGCCATGCTAGAGCTGGGGGACAAGCGTTGCAGGCAGGCAATAGCAAGTGCAAAGTCCCTGAAACAAGAATGAGCGGGATTTATCAAGCTCATTGGAAAGAAAGCTACGGGGGCTAGGAGGGTGGAAATGGAGGAGAGAGGGAGGTAGGAGGTGGGGAGGAGTAGAGGGACCCAGATTGGCGATATAAACTCCTCCAGGGTTTGTAGCCTTCTGGTCCTTTTCCCTTGCCAGGCAGGGCCAAGCTCTATGCCCACAACCCCCCAGAGGTCATTATCTCTCTGCCCAGCAGCTGGGCACCCACTGCCAGGGCCTTTTCGAACTTCTTATTGGTTCTGGGACTCTGGTGACCACCAGTTTCCGGGGGAAGGGAGCCAAGGTGGAGCTTGAGGCCCAGAGAAGACTCTTTGCTCATGGGGTGCCGGGCAGGAGGTGCTGACCCCTGAGTCAGAGGCCCTGAGGTCTGGCCCAGTGGTGGCAAAGGCATTTTGATTGGAGTCATGAAAATCATCCAGCCTTGAAGGCTTGGCCCTGAGCCAAACTGTCCCATTGGCTCCCCTCAACTTCCTGGACTGACTTCTCCTACCCCCCAATGACAGGAGAGGCCCCTGTGAGGGCACTAATTGGCACATCCTCTTCTGGATTCCAGGCCTTTCTCTCTGCCCACAGACAGGGAGACAGCTCCTTCCAGAGGGCAGGCATTGCCTCCATCCTCCCACTTCCCCTAAATCCTGGGGATTCAGCTGAGGGCATTGAAACCACAGGTCCTCCTGGTGTTGCCCTTGGAGAATTTTCACCCATGGGTGCCTTTGTCCACCCTGTTCCCTTAGCATGCTTGGAATACCATTTCGACTTTGTTTGCAGTGCAAATGCCCCTGACTTTATTCTTCAAGGTGCAACAGACTAATTCCTTTCTTTCCACTCTCTCCCTCTCTCTCTCTTTCTCCCCAACCCCCTCCCTCCCTTCCTCCCTCCCTCCTCCCTTTTCCTCCCTCAGTTCCTCCCTCCCTGTCCCCCTTCAAATCCTCCCCCCTCCCCTCCCCCCTTCAGTCCTCCCCCTTAACCCCTCCTTCCCCCTTCCTCCCTTCCTTCCTCCCTCCTCTTCCCTCCATTCCTCTTTCCCTCCCCCTCTCCCCTCCTCCCTCAATTTCTCCCTCCCTCCCCTCCCCTTTCGCCCTCCCTTCCTTCCTCTCTCTTCCCTCCCTGTCCCCTTCCGCTCCCTCCCTCTCTACCCTGCTCCTTCCTTTCCTTCCTTCCTTCCTTCCTTCCTTCCTTCCTTCCTTCCTTCCTTTCTTCCTTCCCCTTTCATCCATTCATTCATTTCATTCATACATTTTGGGCCTTCATTCATCTGGCTTTGCCAAGCACTGGGGGCACAGAGAGTAGAGAAGACCCTGAGGTCAAAGAGTATATTATCTTGGGGTATCTGCCTGGCTCAGTCAGAAGACCATGCAACTCTTGATCTCAAGTCGTGAGTTCAAGCCCTATGTGGGTGTAGAGATTACTTAAATAAATATTAAAAAAAAAAAAAAAAGAGTGAATTACCCTGTGCAAGAGGCAGAAGGCAAACAAGTGGGACCAGCTATATAGTTGGCAGGTTCCAGTGAAAAATAAAAATGCAAGATCTCTTGCTAAAAATTTGTTAAGAACTTCAGGGACGCCTGCGTGGCTCAGTCAGCTGAGTGTCCAACTCTTGATTTTGGCTCAGGTCGTGATCTCAAGGTTGTGAGACTACGTCAGGCTCCATGCCAGTGTGGAGCCTGCTTAAGATTCTCTCTCTCCTGGGGCGCTGGGTGGCTCAGTCCGTTAAGCGTCTGACTTCGGCTCGAGTCATGATCTCACGGTTTGTGAGTTCAAGCCCAGCATCTGGCTCTGGAAGTACCTTTTTATTTATTTTTTTTTTTATTTTTTAAATTTTTTTTTTAAATTTTTTTTTTCAACGTTTATTTATTTTTGGGACAGAGAGAGACAGAGCATGAACGGGGGAGGGGCAGAGAGAGAGGGAGACACAGAATCGGAAACAGGCTCCAGGCTCTGAGCCGTCAGCCCAGAGCCTGACGCGGGGCTCAAACTCACGGACCGCGAGATCGTGACCTGGCTGAAGTCGGACGCTCAACCGACTGCGCCACCCAGGCGCCCCAGTACCTTTAAAAAAAAAAAAAATGTTTATTTACTTTTTAAGAGATGGAGAGACAGACTGTGAGTGGGGAAGGGGCAGAGAGAGAGAGGGAGATACAGAATCCGAAGCAGGCTCCAGGCTCGAACCCCCCAGCCGTGAGATCATGACCTGAGCCAAAGTCAGAGGCTTAACCAACCGGTTGAGCCACCCAGTCGCACAGGAAGTACCTTTCATTGACACACATCAGGCTGGTACCCTTGTCCTCCCAGGTACTGGTAAGTGTGTTGGGGTCCTCTGAGCCACATGATTGACATCAGGCACATTCAAAGGAGATCAATTGTATTTGATGATAAGTAATTTACATCGAAATTTTTACATTGCAGCAACGATGGCCTTCCACACCACAAAGGGGGCCACAATTAAAAATACGCACAATGACAAGTTTGGACAAGGGTGTGGAGAAATTAGAGAGCTCACCCCCTGCTGGCCCCGCCTAAGGAGAAGGCAGTAAAGTAAAAGGGTGCGGCAACTTCGGAAAACAGTTTGGCTGTTCTCAAATTGCTAAACAGAGTTCCTGTGTGACCCAGCAACTCAACTCGTAGGTCTATACTCAAGAGAAACAGAAGTCCGCATGCATACAATAACTTCCCCAAAAGTGGAAGCAACCTACAGATCTACCGGCTTGCGAGCGGATAAAGTGTGCTCTATCCATATAATGGAACGTTATTTGGTAATAAAAGAGAGGAAAATTGCTGTCACAGGCTGCAGCAGGGATGAGCCTTGAAAACAGGATGTTAAGTGAAAGGAGTCAGTTCCAGAAGGCCACGCACTCATACGGTTCCATTAGGCGGAATGTCCAGAATAAGCACATCCGCAGAGACAGAAAGTAGCTTGGCGGTTGCCAGGGGCTGGGGGAGGAGCGGGAGGGAATGGGGAACGACTGCTGGTGGACTTGAAGGTTCCTTTTGGGGCGCCGAAACATTCTGGAATTCGATGGTGGTTGCGATTGCCCACTTCTGTGAATGTACGAAAACCCACTGAGTCGTACAGTTTTAAAATAGGTGGCTATGATGGTGGGTGGTATGTGTTTCAATAAAGTTGTTTTTTAATGTTTATTTATTTTTGAGAGAGAGAGAGAGAGAGAGAGAGAGAAGGAGGGAGGAGCAGAGAGAGAGGGAGACAGAGGATTTGAAGTGGGCTCTGTGCTGTCAGCAGAGAGCCCAATGTGGGGCTCGAACTCATGAACCATAAGAACATGACCTGAGCTGAAGTTGGATGCTCAACCTACTGAGCCACCCAGGCGGCCCCCAATAAAGTTGTTTTCTACAAAATCGTGGCTACAGTACGGTATAGAAGTAGGGTGACCAGCTGTCCCAATCTGCCCAACGCTGGAGGTTTTTTCCGGGGACACAGGCTTTCGGTGCTTAAGGCCAGAACAGCCCCAGGCAAGACAGGAGGAGCTGGTTGCCCCGCATAGAATGCAAGCTTTGCATTCATTTTAATGATAAGATATGAGAATTTAAAGGAATTGCCTGCTGCCAGCCCATTAAAGGTACTGCAGGGAAAAGTTTTAAGGAGCCCTCACCTAAATGTCCAACAACAGGAGGTAGTTGAATTCGATCATTAGTTTTCATTCGTTCGTTCGTTCATTCATTCCTTCCCCCCACTGGAGTGTAAGTTCTATAAGGGTAGGGATTTCTGTCTGTTCTATTCACGGGTTCACCGGACTGTGCCTGGCACCCGCTCTCTAAATGTCTGTCGAGGGGAGCCGCGTGCTGGGGACCAGTGTGCTTCAGTTCGTATGGTCCCTTAGCTCGTACGGCCCCAGGGACAGTGTAACAAGCAGACAGATGATAATGCTAGTGAACAGGAGACGGAGTGAGATATTTTCAGATATGATACCGTCATGATAGAAATCAAGTGAGGTGGTTGGAGAGCTAATTTAGCCTGAGTGGTCCCAGGGGCCTTGCTTAAGAAGGTGACTTCTTTTTTTTTTTTTTAATTTTTTTTAACGTTTATTTATTTTTGAGACAGAGAGAGACAGAGCATGAACAGGGGAGGGGCAGAGAGAGAGGGAGACACAGAATCGGAAACAGGCTCCAGGCTCTGAGCCATCAGCCCAGAGCCTGACGCGGGGCTCGAACTCACGGACCGTGAGATCGTGACCTGAGCCGAAGTCGGACGCTTAACCGACCGAGCCACCCAGGCGCCCCAGAAGGTGACTTCTGAGTGGCCAATGAGCACTGATGAGCCACTCTCAGTTAAATATTAATTATTAAATTAATATTTAATAATATATATTTTTATTTATATATATTTTTTAAGATTTTATTTTTGTTTTTTTATTATTTATATATTTTTAAATTTTTTTTTTTAAGATTTTATTTTTAAATTATCTCTATGCCCAACATGGGTGTAGATCAAGAGTTGCACTCTCCACTGACTGAGCCAGCCAGGCGCCCCTAGAATAAGACACATTAAAGCAGAGAGAGGGTGGGAATCCATCAACCGTTTCTTTTCACTTTTTCAAGTGTTCCCAATTTCCTAAAATTCACGTATTCCGCCTGTGCAGTGCCCTGCCAGGTGCAAATGAGGTGAACCGGACAGATGAGGTCCCTGCTCTCAGGGAACAGGCCTGACTTTATAATTGGGAGGAACGAAACCCAGAGGAAAGAAGAAAAGTTATTATTTAGAAAGATGAATGACACGAGGTGAACCAAGGAACCAGATGGAAGCTTGGAGTCCAGTTAGGAGGCTGTGTAACAGCTGGGCTAACCAGGGTGTGGGATGGGGCTTCCTTGGGAAGGAGAAGAAAGCCGGGAGGCACCTCCCAACACCCACTGTGTAAGTCCTTTCCCCCCTTGTCTTGGCCTCAATTTCCCCAGCTGTTAAATGAGAAGAGACACTACATGTGGTCTTTTTTTGTTGTTTGTTTTTTTGTTTTCTTTTATGTGTATTTACTTTTGAGAGAGAGTGAGTGAGCAGGAGAAGGGCAGAGAGAGGGAGACAGAAGGTCCGAAGGAGGCTCTGCGCTGGCGGCGGGGAGCTGGATGCGGGGCTCGAACTCAAGAACTGTGAGATCCGGACCTGAGCTGAGGTCAGACGCATAACCCGCTGAGGTAGGTGCCCCGTCAGGGGGTTTCTGTTTGTTTTTTATAACTCCCCCTTCCCTTCTCCCCCGAGCCCCTGGCACCCACCACTCCATGTTCTGTCTCTATTAATGTGACTACTCTGGGTAGTCGTACAAGTCACACGGTGTTTGTCCTGTTGTGACTGGCTGATTTCACTTAGCATAATGTGCTCAAGGTACATGCGTGTTACAGCATGGGTCCCCATTTCCTTCCTTGCAAAGTTTGAATAATATTCCATTGTGTGTGTGTATATATATATATACACACATGTATATACACACACATGTATATATACATATACATGTATATGTATACATATATGTATATACACACACATATACATATATGTGTGTATAATATATACATATATGTGTGTATAATATATACACACATGTATATACATACATATGTATATATACATATACATGTATATGTATATATACATGTATGTGTGTGTGTGTGTGTGTGTGTATATATATATATATATATATACACATCAGGTGGGTTTTGAGCTCCCCGCAGCTCCCATGATGTAGCATTCTCAAGGGCAAGTCTCTGTCTTCCTGCAGGGCAGATTGCTGCCTGATGGGGGGGGGGGGCTGCCTTCAGGCAGACTTTCCCTCCCACTTGTGTCACTAGGCACCCTTCCCTGACCCCAGTGGTCCTGAGGAGGGCCCTGGGAATGAAAGGCTCCGGCTAAATACCTGCTGCCTTCTCCCTGGGACTTTGGCAACAGGTCAGGGCCTGGGGCAGGGCAGGGGTGGGGTGGGGGAGCTAATGATGGCCTGCTGGGGGCTTGGTTGTCCAGATGAAACGGACCCTGCTCCAACGCCTGGGCTGATTACAGGGAGCCCTGTGCTTCCCCTCCCCAGGGCCTTGGCCCAGGCCTGGCCCCGCAGTAACCTCTGCTTGCCCAGCTGTTCTGGAACAGCTGCAGAGACAGATGGGCTGAGGAATCTGGGGTAACAGCTGCCACATGCATCGTTTTTGGGGTCCGGAACAACACATGCAACTCATGGTGAGGACAGTGAACTCGTGCGTGGTTCTCCGCCGCAGTCACTAGTGGTTACAGACACTGTCGCTCGAATTTTAATGTGTTCATCGTGTACAAGCACTGGAAATGAATCCTTTAATCTTACATAGCCCTAGGAGGGTGGTATCGTTATCCCCATTTTACAGAGGAGCAAACTGAGGCCAGGAGGGCCTTGCCCTCGGTGCTGAGGGACCACGCAGTGAGTTAAGTGGCCCAGCCGGATTTGGCCCCTGCTTCTGTGCTGAAGCCTGATCGTTTATCCACTGGTTCTGCGATTGGGTGGGACTTTCTTTGGCAAGCTTCTTGGGGGAGAGCAGGTGAGGGGCCCCGGGGGGGGGGGTGGTGGAGACCCACTTCTTCCCTCCTTGACCAGGGCAACGACTCCTGTAGGGGGCTGGGGGTTCTGCCAGTGCTGTAGTTCACATCTTATGGATGGAGAAACTGAGGCCCTGAAAAGGGCAGGGAGCTGTCCAGGGTCACTCTGACAGGGTCCATAGGAAATCATCAGGTCCTGCCTCCCAGCCGCACACGTTTCTAGTGCCCACATGGCCTCCTGGATCCCGTGTGTGACCTGCACAGGCAGGAGGGCACTCTGGGGCCTCACCTGCCGTGTCTGCTGGGCCTGGAGGCCTCTCCTGCAGTGACTGAAGAAGGGAGACACAGAGATGGCAGGCAGTGGATACAGAGAATAGAGCCCATGGTGGATCTCCATTCTGACTCTGCTGCTGATTTGCTGGGTAGCCTCGGTGGCTCTATTCTTTCCAGGCCTCTGTTTCTCCATCTGTACAATGGGGGAGTGTGCTGACAGTTGGGCTTACAGGCCCTGGGCTGGGGAAGAAGAATGGCTAGACAGGACAGAACGCATGTGGGGGGGGGGGGGAGAGGGGAGGAGCCGCAAAGCCCCAGGACACCTCCCTACCTGTGCCCCATCTCTTCCGGGGGACACCCCGCCAACACTCCCGCTGCTGGCCCGAGGACGCTGCTTGGCCTGAGCGTGTCCAAGCCTCAAATGACAGTGTTCTTGGTGCCCAAGGCTGCCCTGGGGCTAGTGGCCGCCCTTCCTCAGCCCCAAGACATCCCCTCACCCCAGGTGTGGTGCTGACCTCATGGGGGCTTAGAGGAGGCTGAGTTCCCGGGCGGGTTCTCACATGGGCATCAGCCTCAGCCACCCTCTTGTGCTCACATCCCTTCTCGTGCACATGGGCACAAACCCACACACCCTCATGCAGCAGGGACTCTCACAGGCCGAGAGAGAACCAAGCAGTTCTGTTTTCTTGCAAATTCCCATAAGTTTAAAAATGAAGAAACGGGGGCACTTGGGTGGCTCCGTCAGTTAAGCGTCCGACTTTGGCTCAGGTCGTGATCTGAGGGTTGGTGGGTTCGAGCCCCACATCGGGCTCTGTGCTGACGGCTCAGAGCCTGGAGCCTGCTTGGGATTCTGTGTCTCCCTCTCTCTCTGCCCTTCCTCTGCTTGCGCTCTGTCTCTGTCTCTCTTAAAAATAAATAAACAAGTAAATAAATAAACATTAAAAAAATTTTGAGTGAAGAAATGCCTCAGCAGGCTGCTCACAATTGTGATGTTTTACATGTTTTTATTTAACACATTAACCTTTTTTAACACACACACACACACACACACACACACACACACTCACCAATGCCGTGCAATTGAGAGATTCGTAAGATAATCGCAGGAATCATGAAAGATACGAGCTCACAGTGCTGCGCATAGTCTAGCGGCGGGCCAGAAGTTTACAACTGCGTGAGGAGCATCCAAATCTTGCCATCTCGTGCATGGTTCTCTGGGACTAGACATCCAGCCCCCTTTTGCACGTGCATTGTTTTCTAACATTTTATTATGTTAAAACGTGGCGCGTCCAGAAAGCTTGAAAGAATTGTGCAGTGAATACCCATACCCTCCCCACCTGGAAGCTACAATAAACATTTTGCAATATTTGCATCATCACATATCCATCCCTCTATCCATCCTGCCATCTACTCATCTCTCTATCCCTCCATCCATCCTTTTTTAAAAAAAATTATTTATATGTATTTTTGAGAAAGAGAGAGAGAGCATATGTGCACACAGGGCATAGGGAGAGAGAAGAGAGAGGAGAGAGAGAGAGAGAGAGAGAGAGAGAGAGAGATTGAGAGAACCCCAAGCAAGCTCGATGCTCAGTGTGGAGCCCGACGCAGGGCTTGATCCCACGGCCCCGGGATCATAACCCAAGCCAAAATCGAGTCGGATGCCCAACCAACTGAGTCAGCCAGGCGCCCCATATTTTTTGGTGAATTTTTGAGGCTCATGAATGAGAGGTCTGGGCCAAATGATGTTCTTCTCTCCTCTTCCTCCCTGATAGTCACAGGTCCTGCTGCACACACATCACGTATCACACACACTGACATGTAAAGCCCCCATGTGCACACACACACCGTGTGTGATTCACCCGTGTCCCCTATGCACACTTGTGTACTCGATGTATGCGTTTCCACAAGCAAACACCGCACATAATCACCCGTGCACACACGTGTAAACTCACACACACAGACACACACACGGTGCCCACATGTGCATTCACGGCACCCCCCCCCTGATGTCTGTGAGGGAAGGTATCCAGAGACCTTTATGACTCCTCAGACCTGTGACCCTCATGGAGCCCATGCCAGGTCCTGGCTGGCTCCTCACTCCTCATTTGTGGCAAGTGTCAGGGGCTCCCCGGCAGCTCCTACCCTGCCGTGTCCCACCTTTCCTGGTTTCCCCCGCCTTCTCTTTCACCTCCTAGCCCCGTCCCCACAAAGAGCACCTCCCGCAAAGATCCTTTCCGAGGGTTACCGCCTATGGGTGCAAAGTTCGTATGGTCCCTCCATATGGGTATGGGTGCAAAGCCCACCAGACTGTCCCTCCAGGAGTCCCCAGCACGTGGCACGTGGCAGGCCCCCTCCGAGTGTTGGTTGAAAACAGGACAAACGTGGCAGAGCAGTGCATACACCGAGCAGCCTCGGGGGCACCCCGTCCCACGTGCGTCCAGGCACGCACGACATTCTGTGCGTTCATCGATGCTCGCACATGCATCGTGCACACATCTGCACACGTGGGACCATGCGCTGCGTGCACACACCTGTCTGCCTGTTTCCCTGTTTCCACACAGATGGAGTCGATTCCAGTACCTGGATCCTTTCCCAAAGGCTTGGCCACCCAAGACCACTATGAGCTCATTTGCTGGGGTGTGAGGTCCAAATGTGACCCCACGACCAGGGAGGGCTCTGGGCTTGGTCCTGTGCATCTGTGTGGCGGGGGTTAGGAGTACCCGACAAAATCTGGGTTCCGTCCTTGCTCTGCTTGTAATCACTGTGTACCTTCTACATATGGCTCACGTGTGCCATACTTAACTTCTTGGAGCATCAATGTCCTTATCTGTTAAAGGGGGAGAATGGTTTCCACCTTAAAAGCATCTTACAGGAGATGCTCTTAGCAGGGTGCCTGGCGTGTTGTAGGCACTTTAAAATGGTTGCTGTGGATTATGATTATGATTATGACTATGATTTCAACCTTTGCCCCAAACTCCCATGCACCTTGAGGGGGGAGGACAGCCTTGGTAGGGGGCTGGGTAGGGGGAGAGCGGGTGGAGGGTGCTTAGTGAACACCACTTCCCACATCCTCCTCCAGTCCCAAGCCCTCATTATCCCACATGCATATTCATGAGAGATAGCCTCAGCCCCACTCTGTTAAATGGGTCAGAAGCAGGAAGTGGAGGCCAGTGGGGAGAGCAAGGCCCAGCAGATAGGAGGATCAAAGGGAGTGCATCTGAGTCCTTATGGACGGGAGAATGGTAAGAAAGGATGGGACAAGAATGGACCGGGGAATGCTGGGGGTCACTGGGAGCTTGATCAGGGGATTATTCTTATATTGAGATTTGAAAACTGAGGCCCGGTGAGATCAGATTGGAGAAGCCTTGGGGTGAGTGGCAAAGAAGGTAGAGATTGTTTCCTTTGGCATCTGGAGAGCTGAGCACCTGCCTGGGTTGGGTGAGAGGCACAGAGGGATGGACCAAAGAACTCTTGCGTATTTCTCTCAATGGGCACAGTTGACATAGTTTGATGTGGTTGGAAAAGCTGTGATGATCCTGAGTCCCCCACCTCCAGTGAGGCTCAGAGAAGCTGCTGACCGTGATCTTGCCTCCGGAGGCGTGAGAGACAGAGTGACTCTGGTCCACGCAGGAGGTTCAAGACTGGGAGAGGGCTGGGCGGGCTGCGCAAGATGCAAGAAACGAAGCCTCTTTATCTACCTCCTCATTTCACCTCTCAATAACCCCCTGAGATAGCTCAAGCAAAAATCATGGTCTCCATTTTACAGATGAGAAGCATGAGGCTGAAGGAGGAGGGGTCGCCGGGAGAAAGCAGCCCAGTGAGTTATCCACAGCGCGGGTGGCCCCTCCATGCAGGGTGCCGTGGGGGCTGTGGGGGCCGCACGCCTCGGTCTTGGGGATCTCGGGGAGGGGGGCACTGGGACAATGGCCGTGCATCACTCTGCTCTGGAACATGGCAACCTAAAACCATACGCGGTATTTGGGGTCCTGTTAATCCCTCCCTCCTTTCAGACGACTGCTTCTTGCTTCGAGTGCTTTCTCCGTGTCCACAACTGCTCAGTGAAGTTAAGCAGCACGAGCACCCCCATTTCAGGGGAGGTGATGGAGGTGAAGTGACACCCCCCGCCCCCCACCCCCACCCCCAGCTATTGCTTATCTTGGTTTTGGATGCCTCCTCCTGGATCAGGCTGTGGGAGACAGGGAGAGGCTCAGGAAGGAAGCCTTAGGCCCTTGGGGCACACGTGTCAGAAGAAGCTGACCCAGGGGTGGACAGCTGTGAGAAGGGCTCACTTCAGCCTGCTTGGTAGCATTCCAGACACAGAGGATGGCTGGAGAGAAGAGGGCTGGGAATGGGCTCTTTGGGGATCAGACCAGTCACAAGCAAGCTGAGGAAACTAGGCTTACAGTAGAATTCAGACATGCATTCATGCAGCAAGCACCAACCACTCACTGCGTGCCAGGCCTGGTGCTGGCATAGACGCGACTTGGACAAAGTCTCTTGAGGGTCTCAGACTAGGCCAGCACTGCGCCTATTACTGGAGAGAAAGAGAGGGTATCGTCACCTCTGCTTTCCAAGAGAGGCAGTGAGATGTCAGGGGCAGACCTTGGGTTCTGAGGTCAAGGCCAGGCCTGGTGGTCTTCCGGCCCCGCCCTTCTGACCTGTGTGGCCTTGAGTAACGATAACGAGAACACGCCATAGTCACGGCCACTGTTCGTTCCGTGCTCAGCTGCCATATAGCACATCGGTTTACCTCCCTGAGCCTCAGTTTCCTCATCTGCAAATTGGATGGGGTGGGCAATTAGTCTACTTCTCAGCGTTATTGTGGGGCTTGAATGGGACCGTGTGGGTGACAGAATTTGGTACATGCTCGAGCTTTGTGGTAACTTTAGTTATTTGTGAGGCCATAACAGGGGCCTGCTGGGTAGAAACACATAGAAGCTGGCGGATATTCGTTCCTAATTGGGCCGGGTAGTGGTTTGGAGGTGTTGGTGGTTCTCTTTACTGAGAAGGTAGGTATGGAACGTGAGCAAGGCTTCCAAGGGGGTGGGGGGCAAGGAGAAAAAGTCTTCCAAGAAAGGGGGGCAAGGAGAAAAAAAGACTTTCCGGGAGTGGGGAAGACTTTCCGGTGGCGGCGGGGGAGGCAGTCATGTGGACAAAAGTGTGGAGGAGGGAAACTGTAGGGTGTGATTGTGGAACAGTCCTGGTCACAATTAATAGCCTGACACCCTATGAATCACCCAAGGAGGCAGTCAGGCCGGGTCTTTGGCCCCAGGGCCAGCTGTGAGGCACCTAGACCTCCTGCCCTAACATTATCTGTATAGGGTTGGGTGAGGAGAGGGCTGGAGGGTAAACTGAGAGTAATTACAGAGCTCCCCTTCTGGGTCTCTACCACCTACCCTGCAGTGTGGTCGGCTGGAAATGTGATCCACCCACCCCTTCTGACCTCCTTAGCTGGGGGCCAGAGTTTGGGCATCTCTAGGCGGCAATAAGCCGGCCAGCAGGAATGGCTCAGGGGAGCGGGTGGCCCAAGACAGGAGTCAACAGGTGGATGGAGGGAAGGATGGCTGAAAGAGTGCGAGGCCGGGGTCTTAGGAGCAACAGGGATGATGAAGAGCTCACATTTGTCAGGCATCTATTATGTGTCGTAACAGCCCCATGAGGTGGGCATCCTCACTTTACAGATGGGGAAACTGAGGCTCAGAGAGGTGAAGCGACTTGCCCAACTTTCTTTATCCAATCATGCGCCATTCAACACCCATGTTTTGGGTAGAGGCTCTACACCGAGGGGTTTGGGGTGACCACAACTTGGCCTCAGCGCCTGGGGAGGGGGGCAGTGTTGTAAGGTCGCACCGTGGCCTCGGTCGGACTCGAACCCGGGTCTCGGTATTTCCAAACCCTCGCTTTGGACCAGGACTTGCACCCGGGGCAGAGTCGGGTCGGCGGCACGGCTCGCACGGCCGCGGGGAATCCTGGCCCCCCCCCCCCCCCCCCCCCCGCTCACTTTCCCTACCGGTCTCGCCCGGGCGCACCTGCCCCAGGTGAGTTTCGGGAGGCTCCGAGCGCCGCCGGAAAGCGACGAGCGGCTTCGGCAGGTGGGGCTGGGCGAGGCGGGGGCGGGGCCCGGCCGGGGCGGGGCGGGGGCGGGGCCAGGACCGGGCGTCCGGAGCCCCAGCGAACTCGCCGCCGGCGCCCCGCGCCCCGCGCCCCAAGCCGCCGCCATGGGGGCCTGCCTGGGCGCCTGCTCCCTGCTCAGCTGCGTGAGTCCCGAGCCCCGAGCCCGCCCGCGCGCCGCCGGCTCCTTCTTTGGCCCCGCACTTTTGTCCCGTCGTCTTCCTCCAAATAGTTTCTTCTTTTTCCTTCCTCCAAACTTGTCTTTCGGGGCCCGCACCCCGCCACCTTGCCCCTCGGGTCCCCGTGTCCCTCGGTCCCCCCACCCCCATCCCGGACCCGCGGGCGCCGGGGACAGCTGGTGTCCGGGGCTCGGGTTACCGCCGGGGGGAGGGGTCGGGGCGCGCCGGGGTTGCGGGGGGAGGGGAGGGCCTTGGGCGGGCGCCCCTCCCGGGGACTGGGGACACTGAGGCCCAGAGCCCGGGGTGGGGGTGCGCGCCGCGGCCCCCGCTGGCCCAACTTCCTCGCGGGGCGCCCCTCGTCTCCCTCTCGGACATTATGATTCTTTGTGTGGCCCGCCTGGTCCCTGCCCCTCTCTGCGGTGTGTCTTTCTCTGTCTCTCCGGCAGTCCGTCCGTCAGCCTGTGGCCCTGTCCGCCTGCCTCAGTTTGTCCATGTGTATTTGTCTGACATCTGTTCCTGTCCGTTCGTTTATCCGACTGTCTTTGTCCGCCCGTGGCTGCTCCATCGGTTATTGTCTCACGGGTGTCTGTCCGTCTGTCCTACCGTCCAGTTCTGTCTCTCTGCGTCCTTCTCTGCCTCATTCAGCCTGGTTCACGCTAAGTGCGGGCAGTTCCCCAAGGAACCCCAGCCCCTTCCCACTCTGGGCCCCATAGCCTGAAATGCGGGTGGGGAGGAAGCCCCCATCCGCCTTTCTAAGCCACCCCTGAGTGAGGTCGGTTTGGTTTGTCACCGCCACCGGGCCCAACTCTGGGTTGGAAAACCCAGGAATTGAGAGCCTGGGGGGAGTACCTGGGAGCCTGGGCCCAGGGACCTGGGGTGGGGGGCAGCCAGCCTCTGCTTTGGGGCCCGCAGCCAGCAAAGGGGAGGAGCTTCAGCCAGACCCCGGCTGGGAGGCCCCTTCTCCTTTCCCTCTTCCCAGCCCCCTCTCCTTTCCCTCTTCCCCTCATTAAACCCGAGGTTCATTCAGGCAGCTCCCTCCCCCTCTGCCCTACACAAAGAGGAACAGAGAGGAAGAGGGGGGTCTGGTGGCTGCTGAATCTCAGGACTTGCTTTCCTTTGTCCCTGATTTGTCTGTGCGTTAGGATGGGATGTAAGGGTGGCAACTTAGGGATCTAGCGATTTACTTCACAACCATTTTCTGAGAGTGATATCTGCACAGAAAAGCTGTAGAGTGGGTCTCTGGACAGTCCCTGTCCTCTCTGGGCCTCCATTTACCCACCTGTGACGTCTGTGGGGGCGCACGTGTGCAGAATCAAGAGCTGGTCCCCGAGATCCCTTTCTGCCCAGTGAATTCTAGGTTTGGGCTGGCTCTGGTGGCCAAGAGGGGTTTGCTTCCTGGTGGGGGAGGGAGAGCTTCCTCCAAGTTGACCAGATTTCCATTTGGCTGCGCTAGCTTGGGAGTGGCACCCGTTGAGGGGCGACCTGCCAATCCCCTGTGCCTGGTCTCGCCACCTCCTTCATAATGCCATTTGAGGAAGATTGAAAAGTGCCCCACCCAGTTCCTGGCCAATAGTGAGCTATTGTTATTCTCATCTTGGAAAGGTGGGTGGAGAATTCCCTCTGGAGCCTAAGCTGGTCACTGAGTCACGGAATCCTACAAGGCTGAGACCAGAAGCCACATGACAGGTTTGCTCGAACCCTCAACACGCAGATGAAGAGAACTGCGGCTCAGAGAGGTTAGCTGACTTTCCAAAGGTTGCACAGTGAACGGATAGGGAACCGCAGAGTCAAGATTAAAATCTGATTTCCTGGTCCAGGCGCTGTCCAGTGGTGGCACAGGCCAGCACTGCAGTGAGCACTATATATGTATCCCGTCATTCAGTCCTCACAGTGACCCCAGTGAGGTAGTTAATCATTCTCACAAATGATGAAACTGGATCAGAGAGGGAAGGTGATTTCTCCACAGCCACACAGTATTAAGCGGTGCAGTTGGGTGTGACTGGACACTGATAACAACCTGTTTCAATGGAGATTTGCCCCATAGGAGCAAAGTTCTAATAGGGGGCTCCTGGGCATCTTTGGAACATTCTGGAGTCTGAGGATCCTTGGAGAAGACTTCTAGCCTTGACGTATTTGCATCTGCCCATCATGCCCTTGGGTCAGCATTTGTATTGGGCCGAGCATGAGTCCTGGCTCAGAGAAGATAAGATGGTCCCACAATGGGATTCTCTCTTTCTCCCTTTGCCCCTCTCCCCTGCTTGTCCTCTCTCTCACTCTCTCTCTAAAATACATAAAATAAAATAAACAAAGATGGGCGCACAACAGGATGGGAGTCACAGGGCAAGCCAGCACACGGCCGAATGTTTCGGGAAGGCCTCCTTGAATATCTGCCTGCCGTAGAATCTAATTCTCTGCCCTGTACGTGTGAGGGAGCAGGAAAGGGTCAGACTATGGGACTCAGATCCTGGTGAGGGCAGTGACTTCGGCCCCTCCATCTCCTCTGCTTGTGGGACCGTGGGCAGTCACTGGTCCCCTCTCCCTGGGGCTGAGAGATTAGGAAGTGGGGAGAACGGTGGGGCCTCTCTCAGTTGGGACGATTAAATGGAACTGAGATGAACACGCCAGTATATTTAGCAGGAGGCTGGCCTGCAGTGGCTACTCGAAGCACCCCAGGGTGGTAAAATGCTCAAGACCACATTCGAGGAAGTGGTCAAGCCCGTGACATCCCGGCTGTCTGATTGTAGAGCCTGGGCTCTGTCTGAGCCACTTCACTGTCCTGCCCACAGGAGCCCATTTTATGGCAGAGGAAACTGAGTTCCACGGTGGGGAAAAGGCTATTACTCTTAGTGCTGCAGGGGGAAGTGAGCGTGCACTGAGTGTTTTGGGGGCTGATCTCTTCTCTCTTGTATTTCGTCTAGTCCTAGGTTGGCTGGGACCAGTTTTTTGTATCATTGTGGCAAAATATCCATAACATAAAATTTACCATTTTAGGGGTGCCCGGCTGGCTCAGTCTGTAGACCATGCAAGTCTTTTTTTTTTTTTTAATTTATTTATTGTTTAATTTACATCCAAGTTAGTTAGCATATGGAGCAACAATGATCTCAGGAACAGATTCCTTAATGCCCCTTCCCCATTTAGTCCATCCCTCCTCCCACCACCCCTCTAGCCACCCTCTGTTTGTTCTCTATATTTAAGAGCCTTTTATGTTTTGTCCCCCTCCCTATTTTTATATTATTTTTGCTTCCCTTCCCTTATGTTCATCTATTTTGTCTCTTAAAGTCCTCATATGAGTGAAGAACATGCAACTCTTGATCTCGGGGTTGTGAGTTTGAGCCCCAGGTTGGGTGTAGAGATTACTTAAGAATAAAATCTTAACGGGGCGCCTGTGCGTGGCTCAGTTAAGCGTCTGACTCCAGCTCAGGTCATGATCTCACAGTCATGTGAGTTCGAGCCCCGCGTCGGGCTCTGTGCTGACAGCTCAGAGCCTGGAGCCTGTTTGGGATTCTGTGTCTCCCTCTCTCTCTCTCTGCCCCTATCCCACTCGTGCTCTTTCGCTCTCAGAAATAAATAAACATTAAAAATTTTTTTTCTTAAAAAGATTGCATTTTAACCTTTTATTTTTTGGTTTTCAAGGAGCTTGTAATTTATCTTAGGAAACATGGTATATATATTTAAAATGGAGATCTGTTTTTATGATATCGAAACGATATCACCCCAGATGAACGAGAGGGGGAAATATCGTGGGTTAAAGCACACAACAAAAACTCTGGGATCTGTCTTCCTTCCCTTTTGGAATCTGTTCCACCAGCGCTCTCGCCCTGTTCCCAGAGGTACCGCCCACCACCCCCTCTGTCTGTCTTCCGTCTGTGCCCAAAGTGACATTTCTGTAATGCAGATCTGATGCTCTGCTTCCTCCGCACCAGTCTTGCTCATGGCTTTCAGGATAAAGTGCAGACTCCCTGGCACTGCCCGCAGGGACCTTGGCCGTCACTTCCGTCACCCCTGTAGCCTCTCTTGCCAGCTGCCCCGAAGCTACTGTGTTTCTCACAGCTTAGCAGGTGCCAATCCCCTTGCAGGAACACCTTTCCCTTCCCCACCTAGCTAAGTGCTCACTCTTCTTTGAAAACTGCCCCCTCTTTTTCCTTCTTGTGGTGAAATCCACATCACATGAAACTGACCAGTGTAGCCATTTTTAAGTGTGGGGGTTCAGTGGCAGTGAGCTACATTCACATTGTTGTGCTGCCAGCCCCACCCTCCATCTCCAGAACTTTTTCATCTTCCCAAATTGAAACTCCCTGCCCATTCAGTAATAATCCCTACCTCCCTCTCCCCAGCCTCTGGTAACCCCCCAGTCTGCTCTCTGTCTTTCTGCTTTGTGTCACTCACTGTAATGTCCTCAAGGTTCTTCAGTGTCGTAGCATGTGTAGAGCTTCCTTCCCTTTTAAGGCTCAGTAATATTCTGCTGTATGGATAGACCGCGTTTCGTGGTCCACGGATACCTGGTTGACTTCCACCTTTCGACTGTTGTGAATAACGCTATTATAAACTTGAGTGTGCAGATACCTGTTTGAGTCCTTGCTTTTGACTAATACCCAGAAGTGGAGGGCCAGTTGGTTTTAAACAATACAGCTTTATTTTTTTTTTAATGTTTGTTTTTGAGAGACAGAGCACAAAAGTAGGGGAGGGGCAGAGAGGGAGAGAGACACACACACACACAGAATCCGAAGTAGACTCCAGGCTCCGAGCTGTCAGCACAGAGCCTGATGTGGGGCTCAAACCCACAAACCATGAACCGATGACTTGAGCTCCTCAAGTAGTGAGCTGAGCTCCTCGTTGTTGGCAGTGTGTGAACGGCAGAGGCTACTTTCCGGGTGATTCTTCATTAGAAAGTCTGGACCAGTTGAATGCCAAGGAGCCCTGCAGCCTGAAAACGCTGAGACGCGGGGCTACCTGATTCCCCTTCCCGAGGACCCTACCTGATTCCCCTTCCTGAGGACCCGGCTGCTGCTAGGACACAGCCAGTGTTCTGGTGCCTCTCTGTTGCTGCGGTTCCCCTGAGTGCATTTGGGGGAGGGGGTTTGTAATCGTAGCACAGGAGCAGCTCCGTGGCTGCCTTGGCTTCTCACATTGCATCATACATGTTGGTCCGTGTTGCTCTGCAGCCCGGTGACTTTTTTCTTTCCTGCCCCTGTTACGGTCCTTGGAGTAAATGGACCACCCCTGGCCCCTGGTGCAGGACATTTAGGTTATTTGCAGTCTTTTGAGATTCTCATAGGCCCGTAAAACCTAAAGCTTCATGTCCATTTTATTTTTGTCTTAATTTAAAACATTTTTTTTAACGTTTGTTTACTTTTGAGAGCCAGGGAGGGGCAGAGAGAGAGGCAGACACAGAATCCCAAGCAGGCTCCTGGCTCTGAGCTGTCAGCACAGAGCCCAACTCCGGGCTTGAACTCACGGACTGCAAGATCATGACCTGAGCTGAAGTCGGACGCTTAACCAGGCGCCCCTTGTCTTTATTTAAAAGTTTTCTTCTTTAGTAATAAAATCAACTTTATCGAGGCATAATTTATATTGACTTCTGTTTAGCTACACGTACCCACTGAAGTATCATCTACGCATCTGCTGCATTCAGCAGAGAATCCCTCTTAGGGGAGGACCACGATGTCTTGATGGGCATTTAGTTCTTTTCAGTTTTCCCCTAGTCCTTTCCTTGTGTGAACAGTGCCGCGACGATCTTGCCTGTGCGCGTGTGTATGCGTGTATGCACGTGTCTGCCCTTGCTCGCGTGAGCTGGTAGCTCTGTAGGAAGAGGTTCTTGTAGCAGCGATGCTGGAGGTGGAGTGACCCGGTCAGAATGTAGGAACGATTCCAAGGTGCCCAAGAACCCACCGGAAGCCGCTGGTAGTGGCGGCTGGTGTGTGTCTTTCTCTCCCCGGTCTGGTCTGTCTGGCTGCCGGCCCTGGGAAAATTCCGAGGTTTCGAGTGTCAGCAACACCTGGATTTTGATCTCCAAGAATTAGAGTGAATCGAAAGGCCAAGCCCCCTCCCCCTTCCCTGATTGCAGTGGGGAAGCTTTTCTTAGGTCTCAAACGGAGATGGTAACAAGCCAGAGCCAGGCTCTGACTCGGGCACCTCAACTTCTGGCTCCCGAGATCAGTGCTTGTGGGCCACCGTTGGCTTTTTCTGGCATTGGAGGGACTGTTTTGACATTAAATGAGACTGCCATTGATGAGCTAGTGAGCCCTTGGTACAGACAGACATGAGCTCAAACCCCAGGTCTTCAGCTTACTTGCTATGTATGACCTTGGTCGTGTCGCCTGTCTGAGTCATTTTCCCCATTTGTATGTGGGAGGTTACGACACACTTGCTCCATAGTGTCAGCGACACTTAATGTAGGTAAGGTGCTTGCTTACCAGGGTGCCTGGGACCAGATAACTCATAAAGGGTAGCTGTCACTATCACTCCTTGGCTCTCAGCACCGCTGTCCACTTGCCGGGTGACTCTGGCACATTCTTAACCTCTCTGATCTCAGTTTCCTCATCTGTAAAATGGGACTAATAGCCAGTCTGTCTGATAGCCAGAAGGTTCTTTATGTCTGTAAAACACTTTTCTGGCATTTGCTTGTCCCCTCACCCCCGAGAAGGTGGCCAGGGGTAGGAGGCAGGGCTTGCGGTGAGTGCCGCAACGTGTAACCGTGAGTTGCTGGACAAGTTATGATTTGGGCCATGAAGAAGAAATTCATTCTGCAAGTATTTAATTTCATTGTACTTGGCTGTGCGTGTGAGAGAGATGGGTGACGGGGCATTTCCAGGGGCGTTTCTATTCTTGGGAAGAAGGGAAGGGGAGACGGGAGGGCAGCTACATTTCAAGCAGACTGTGCTGTGTGTCTGGTGACCAGTCCAGGAAGTAGGGTGCTGGGTCCCTCTCAGCCTGCTCTCTGTCGAGCCAGTCTCGCAGTGTAAGGCTTTTCCTGTCCCCAGCTTTAACCCCTTGATGGATGCCCTCTGCTCTTAGGGTCAACACCACGGTTCTGCACATGGCTGCCGGGCTCTTCCTCCATCGTCCGGCTCCTGCCTGCCCCAGAGCAGCCTCCGCCTGTGTTCCCTCTGTCTGGAACACTCTTTCTTCCCCTTGGTCGGGAGAGGGCCTCCTCATTCTCCAGCTCAGCTTAAATGTCACTTGTTCAGGGAAGGGACCCGCTACCCCCAGTCTAAAGTGGGCCCCCCTCAGTGACTCTCAGGGCAGCACCTACCAGGACAGGCGTAATGATCGTTGAGTGTGTTCCTGTAGGAGGGCAGAGCCGGTGTCTTTCTTGCTGTTGATTCTTAAATGCCTGGGTGAGGAGCTGGGGCTGTTTGGGGGAAGACAGACGGGTGACCAGGTATATCCCGGTTCCCAGGAGGGTCAGCCTTCTTTTGGGGCGCCAGCTGTGAATACTGTGGCATCAGCAGCCCCCAGAGTGATTTCAGCCAGTCCCAGGGAGGCCAGGGGCTGACTGGCGCCAGCTTGGGCAGAGGAGCCGGGGGAGGGAAAGGGTTAGACCGCCCCGGAGCAGGAAATCACAGCCACTCACAATTCTACATTCCATTCACTCAGCAGGCGTTTCTCTGAATGTTTCTTGAGGTCTTAACATATGTCTGGGGCTATGCCAGACACTTTGCCTTTGTTCACTAGGTAGTCACTGAGCTCCTGCTGTGAGCCAGGCGCTATCCCCCGCTTTCTGGGACGACCACAACCCCTGCCCTGGTGGAGCTGATGTGCTAGAAACAGGAGGGGGACACACATGAGTAAAATACACAGCCAGTCAGATGATAGTAAGTCCTATGGAGAGAAGCTAAGCAGGGAGCGGAGAAAGGAAGCCTGAGCGGGTTACAATTTCAAATTCCTGGGGCATGTGGTGACTCAGTTAGTTGAGTGTCCGGACTTCAGCTCAGGTCATGATCTCACAGTTCGTGAGTTCAAGCCCCACATCGGATTTACTGCTGTCAGCTCAGAGCCCACTTCAGATCCTCTGTCTCCCCCACCCCGTCCCCTCCCTGCTCACTCCCTCTCAAAAATGAATAAAACATTAATAAAATGAAATAAAATTCCTGTGGCAAATAGGTACCGTTATGATTCCCACCTTATAGAAGGGGAAACTGAGGTTCAGAGAGGTTGAGTGAGTTAAATACGGTCACACAGCTTATCAGGGCCAGAGCTGGTCTTCTAGATGGATCGCTCTATCTATCTATCTATCTATCTTTTACCACTCTGCTTCCCCCTGCATCAGAAACAGTGTGACCCAACCTTTTCGAGGCTTGGTTTCCTCTGGGGCTTGAAAGTTAAATGGGATAACATCTGGGAAGGAGGTGCGTCCCTGTCTGGCAGGAAGAGGGCAGGCTCCGCCAGGATTTGGGGACAGGGAAGGCGTGGTGGTCATGGGTGCTCCTGCTCAGATGGGGAAGGGGAGAGGAGGGGGGGAGTAAGGGTGCCCTCCTGCCCTCCCCTGCAGGCGTCCTGCCTCTGTGGCTCTGCCCCCTGCATCCTGTGCAGCTGCTGTCCCTCCAGTCCTAACTCCACCGTGACCCGCCTCATCTTCACGGCCTTCCTCTTCCTGGGGGTGCTGGTGTCCATCATCATGCTGAGCCCTGGTGTGGAGAGTCAGCTCTACAAGGTGAGCGGCCCTGAGGGCAGGCAGGGGAGCGAGGTGGCCTGGAGGACTGGCCTGCAGCGAAGGCCCCGCTGCTGCAGGCTGGGGGTGCCCAGCCCTCTGAGGACGCTGGGCAGGAGTGACCCGGGGTTGGTGACAGGGGCATTTCTTCACGTGGGGAGGAGAGTTTGAACCTCACGTGGGAGTTCTGGTTTCTCATAAGTCTCCCTTGGAGAATCTTACTAATCATCGTTGTCCCCTGGACACTGGCCCCGGGGCATGCTGTCCCCTCCTTCGTGCTCAAGCCCCGTTTGGGGTCCTCTCTTCCCTTCCTCTCCGCGTTTCATAGCCTGGCACAGATCCAGGGCGACATTTAGGCCAGTGGCTCTAACATGTGTGCGCGTGTGTGAAGGTACGAATGCCCTGGGGAGTGTGCTAGAAATGCAGACTCTCAGCCCCCGCCTCAGAGACTCCGAGAGGGGCCCTGGAATCTCACTTTCCCCCAGAATCTCCGGGGGTTCTGATGTGGGTGATGGAGGAGAGCACTAGGGGGAACCCTGCTTTCGACAGAGCCATGAGGTCCTGAGGCTGCAGGTGCGACAGCAGGGAGACACGCAGAGAGTAACGACCTGTGACTGGACCCTGTGTCCCCATCTGTCCCGGGTTGGATGGGGGGGACGCTCACTCTCCGGAGTTCAGCCCCAGCGGTGGGCAGGGGTGCAGATGGAGGGGAAGGAGGGGGCTTCCCTCCTGGCAGGCCTTGGCAGAGTCGGCCCGGAGTTCCAGGGGCAGGGGCCTTCACGCTGCTCTCTCTCCCTTCAGCTGCCGTGGGTGTGTGAGGAGGGGGCCGGGACCCCCATCGTCCTGCAGGGCCACATCGACTGTGGCTCCCTGCTCGGCCACCGCGCCGTCTACCGCATGTGCTTTGCGACGGCAGCCTTTTTCTTCCTCTTCACCCTGCTCATGCTCTGCGTGCGCAGCAGCCGGGACCCCAGGGCTGCCATCCAGAACGGGTGAGGGCGCCCCTGCCCGCAGCTAGGACCCCCTGCCCGACTCCAGCTCCAGGCCCTGCCCCCACTCAGGAGCCACCAAAGCACAGAGATCAGCTCAGTGAGTTGCTCCCACTTCTCAGATGAGTAAGTCAGAGAGGGCAAGAACATGCTAAGGCCACACAGCACTGTAGTGACACGGTTGGGCAGGAACCTGGGTGATCACTGTCACTCCAGCTTGGTCCTTCCCTCTGCCCCTCAGGGTTTTTCAAGGGCCAGGACAGACTTTCTGTGCCCATCAGACCACTAGAAAGTCCCTCTTCACCTGTCCTAGTACCTGCTCTTTGGGGGTGGGAGTTCTGGGGCCCACCCCCCACTTAGCCCCCCTGGCTCTTCTCCCCACCCCCAATAGATTTTGGTTCTTTAAGTTCCTGGTCCTCGTGGGCATCACCGTGGGCGCATTCTACATCCCTGACGGCTCCTTCTCCAACGGTAGGCGGCCTTGGTGGGAGGGATGGGGGCTCCCAGGGGGGAGGTGGGGTCTCCAGAGGGAGGAGCACTGGTGGGGGTTGCTCTTTGCCTCGGCACACGGACCCCAGGCTGCTGGCCGGGTCGCTGCCCCCCCCCCCGCCCCAGGGAGACAGCACCCTGGTGCTTGGCCACATGGCCTTTAGACAACGTGAGGGGGCCTGCGGAACGTGCCTCAGCCTGACCCTGCCACCTGCCACGCAGCATCTCTGTGCATGGCTAAGGACATCCCTGAGGGCAGGGACTCTGCTGTTTCTCAGTGTCGCCATCACAGAGGCGTGGCATGAACGGTTGTCGACTGGATAAATGTGTGTGAGAGGGAGACAACGGGAGCGTGCCTGCTGCGTAAATCCCAGGAAGCCTGGCGCTCAGGCTGCTCCCCTACGGCCTCGCCTCCTCTCCCCTCACCTCTCCCTCCCCTCTCCCCACCCAGTCTGGTTCTACTGTGGTGTCGTGGGCTCCTTCCTCTTCATCCTCATCCAGCTGGTACTGTTCATCGACTTCGCGCACTCCTGGAACCAGAGGTGGCTGGGCAAGGCCGAGGAACGTGACTCCCGGGCGTGGTATGCAGGTGAGCACCGCCACTCAGCCTCCAGACCCCGGGGACTGGGACTTCCTGAGCATCAGGGCGTCCCCGCAGCTACAGGAAAGCCTCGAGGGCATCTGGAACAGCCCCCTGCCCCAGGGCAGCAGTTGAACTGTCTAGGGCAGATGGAGGGAAGGGGCAGCTGGCTCTGGGGTCACTTGAGGGGGTGGTCAGAGGAGAGCCGAACCGGAGAGGCCTTGGCGGGGTCTGAGTTCAGCGGTTCCCACAGGACGGGCCACGCACAGCCAGCCCAGACCCAGCCAAATGACACTCGGTCACTGAAGCCCCCGTGGCAGAATGGGTGCCTGTTCAGCTGTCTTTCTGAGCCGATCAAGGAGAAAGGCTCACTCAGGAGCTGGTCTGGTTTCACGCCTCTCTCACGCTGGTCTCTCTGACAGAGAGCAGGGCTTCAGCAGGTCACTATGCATCCAGTTGACTTTTCATTTTTTTTTAATTGCAAGAGAGAGAGAGAGGGAGAACAAGCAGGTGAGGGGCAGAGAGAGAGAGAGAGAGATTGAGAGAATCCCAACAGGCTCCGCACTGTCAGCGCAGAGCCCAATGTGGGGCTCGAACTCAAGAACCGTGAGATCATGACCTGAGCCAATATCAAGAGTTGGACACCCAACCAACTGAGCCACCCAGGAGCCCCTCCAGTTGACTTTAAAAAAAAATTTTTTTTTTTTTTAATGGTTGTCTATTTTTGAGACAAGGCAAGAGACAGAGTGCAAGCGGCCGAGGGGCAGACAGAGGGAGACACAGAATGTGAAGCAGGCTCCAGGCTCTGAACTGTCAGCACAAAGCCCGATGTGGGGCTCGAACTCACAAACTGTGAGATCATGACCTGAGCCGAAGTCGGCCGCTTAATTGACTGAGCCACTCGGGTGCCCCTCCAGTTGGCTTTTTATTGTGCGTCCGTCATATGTCTTTGCATGGTTAGCTTCTTTATGGCAAGGGAGCCATCTCAGTTCAGGTGTTGGTGAATGACAGACATTCAGGAGACTCCGATGTCATTCCTCCAGTGAGGAAGCTGAGGGCTCACACAGGGGACTGCCCGACAAGCCCCCGGAGGGCTCGGGGGTCCCTGTGCCTCCTGACTCTGCTGCTTGCCACCCTTCCTGCCCAGGCCTCTTCTTCTTCACTCTCCTCTTCTACACGCTGTCCATTGCGGCCGTGACGCTATTGTTCATCTACTATACCCACCCCGGCCCCTGCTACGAGGGCAAGGTCTTCATCGGCCTCAACCTCACTCTCTGCGTCTGCGTCTCCATTGTCGCCGTCCTGCCCAAGGTCCAGGTGAGCCTGCCTGTCTTTGCCCATCCTGATGCCGCCAGGCCCCTTGGTGTGTGGGACTTCTGGTGGGAACCTTGGGGTCCTGGGATGGGGCTGTTAGTCACAGAAGCTTGGACTAAGAGTGTGGACTCCCAAGTCAGCCTCCCTGGGTTGGAGTCCCAGTTTGCACATCTACATGCTTGGTGTCTTTAGGAAAGTGCCTTAACCTCTCTGTGCTTTTCTCTTCTCAAATGTAAAAATGAGGATTATACCTAGTCTTTGGAGTTATTTGCAGGATGGAGATAGAGTTTGTGAACACACAGAACAGGGTCGGGAGTATAAGTATCCATCAGACATTAACTGTTGTTATCATTGTTGTCTTTATGGAAATCGGGAGACCGTCAGGGAGGACCACTGAGCAACGATTCCTAGACCCCTCAATAAGGGGGTGCTGGGAGTTCCACAGTTTCTAGTCCCAGAACATCTAGGGTAATGGGTGGGGCTCCCCAGGTCATCATGTGCTTTTCAGAAAGCCTCTGAGCCCAGGGGTGCCTCGTGGTTGGGGATCTCGCCCCACCAGGGACTTCACAGCTAGCTTGGGTAGCCTTTGAGGGTCTTTAGCAGAAAGGTGGGGAACCTCCCTTCTGGTCAGAGCCTCTATTTCCAGGTGAGAAAACTGAAGCCCACAGAGGGTGATCCCTCTGTCCCAGCTCACACAGCAATCCATATTCATTCAACAAATACTTCCGGAACACTTACTGTGTACCAGGCCCTCTTGTAGGTGTTGGGGATACAGCTGTGGAGAAGAGGGGGAAGAATAACAATAGCTACCAGTCGATGGCATCTGTCCTGTCATTTAGTCGTGCACCATCATCGTCCCCACTTTCCACTTTCATACTTTCTTGGAGGAGGAAAGACACTCGCCTGAGGTCACCCAGCTGGTAGGGGGCAGAGCTAGGGGTGGAACAAGCAGACTGTCTCCAGACCCTGTGCTTTTTTTTTAAGTTAGCTTCTTTCTTTCTTTCTTTCTTTCTTTCTTTCTTTCTTTCTTTCTTTCTTTTTGAGATAGAGAGAGAACAAGCGGGGGCAGGGGCAGAGAGAGAGTGGGGAGGGAGAATCCCAAGCAGGCTCTGCACTCCCAGCGCGTGGCCTGATGTGGGGCTTGAACCCATGAACAGTGAGATCGTGACCTGAGCCAAAATCTAGAGTCGGATGCAGGCATAGCGAGTGCAAAGGCCCTGAGTGGGGGAGAGGGTTTGGTGGGTTCTGTGGACAGAGAGGAGGCCACTGTGGCTGCCCTGCGGTGGGAGGTGGGCGGGGAGGAGCTTGAGGGGGCGTGGTCAGGTGGAGAAAAAAGCAGGGGTGAACCCGGAGGGCTTTAATTCAGAGTGAAGCGTTCTCAGCAGGGGAGCGACTGAGATGACTTGTTAAGAGAGAGAATGGAGACTCCATGTTTGGGCAGCCGGGGTGGGTGGTGGGTGGCCTGGGTACTGTGTTTTCCCGAAGGGTGTGGGGTGGGATGGCCCTAGGGTGCTGGGGCTTTCTGAGGTCCCCTGGTTGGGAGGGAGTGGGCTAGGTGTGGGTGAGGTGTCCCCCACGTCTGACGGGGTCTTCCTGATGGATTGCCTCTGCCAGGACGCCCAGCCCAACTCGGGTCTGCTGCAGGCCTCCGTCATCACGCTCTACACCACATTTGTCACCTGGTTGGCCCTGTCCAGTGTCCCTGGTGAGTACAGGCCTGGATTCGAGGAAGCCTGGGCTCATTCCTGGGTCAGTAGCGACCTTCTGGGGGGACTGGAGACCCTCACAGGTGTCAGGGACACCTCAGCCCAGCCTGTTCCTCATGCTAGTCTTTCAGGGAGTAGGAGGACCCTCTCTGTTCCAGGATCTATTTCCCTGTCATCTGTCTGCTAAGTTCTGTCTGTCGCTGGGATTTGGACGGTCAGTTGTATGTCTGTCTGTCCATTTGGGTTGGCTGTCTGCCCTACCTCAGACCTGGCCTGCATGGGCTGAGGGTGACCGGTCTCCCATCCCTAGACCAGAAATGCAACCCTCACCTGCTGACCCACTTGAGCAACGGGACGATCCTGGCAGGCCCCGAGAGCTACGAGACTCACTGGTGGGATGCACCGAGCATCGTGGGGCTCATCATCTTTATCCTGTGCACCGTGTTCATCAGGTAGAGTGGGGGGTCTGGCTTCTGGGGAGGTGTCACGTTGGCGGGGCCTGATGGCGCGAGGGAGGGGAAGATGTGGGAGCCGAGACACCAGGCCGGGAGGCGCTCTCGACACGTGCATGTCCGGCATTGTGCTAGTGGAGAAACCGAGTCCCTCAGGGGGGCACAGCATGACTGGGCTGCGGAGGCAGGGTTGGACGCTGCCTCCTGGGCCAGGGACGCTTCTTGCACAGCCGGCTGGCACGTGCCCAGCTCGGTAGGGGCAGGCGCCTGTGGGGGCAGGGGAGAAGCCTGGACTGGGGTCAGCAGGTACAGGCTCTGTCACTCACCTGCTGTGTGGTCTTTCCGAGCTTCAGTTTCCTCTTTGTAAAAGGAAGAGGGTAACCTCCAATGCCCAGGGTGGTTGTGACCCCTACAGTGTCACCTGAGAGGGGGCAGCTCATACTTAAGATCACACAACTTAAAAAAATTTTTTAATGTCTATTTTTATTTTTGAGAGAGAGAGAGAGAGAGAGAGAGAGAGAGAGAGAACAAGAGGGGGAGGGGCAGAGAGAGAGGGAGACACAGAGTCCAAAGCAGGCTCCAGGCTCCAAGCACAGAGCTCGATGCAGGGCTCAAACCCACGAACCGTGAGATCATGACCTGAGCCGAACTAGATTCCCAATCGGCTGAGCCACCCAGGCACCCACATAACAACTTTTTTTTTTAATTTATTTTTTAAATTTTATTTTTTACATTTACATCCAAATTAGTTAGCATATAGTGCAACAATGATTTCAGGAGTAGATTCCTTAATGCCCCTTACCCATTGAGCCCATCCCCCCTCCCACAACCCCTCCAGTAACCCTCTGTTTGTTCTCCATATTTAAGAGTCTCTTATGTTTTGTCCCCTCCTTGTTTTTATATTATTTTTGCTTCCCTTCCCGTATGTTCATCTGTTCTGTGTCTTAAAGTCCTCATACGAGTGAAGTCATATGATATCCGTCTTTCTCTGACTAATTCCGCTTAGCATAATACCCTCCAGTTCCATCCATGTAGTTGCAAATGGCAAGATTTTGTTCTCTTCGATTGCCAAGTAATACTCCATTGTATATATATATATATATGTATACACACACATACATATACCACATCTTCTTTATCCATTCATCCATCGATGGACATTTGGGCTCTTGCCATACTTTGGCTATTGTCGATAGTATGGCTATAAACATGGGGGTGCATGTGTCCCTTCGAAACAGCACACCTGTATCCCTTGGGTAAATACTTAGTAGTGCATTTGCTCGGTCCTAGGGCAGTTCTATTTTTAATTTTTTGAGGAATTTCCATCCTGTTTTCCAGAATGGCTGCACCAGCTTGCATTCCCGCCAGCAGTGCAAAAGAGATCCTCTTTCCCCGCATCCTCGCCAACATCTGTTGTTGCCTGAGTTGTTCATGTTAGCCATTCTGACAGGTGTGAGGTGGTATCTCATTGTGGTTTTGATTTGTATTTCCCTGATGAGGAGTGATGTTGAGCATTTTTTCATGTGTCCGTTGGCCATCTGGATGTCCTCTCTGGAGAAGTGTCTATTCATGTCTTTTGCCCATTTCTTCACTGGATTATTTTTTTCTTTGAGTGTTGAGTTTGATAAGTTCTTTATAGATTTTGGATACTAACCCTTTATATCCGATATGTCGTTTACAGATATCTTCTGCCATTCCGTTGGTTGCCTTTTAGTTTTGCTGATTGTTTGCTTCTCTGTGCAGCAGCTTTTTATTTTGATGAGGTCCCAATAGTTCATTTTTGCTCTTGTTTCCCTTGCCTCTGGAGATGTGTTGCGTAAGAAGTTGCTGTGGCCAAGATCAAAGAGATTTGTGCTTTCTCCTCGAGGATTTTGATGGCTTCCTGTCTTACATTTAGGGCTTTCATCCATTTTGAGTTTATTTTTGTGTATGGTGTAAGAAAGTGGTCCAGGTTCACTTTTCTGCATACTGCTGTCCAGTTTTCCCAGCCCCACTTGCTGAAGAGACTGTCTTTATTCCACTAGATATTCTTTCCTGCTTTGTCAAAGATCAGTTGGCCATACGTTTGTGGGTCCATTTCTGGGTTCTCTATTCTGTTCCATTGATCTGAGTGTCTGTTGTTTGTGCCAATTACAACTTTTTTTAAAGGGGCATCTTAGCAAGCGTTTATCGGTATGGACCCTGGAGCCAAACTGCCTGTGTTTGAACCTGTCACTGCCACTCACCAACAGGGTGATCTCTGGCAGGTCACTTAACCTTTCTTTCTGTGCCTTAGTTTGCTCTATCTGTAAAATAAAGATAAAAATAGTACCTACTTCACTGGATTGTTGAAAGATTATAGATGAGTCAGTATGTATAAGGCACTTAGAAAAGAACTTGGCAGGGAGTGGGAGCCAAGTGTTTGTTTTTATTGCCAATAGCTGTGAACATTTATTCGCACAGCTGGGTGGCGGTGAGTGACTGTTTTGTGAGGGTCACCAGACGCTAATACTGAGCAGAACTGCTGTTTACGCTCAATCTGGCTGACTCATTACTGCCTCCTCGAGGCCCCACATGGCTCCCAGCGCCGCTTCCCATGTCTCCCCTCACGGCCAGGAGGGAGCCTCTGTGCTGCTCCTCTCTTCTCCCCGAGTCGTCCATCCCGGTCAGGGCCCGTTCCCCTAAGAGCAGCACACCTGTCTCGGAACATTTTGAGGCCGTTGCACATTTTGTTTTGTTTTGACCTTTTTTTCAAAACCCTTTCTCCAAGCCAAGCCTGGGCAGTTCACAAACGTCTCTCTTCATCACCTCATTTGATCCCTTTTTCAACCTGGAAAGGCCCACATCACCTCCAATTTGCAGAAAAGGAAACTGGAGGCCCAGGAGGAGCAGCCGCCTGTCTGAGGCCGTGAGCGTGCAGTGGCCGCAGACCTTGAGGACACGGTCCCTGCTGGTGGCGATCCAGGCACCCAGCTGTTGCCCGCTGCTTCCGGAACGCACGCCTCCCCGGCCTGTGGTCACTGGGCAGCGGCTCTGAGAGCCCCGGGGCCTGTCTGTTCTTTTTTAATTTTTATCTTTCTTATTATGTTGATATATTTTTTTTTTAATTTTTTTTTCAACGTTTTATTTATTTTTGGGACAGAGAGAGACAGAGCATGAACAGGGGAGGGGCAGAGAGAGAGGGAGACACAGAATCGGAAACAGGCTCCAGGCTCTGAGCCATCAGCCCAGAGCCCGACGCGGGGCTCGAACTCACGGACCGCGAGATCGTGACCTGGCTGAAGTCGGACGCTTAACCGACTGCGCCACCCAGGCGCCCCGATATATTTATTTTTTGAGAGAGAGAGAGAGAGAGAGAAAGCAAGCTGGGGAGGGGCAGAGAGAGAGAGAGAGAGAAGAGAAATCCCAAGTAGGCTGCATGCTGTCAGCACAGAGCCTGGTGTGGGGCTCAAACCCACGAACCATGAGCTCATGACCTGAGCCAAAACCAAGAGTCAGATGCTGAAATGACCGAGCCATCCAGGCACCCCAGGGGCCTGTCTGCTCTTAGCATGGTTCTTAGAGCCCAGGAAGCAAAGAAGTGTGAACAGCTATGCCCAGCTACGTCCCTGGGACCTGGGCTCCTGTGTATTAGATGTCAGCATGATGTTTTGGTGATCGGGGTCAGCAAAAGCTCAGTCAGTGACTTCTCCACTTGATGGGGTGGGGCTGGGGCCCAGAGCCCCTCCTTGTCACTTTTTTTCTAAATGCAAGTTGGATCCGCAAAATTGCCTTGTGTCTCAAACTATTAAATACTGTTAAAAATACCAAGACCTCATTACAGAAAAGAAATGACAAAAAACCATTACTCTTGTATTTTTAAATTATAAACGTGAAGAAAGGGGACATAATTGGTAAAACCGCTCACCTAGTAGAAGTAGAAGGAAAACGAACTTGATAGCAAATGAGCATTCTTAATGATTAACATGATTAGTGAATGTCATACCTGGCATGTCACTGGCGGTACTGGGTGCTCAGTACCGGTTTACAGACCTGGCGAATGGACAACCTGAGTAACAGTGCTTGTTTCTTTAGTTTATACTCTGTGCCGGGCGTAGCGCGAGGGGCTTTACCTTATTAATCCTCCTGGCAAGCCTACGAGGGAGGTGCCGTTCTCCCCAATTTCACAGAGGCTCAGAGAGGTTACGTGTCTTGCCTCAGGCCACGGAGGGAGTGGGAGTGGAGTTCAGAGTCAAAGCAGTTAGATCATTTCTGGGCCCAGCGCCTAACCAGCAGGTCACCGGGCCCCAAGTTTCCAGAACCGTTGTGCCCGTTGCTGTGACCGACGCCCTGGCTCACGAGGCCGCCTGGAACTGCCCACCTGCCTCCTTCCTCCCTCCCCCCTCCCCCCCCCCTGCAGTCTGCGCTCCTCGGACCACCGGCAGGTGAACAACCTGATGCAGACAGAGGAGTGCCCGTCCGCGCTGGAGGCCACGCAGCAGCAGCAGGTGGCGACCTGCGGGGGCCGGGCCTTCGACAATGAGCACGACGGCGTCACCTACAGCTACTCTTTCTTCCACTTCTGCCTGGTGCTCGCGTCCCTGCACATAATGATGACGCTCACCAACTGGTACAGGTGCGTGCAGCCTGGCCGCGCACGGATGGAACCCGCCGTGCCAGGATGTGTGGGGCACACGTGTCCTCTCCTCTGGCCCCTCCCTGGGTTCTTCCTGATGCTCAAGGCTTGGGTGATGTCCAGGACCCTCCACAGAGCCTGCCCGTCCGTGCCCCAGCTTCCCTGCACGGCAGCTGGCACCTTCACTAAGCCCCTGAGAAGGAGGCGACCGCGGGCTTGTGCAGGGCACAAGAGGGTGTACAGATCACGGGTGGTGATTTGCATTCTGAGGTCAGAGTTGGGATTCACGGCGGGAGGGTTAGGATTTAGGGTGTGGGGTTAGAGTCAAAGTCACAGGGTCAAGAGTAAGAGTCATGAGGTCAAGGGTCGGGATTGGGCACACACAAAGTCACAGATTTGGCCATTGGGTTAAAATTGGGGCTAGCAGGCCGTAAAGCAGCCTGAAGTTTCCAGGCCAAGGAGCTACGATTTAAGAGTCAAGGGGCAAGTTTAAGGTCAGAGATATCAGAACTTGGTCATAAGACCAGGGGCCAGGGATGGAGTTACAGGATTGAGGGTCAGAGGCCAGGTTGGAGGTCAGGACTGGAGCTCCAGGGTCCCCAAGTGAGGTTATAACATAGTCTAGGACGGGGTCAGTGTTGAAATTGAGGTCAGGGTCAGGTCGGTGGTATTTGTCGAAAGCTACATCTGGGGTCAAAGACATAGCTGAGGCCAGGTGTCAAACCTATCAAGAGAGGGGGGCTAGGGTTACAGAGTCAGAGCCAGAGTCGAGGTCAGAGGTCGCACCGGGGTCGTAAGGGCAGGGCCAGATCTGCGGTCACGGCGCCGGGGGCCCGGCTCACTGGGATCATGGTGTGTCGCAGACCCGGCGAGGCCCGGAAGATGATCAGCACGTGGACAGCCGTGTGGGTGAAGATCTGTGCCAGCTGGGCGGGGTTGCTCCTCTACCTGTGGACCCTGGTGGCCCCCCTCCTCCTGCCGAACCGAGACTTCAGCTGAGGCGGCCCCCTGCAGCCAGCCCGCTCGGAGTCTCCGGGCTCAGTGAGTCTGCCACGCTGAGCCCCTACCCCTACCCCCCTCCAGGACTCGCCTCTGAGCTGGGCCCCCTGTTCTTAGTGCCTTCAGGGATGAGATCCGGACCACAGAGCTGCCTCTTCCTTACCTTTGTCCCCTGTCACCTGCACTCCCCCTCTTGGGAAAAAAAGGGCCCCTTATGCTCAGGCTCCCCAGGAGAGGGTCCTGAAGGAGAGAAGCACTCAGAGCCACTCGGAGAGTGGGAGCACTCCCCACGATGGGGTGCCCAGCACTGAGGCCTGGATATTCCTGACCACGTCCCCCAGGGCACCCCGCCCCCTTCCCGGACTCCGTGCCTTACCGAGTCTCCAAGACTTTATGCAATAAACAAGCCAGTGCACGTGCCTCCCCATGTTCTGTGCCCCTCACCCTGGGTGCGGCCCCCATGCTATCTGGGGCCAGTGTGGGGGTGGACACAGAATGTCAGAGCTGAGGGGGTCAGAGGAGGGACCTGGGCTCTGTTCTGTAGGTCACGGGGAGGCTTGGGGTGGAGGCGGGGCAGGCTACTGGAGAAGGAGAGGCTTTGGAAAAAGGAAGTCTGGGGGCCAGGAAGGAACCTGGAACAGTGTCTGCACGAGGGGTGGTGAGGCCAGAGTCAGGCTGGAGAGGGGAGTTTGTGCAGGGTGACCGAGGAGGCCATCTTTGGTGTCCTACCAGTGCCAACCCTGAGCCCCTGCCCACCTCTGGCCTGCCTCCAGGGTCCTACTCCTTCCTGCTGTAGTCGTAGTCCTTGCCACCTGCTTTGGGTCAGGTGCCTTAGGGAACGCGGAGAAGAATCTGACCCATCACCCAGACTCAGTGTGCTGTGGAGAAGAGCGTGCACTTGAGTCAGCCAAGCTGGCTCAGACCCAGTGAATCTTGGAAGCCGTGGGGCTTCTGTGGGACTCCAGGCAAGTCTTTCCCCTCTGGGCCCTGGCTCTTCATCCATCAGCCGGGAAAACGCCGCCCACTCCCAAGCTGTTGGGAGGCACGGATGAAGCAGCCTCCGTGACGTGCCTGGCAGGTGCTCAAAGAGTACGATCAGTTCCCATCTCCGAAGGTGCACGGTGATGCAGGAAGGGAGAGGGGCTACAGACGGGCTCCTGGTTCGGCCCCAGGGCCTGGTGTGAGCCGACGACTGACCGTAGGCCAGGCATCACTTCCATGTGTGGCTGTGACAGATCGGCATGGACGTGACTGGGTTTGCCGGGTGCTGGGGGTGCAGTGGCCAGGGACACGTCTTCCAGGGAGCTCCTGGATCGTGGAGGGGGGGTGCAGGGGTGGAGGCAGCACAGGTGCACAGGGGTGCACTGCGGGGACACCTGACACGGGCCAGGAGTCAGGCCAGACATCCTGAAGAATGCGTGGAAGCCAGCCAGGTCAAGAGGAATGGGAGAAGGCAGAGGGGACATCATGTGAGCAAGAGAGAAAGTGGGGGAGGGAGCCTGGGTGGTTCAGTAGCTTGAGCATCAGGCTCTTGATTTTGGCTCAGGTCATGAGCCCAGGGTCATGAGATAGAGCCTGCTTGGGATTCCCTCTCTCTGTCTGTCTGTCTGTCTGTCTCTCTCTCTTCCTCTGCCTCTCCCCTGACCGCGCATGCTGTCAATCTCTCTAAAACAAAAAATAAATAAGTGAAAAATTCTTAGAGAGAGAGAGGGAGAGAGGCGTTCCAGGATAATGAGGAGTGCGGGGTGGCTGGTGTGCAGGGCACGGGGGTGGGGGGCGGTCAGGAGTCGGTGTGAGCTGGGAGAGATGGGCTGGGCCGGGATCATACAGGCCTTTGGGGGCCGTTGTTGAAGAGATCAGATGTTGTCTTCAGTGTAGAGGGGAACCATGGAGGGTTTTGGAGCAGGGTAGGAGCGGCGAAGGTGGGAGGCAATCACGGGGAAGCCCCAGAAGGCTTCGAGCTGAGCAGTGACATGGACGGGTTGTTATCTTAGAAGGATTCCCCTGGATGAAATGGAGGGTGTGGTAGCTGGGACAGGTGCCAGGGCCCGGGAAAGAAGGCAGGGGGTGGGGGTGTGGTCTGGAGCGGGGCCCAGGAAGGCTTCTCTCAACCCTGGGACAGACCCCGGGGATGCTGTCGGCCCTGGGTGCCTTTCAGCCCAAGGAAACCCTCTCCATGAGGCAGCCTGTTCCTTCCCCCACCCACCCCACCCAACATTTCATTTGTTTCCTCATTTCACCTTTGGGAGAAAAAGCCCACGCTGTGCTCCTGCTAACCTTTTTTACGAGCTTGTGGAAGTGGACCGTTTTGTCCTGCTTTTGTATCCTCTTGCTGTATAGTCTTCGAGTTATTCATTCAACAAACATGCACCGAGCGTGAGTTCTGGGCCAGGGTCCGGGCCGGGGGCGGGCCTGGCAGGGAAGGAGGCAGAGGCCAGGCTGAAGAGTCTGGATCCCTGGCTAAGGAGTTTCAGGTCCCAACTTGGGGGTCACCGCCTCTGAGAAGCCACCCGGGTTTCTCTCAGACAGCCCCCAGCGGTATTTCCCCAGTCCCTGTTCTGCCCTCCAGGAAGGCGATGGCCACACTCGCTCACCTGGCCATGGAATGACTCTCTGGGCCGAGCGAGCGTGAAGCCCGCAGATCACGTGGGGCAACGGGCAGTGCGGTGTACTGGAAAGCTCTCCGGGCTCCGCTCCGGTCGTCTCTGCACGGCCGCCACACCATGGGACCTTTGGCAGCTCTGTCGCGGCCTCTGAGCCTCAGCTGCAGCTTTGGTACAATGGCAGCCATAGCGGTTCTGTAAACCATAAAAGCATGGTGACCCTGTGGGCCGCGCGGTGTGGTAACGCAGCAGACGCTCCCAATCCCCTCCTCCCTTTCCTGCCACCCTCGCAGGGGCTGGCGAAGTCAGCCAGTCACTTTGCAGCTTCCCTGAGAGAAGAGGGCATCTGACAACATTGTGGCCGATGACAGCCAAGTGGGATGGTAAGGAGTCATTCTAGGGGAGGGGCTGCTTCTCTTACGAGGCACTGTTCGTCCCCCACCGGCCCCCCCCTCCTGTCTGAACACAAAATGTGATGCCTGGGGCTACGGCAGCCTCCCTTGGGACCGTGAGGCACCGGGCTTGATGACGGGAAACCAACAGAGGGAGAGGACTGTGGGGCGAGAGACAGAAGGAGTCTGGGTCCTCGGTGCGCCCTTGAGCTGCTGCCTGTCTCCACGCTTCTGTGACGCGAGGAAAACCAATGTCAATATATTGGAGCCCCTGTTAATTGGGTATACGGTTCCCTGCAGCTGAATGTATTTCTGGCATAACATGTGACGTGATCGTTAATTTTAGTGATAATAAAAACAATAAACACGAGAAACTATCCCAGGACTGTTGGGTAGCCATAGTGTAGCACGCACACTCATAGATACGGATATATTTATAAATAAATGTATATATTATGTACTTATATGCCATGCATGTCTGTTTAGTAGCAGGAGAAACTGTCAGGAGATCGTTTTTTGAGACGCTGATTTTTCTGTTGTTTCTCCCAAACACACGCGGGAAAAGGAAGTTCTAGATCTCCCTGCCTTGGGGGAGGTTTGAGGGAGAGCGGGAAGCGGGAGGGAGAGGTTACCTGCGAAATAACCCTTCCCCTCCTACCTTTGGTCTCCAAAAGCCCAGTCTGTTGAGAAGCTTCTGGGCAGTGGGGGAGGGGCAGTGAGGGGGCAGCACAGGTGCCTCCTGGAGGGAGAGGAGAGAGGAAGAGCCCCTGCAGAAACTCGATGAGAGATGAGGCCATGTCTCCCAGACCCTAAAGAAGTTCTCTGTGACAGAAGAGGGGGTAGGGCACTGTGGGTTCTGTTAGCAAGGGTGGGGGTCCCGGTTTCCTGCTGAGCTGGGGGAGCTGCTGGGACCTGGGGAGGGGTGTGTGTGGAGGGAGTGGAAGCTCAGTTTCCACCTGGCGACTGGTCTCGCCCGCTCTCCCCACTCCCCGCCTCGCTGCTACATGTGACCCCAGGACTTTTGCACTTATCTTGGAGGGGCAAACAAACAGTACAAGGGTGTGAAAAGCATTTATCTGCTTCTCTTTTTCAAGCAGCAGCAGAGGATTCTATTGAATGAATATGATTTACTTCACTAAGCCTCAGTTGATGGGCATTTACATTGTCTTCAGTGGTTTTCTTTTTTCTGTTTTCTTTTGCCTTTGCTGCTGTCAGCCATACTGTTTATTCTGGCCGCTTCCTGGGCTGCAGAAAGAGTGTGGACTCCAGAGCCGAAACCCTTTAGGTTCTTACCTTGGCTTTGCCCCTAGCTGCTTTGTGGCCTCTCTGGGTCTCAGTGTCCCCATCTGCAGAATGGGGGTTATCGTAGCACCCACCCTATGGGATGTCGCCATGGTCAGCGAAAGCATGTATGTCCACAAAGGGCCTGGCACCATTCCGGGCCCAGAGTGGGAGCGGAAGGAATGGTGGCTTCTTTTTGTCCCTGGCTGTCAGTCCTCAGGAACTGAGCCAAAAGCCTAGACCAACAGATGAGGCCACCTTAGCCCTCCCTCTGCCTCCAGGGACAGCAGCCCTTTGCCCTTCTCGAGGTGAGTGTGAATGATGGTGGCAGCAGGTGGGGAGAAAAATGATAACGGGTGCCAATGTGTATTGAATGGTTCCTGTGCATCCAGCCTGGAGCAAGGAGCTTTAATCCCTAAGCAAGCCTGTTAGTGCATGGAGAAAGAAATCCGCTAGGGAAAAGGAAGATGGGGACCCTGACTCCCCAGTCTTCCCTACCCGCTAGTCTAAATCATCCTCCCCGTTTCTCTCAGTGCCCTGATTCTCTGCATAGCCGTTGTTACTGTGTGTGATTCCGTGTCCGTTTGTGTGATTATCACTAGATTGTCTGACTCTTCCTAAGGTCAATGAGGGCAAGAACCTACCTCATTGTTTATAGTTTTCCTGGTGCCTAGAACAGAGTGCGATAAAGAGAGAACCATGTTAGTTGATTGACTGATTGACCATTGGAATGAAACTATTAGGTGATTCCGGAAAGCCCAGAGGCTGGAGAGTTTGTAGGCAAGTAAGAGGGGGAGGTGTCCTGGGCTGGGTCAAGAGACCTGAATTCTATCACTGAGATGTGCAGGGGCCGAGGAAAATTCCCGGGCCTGGCTTTGAATCTGAGACCAACAGAGTAGATGAGGTCTACTCACGGCGTGGCTTGGCGGAGGCTGTGCAGTGAGAGGGCAGGCCCGCCCCAGGGCTGAAGGGCTGAAGCATCATGGTGAGGGGTGCGTGGCAGACGTGGGAAGGCCCAGGCTTCAGAGATTGCAGACTGGAGACCAGCAAGTGCGTCTGGTTTGGCCCTTGCTGCCTTTGATTTTTTTTTTTTTTAACGTTTATTTATTTTTGAGACAGAGAGAGACAGAGCATGAACGGGGGAGGGTCAGAGAGAGAGGGAGACACAGAATCTGAAACAGGCTCCAGGCTCTGAGCTGTCAGCACAGAGCCCGACGCGGGGCTCGAACTCACGGACCGCGAGATCATGACCTGAGCCGAAGTCGGCCGCTTAACCGACTGAGCCACCCAAGCGCCCCTGGCCCTTGCTGCCTTTAAAACAAGAACCATCGCAAGGATTGTGGTGTCTTTCTGTGGAGCACACCCTCCCTCAACCTGTCCCCTCCTCAGTGTCTGCCTGCTGCCTCATCGTGTCAGTGCCCCGCCCGGCCCACGATGACCTCTGTTTGCATCCCTGATGCAGGGCCAGGGGACTGTGGCTGGGGCACTGCGGGGGCCTGAGGCCTGTCCTCCCTCCTCTGAAATGCCTCAGGCGCAATGGGCTTGGTTGGCCTCAGCCTTTCCCTGTTCTGTTTCCCAGGGGTCCCAGGCTGGAAGGGCCCTTGGGACGGGCAGTGCCCTGTGGTGGCCAGATCCTGGGTTTGGATTCTGGCAGGCCTGGCTCCCGTCCTGGCCTCTCCTCTCCCCTCAGCTTCCTTTCCAGTCAACGGGAGTCGCTGCCCTGCGGGGTCCTGTTTAACTTCAGCCGCGAACAGCGCTGGACATCCTGCTCACGTACTCATTCATTTCACGTTCCCAGGGCGCCAGAACTCCACGCACAAGACCATCCCAGTTCCGACACCAATTGCAAAGTCAAGGGTTCCAAAGTTTGGTTATTCACTAGAAGGACTCACCGAACTCACTGAAAGCTGCTATACTCACGGTTACAGTTTATGATAGGAAAGGGGCAAAGATGAAAATCAGCCAGGGAGAAGATTCTGTGAAAATCAATCAAGGGAAACCTCATGAAAGTGGAGTGGAGAGGCCAGAAGGGGGAGCTTTCCTGGGCTACCAACTCAGTGTGGATCCCAGGAAGAACTGTCAGAATCATCAGTTACAGGCCCCCCACAGGAAAAGCTGTACATTTAATTTCCTACAAGAAATTGACCACCTCAGCCACTCAGCCAATGAGAAACCACCATTGCCCTGAGTTCTTGCTTTTTCTCCAGTGGACTTTTGTTCAAAACCATCCCTCCTGATTTCCTTCTTCTCCATAAAACAACATTCCTCTTTTTTGTTTGTTGGCTTAGCCTACGGTTTGTGTCATAGCTTGCTTGTCCCGAATTATCTGATAACCCCCGAATAAACCTATTTTTTGGCTGGTAAAATAACTGTTTTGTTTTTAAGGTCAACGACACGCAGGGTGGAATCCGAGGAAGCATCAGATGCTCAGCTTCCATTGCCCCCTTCCCCACGAGGTCGGGATGCATTCATTCCCCTGCGTCCACATGCGACAACGTGCATGGAACACTGCCAGTGAGGCAGCTCACCTGAACTCTGGTGTTCAGAGTTTTGGCTGGCCTCCATTATGCAGGCAGGATTGACTGAGTGAGGACTGGTTGATCCCAGTCTCCAGGTCAACTGATAAAACGTGGGACCCAACTTCCCACCCTAAATCACGTGCTTCGTCTTTCCTGGTGTGGCCAGCCCCTACCCTAAATTGCATTGTTACTCCCTGGCTAGTCCCAAACCTCCAGGAGAGCAAAGATTGCTGGCCAGGAGCTGAAGGCAGAGGTCAGACCCCTTTTCGGCAAGGTTAAAATCTATTTTTTTTCCAGCTTTATTGAGACATAACTGACATATAACATTGTATAAGTTGGAGGTGTACAACGTGTTGATTTGATAACCCTTACAAATTGCAGAATGATTACCATCAGAGTCCTAGCCACCATGCCCATCCTATCAGTTACCATTTCTTTTTGGTGGTGAGAACTCTTTTTAAGATCTACTCTCTTAACAACATGCAAGCATATGATACAGTACTATTAGCTATAATCACCATGCTGTACGTGACATCCCCAAACCTGTTAATCTTGTACTGGGAGTTATTCCCTTTGACCACTCTCACTCCATTTCTCCCACTCTCAATCCCTGGTTACCATTAAATTCTTTATTACTTACAAGATCAGTCTGGAAAATGACATGACTTTTGGACCTCGGAAGGTCTCAGAGGAGCCGCCCTGCCTCTGCCCACACTTCCAGCCTGAGCAGTCTGGGGCTGGCAGGTTGAGGACTTAGGAGGAAACACAGCTAAGATTTAATGGGGATTTCCTGCCAGCTCAGCCCTTCCCATGCACTACATCGTCAAACCCTCTCACCTTCTCCACGAGCAGGAAATATTCCTGGCCTCATTTTGGGTGTGAGAAAACTAAGGCAAGAAGGGGTTTATAACTCATTCAAGGCACACAGCTAGTAAGGGGAGAGCCTAGGATTTGGACATGTGTGGGTGACACCCAAGTCCAAGCTCTCTTCTGTCATGCCTCCTATATTCTAAAACCACGCATTTGGAGTCAGATATACTGGGTTCAAATTCTGGGCCCAGATACTTACAGGCTGTGTGATCTCGGCCAGGTCAGGGATTCTGAGTCTCAATTCCCTTATTTATTTAAAAAAAATTTTTTTAACATTTATTTATTATTGAGAGACAGAGCATGAGCGGAGAAGGGGCAGAGAGAGAGGGAGACACAGAATCCGAAGCAGTGGAATCCAAAGCTGAGCTGCCAGCACAGAGCCCGACGCGGGGCTCGAACTCACAAACCACGAGATCATGACCTGAGCCGAAGTCGGACGCTTAACCGACTGAGCCACCCAGGCGCCCCATTATGATGGTCTTTTTGATCAATGCTTCCTTCTCTCTGGTCTCAATGGCCTGCTACTCCCCATACAGCCCCGCATCACACAGACGGATGCACACACATGTGCAAACATGACCCACAAGCACACACAGGCAGACATGTACACAGTACGTGTACCTGCACTAGTGTAGCTTGTACACACACACGTGCATGCGCACAGTGGACTGCCCCTCAATATCCCTTCACCCTGCCTCTCTGGGCCCGCCCTGTGGCAGGAGCTAGAAAGCTGCCAACACATTTCCCAGACTGCCTTTCAGTTAGAGCTCCGGTTCTGGATGACTTCAGTTCAGCCAGTTGGAGACACATGACCTTTGGATGGTGGAAGTGAGTTTCCGCAAACAAGCCGTGTCTGGAGATGTTTGTTATTTTTTGTGGTCGTTTCCAGTACGCGGTCCAGGCAGGTGAGAGGCGGGGCAGAGCGGTGTGTCTGCTAGTCTTACTGATTAATTAATTGATTGATCGTGGCAGGAGCAGGGGCAGCAGCAGAAGCTCCCTGATCCTAGTGGCTTTAGCAGGTATGAGGGTCTAGAGACAGGGGCGGCTCCCTTGGCAGCGGCTTTCACAGTGTGATTATGGGAGTCACTCCTCAAAGCTCAGTGTTAAATTTGTATCTTTCAGGTCTGCTGACTGCTTATACCATGTGACCCTCTGTAATAGAGGTCTTCCTGTTTCAACTAGCCAGAGTACTTTTCTGTTCTCTGCACCTACATCCTTCAGGTCTTGGCTCAGATGTCCTGATGCCCAAGCTTGACTGAGTCCTTCCCATTCTCCAATGACACCTGACGTTTGACCTTTGACCATTGCCGTATGGCGCCTGCTCGGAAGGCTGCTTTGTACAAGCACACCCTGAGTGCCCCTGGTAATATCACTATCTTAGGAATGTACAGATCTCACCTTCCCTCTACATTCTCATCAAACAGAATATGCAGAAAGACGTGTTGTTCAGCATTCAAGATCAGGGGCTCCGGGAGGTTGTTAACCTGGGGTGTCTCCTCGGTAACAAAGAATGTCTGCATGGCAGGCCTTGGTCTCCTTGGAACGCTGGCCGTGTAGGGGAGGGAAGGGCTATGGATAGTTGCCAAGGTAGTCTACACTATCAAAGCTTGCTGCACGCAGTTACCTGCAGGGGATGCTCTGTCCAGTCTGCTGCTTCCGGACTCCCTCTAGGTAAGTTTCCCCAATAAATCGATGTCTCAACCCCTGCCTCCGGATCAGGTCATTCCTTCAGTCTTGCCGAGGCTCCACCCACCCTCGGTTTTTTTTTTTTTTTTTAATTTTTTTTTTCAACGTTTATTTATTTTTGGGACAGAGAGAGACAGAGCATGAACGGGGGAGGGGCAGAGAGAGAGGGAGACACAGAATCGGAAACAGGCTCCAGGCTCTGAGCCATCAGCCCAGAGCCTGACGCAGGGCTCGAACTCACGGACCGCGAGATCGTGACCTGGCTGAAGTCGGACGCTTAACCGACTGCGCCACCCAGGCGCCCCCCACCCTCGGTTTAGAGTCTGCCAGTGGGCAGCTACGCAAATGTCCGTTCGCTCAGAGCCTGGACCATATTCACATCCTCCCAACAAATGTTTAGTGGGCACACGTGGACTCTGTTCTTGGTGCTGGAGATGACAGCCATTCGCAAGGTGGCACAAAGCAGGGGCTCAGTAAATGGTAAGGAAACTCACATTAAAACAACAACAACAACCCAGAAAAACACACACACACTAAGGAGGTCGACAGATTACTAAATAAGGTGATTTCAGATCACGAGAAGCGTTCTGAAAATAGAACTGAGTAAAGAAATGGGAAGTCGGGGGGCACCTGGGCAGCTCAGTCAGTTAAGCGTTCAACTCTTGATTTTGGCTCAGGTCATGATGCCAGGGTCACGGGATTGAGGCCTGCTTTGGGCTCTGTGCTGAGCGTGGAGCCTGCTTAGGATTCTTTCTCCCTCTGCCCGTCTCCCCTGCTCGCTCGCGCTCTCTCCAAAAAATTAATTAATTAAAAAAAAAAAAAAAGAAACGGAGAATTGAAACAGTTTCTACCTAAATAAGGGTAGTTAGGGAAAGCCTCGTCGAGGGGGCGACATTTGAGCTGAGACCAAGAAGGAGACCGCGATGGGAGGGTCTGGGGAAGTGCGGAGGCCCTGAGGCCAGAAGGCGTCTGGAGTGTTTGAGGAACAGTGGACAGGACAGTGTGGCTGGAGCGGAGTAAGGCAGAGAGGGGCAGACATAGGCTGGGCCACATCACGTAGGGCCTCGGACACCATGCCAAGGAGTTGGATTTTATTCTAAGTACGACCGTAGCAGGATTCTCCCAGAGTCGTGACACCGCGGCTTTTCTTCCCAGGAGGCAACTTCATGCCAGCACGGCTCAGTCGGGTTCGTACCCGAAGAACTGAGCCTAGAACTCCACGTGGCATAGTTTTTTTTATATATTTTCTCCTTCTTTGTCTCCCATATGAGGTAACACACAGACACGCAGTCTGATTAAGTGGTCTTGCGTTACAGGTTGGGAGGGAGGTTGTCACGTACGCATATAGCTAGGTTGCCTTGTGTTTTTTCTTTCCTTAGGGAGGGGACCCTATCACACAACAAGAGGCCATCAGAGGCCCTTAAGCAGGGATAGGACGTGACTAATTTATATTTTAAGAGACCAGTATGATGTTGGGGGTGGGGGTGTGGTAGGGTCCCCTCCCTAAGGAATGAAAAGAAAAAAAAAAACCTCAAGGCAACCCGGCTGTACACCTATGTGACATCCCTCACGACCTTGTAACATGAGACCACTTAATCAGACTACGTGTTTGTGTGTTACCACATATGGGAGACAGAGAAGTGAAAAAAATATTTAAAAAGCTACGCCACGTGGAGTTCAGGGCTCTGTTCTGTCGGTATGAACCCAACTGAGCCGTGCCGGCATGAATAAAGTTGCTTCCTGGAAAGAAAAGCCTCAGGGTCACGACTCTCTGTGCGAGAGTCCTGCTACAGGGGAAGATCAGAATGGGGCCAGAGCAGCCATTTGGGAGAGTGACCAGTAGACCAGGAAAGAGTCTAGTGCGGTAGTGGTGGGGATGGTGTGAGGTGAGTGGAGCTGGGGAATATTTTGGAGGCAAAACTGATGGAAATTGCTGGGGGTTAGACATGAGGGTGGGAATGAAAGAGAAGAATCAAGGACGACTCCTGGCTTTTGGCCTGAGCAACAGGGCAAATGTCATTATCAAAGTGCAGAAGCCTGGGATCGGTTTCAGGGAGGTGGTTGAAATTTCTCTTGGGATGCCGTTAGAGCATCTGATAAGGGCTACTGGTGAGATCTCTGCAGCCAGACTAGTTGGGTTGGATTTTTGGCCACCTAGTAATAACTGGGCAAGTTACTTTAATCTACTTTCAACTAATGTCTTACTTTTACCATCTGTAAAATGAAAATAATAATGGTACTCCTTTCTCAGGATGAATGAGGATAAAAGGAGTTAATTTATGTACAGTGCTTAGAACAGTGCTTGGTCCAAGTATGTATTGTATA